>NC_056530.1:10123625-10167260 GCF_019175285.1 Sceloporus undulatus
TTATTTATTGCGAAGTGCCATGTCCCTCTGGCTTTCTAGTAACAAACTCTGGCAAACTCTCTGTTGGAATGATGGCTGTAAGCTTTAAAGGCAGGAGATGAATTAAATCAATAAGTAAAAAGATATTCCTCACAGTCTTGATTTGGATGTGTTTCTCCAAATCCTCCATGCCATGTCTTCCTTACATGGATTCCTGTTGGGGCTGGTCTTGTTGTCTCTGAGTCCAGGTTGACTCTGATATCTGGTGAATGTAACCTAGGGTTCTCTTGATCATAATCATCGGAGGAGATTTTGCATTGCCTTCCTCTGTGGCTGAGAGAGTGTGGCTTTCCCAAGCCACCTGCGGGTTTCCATGGCGAAGCTGGGATTTGAATCCAGCACAGCACTCAAACGCTTGCCCTATGTTGACTCTCATTGAGAAAAGCTCATTGGATTTGTAAGACACTTTTATCCAGTTTATTCAATTATTGGATTTATATCCCACCTTTCTCCCAATATGGGATTTATTGTTCTCTTGACCTTAACTGGAGTGGGAACAGAAAGGAGCTTATCGCACGGACAAAGTCGCTTTTCTGATTTTGAAAAGCAGCTTCCAAAGCACACCTAGAGATGCAGCCAGGATGCAGTCGCCTTGCAGAATTGGCAGCGAATTACATGCGATAATTCATGGTTGTATCTTGTTGGAGTGCAGTCGGGTTTTTTGTCCATGCGATAAGCTCCAAAGATGGACTTGGGAGGCCTTTGTATTCACCCAACAAGGCTCTTCTGATGTCTCTGTAGAGCTTCACAAGCCTTATCAGGGAAGATATACACCAACCAAACCCATCTTCACTTTAATTTAGGTTGGAATGCCTCCTGTGTCTGAGAAGAGAGGAATGGTCGCTCAGTTTCTATTGAGGAACTAGGCTACCATAGGGAGCATCTCCATGGGCCAAATAAAACAGTTTCACCCAGTTTTCACCGCAAGCGGTGCAAATGACGTATGGGACGGGACTGAATCTGGGCCTTTTTGTCATCTCCAAGTTTTAACTGAGTGGGAAAACTGCAGTGATTCATCCTGGTTCTGAGTAGACAATCTGGATATTCACACATGTGTGGATAGTGCTCCTTAGCGATATCTTTGGAAACTGGAAAGAGGAATTTTGGTGGTTGGTGGAAGACATTGAAAGGAGACTTCATGGTCAGGCAGTACCAAAATATGTCTATTCTCATATATGCGGAGGGGTACCAGAGCGACTACGATCATGTAGCCATAAATGTTGTGATTTATGGGACTGGGATGTGTTTGACACATTGTGCAGACCATTCTCCAGGACCATCTTGATTTGTGTGGTGATTGTAAAGGCAAACGCATAGTCACTGTGGATCATGTAACCCAGAGGTAAACTGGGTTTACCTGTGATGTAAAAACACCTTGATGGGTCTCTTTCTGCAACTGACCCAACTCATTTGTCAAGCCCTTGTGCAATAGATAACAATGTACACAACAAACACCACTATTTTAAACATTTATAGTTGTTTGTGAAGCCTGTAAAAAAAAAAAGCTGCACCCGTGACTCCTTTACAACTCTTCCTATCAAGCTAAACAGGTGTTATTAACCTGTTTATTATATGAGGTCACAGTTGTTGTTTGATGTTCGGAGTACAAAAGGGAGAGATGCTCAAGTTCTCATGTTTGTCATGAATCAGAAGCATGAGCCTTCAAGGGTACATCGCTTTCTGGTTTCGTTTTCCTGCGGGGTCCAGAGCTCAACGAAACACGGAGACGGCGGCATCTTTCCATTTCTTTTTCTTCTGCAAAGATATTCTTCCCGCCACAGTCATGGATGCAATTGCGAATTGGGGTTACGTTCTTCCGAAAAATGAAACTAAACCAACTTCTTTGCTTTATGCTCAGGTCCAATGCAACAGCTACATTAAGGAGAGACTCATGCTATATATCTGCTAGCTATATAGTTGTTTCAGACGATGGGGATCCCAGTTGGGATGTTATTCTGTACTTGGTTTTTTCTATAAGGAAGCATAGAGTAATTTGGGCATTATGAGAAATCCTACAAAAATTGTAGCATTTTTAAAGAGTGTTGATACTGAGACCTTTTTCTGCACAAAATTCACATTTGATACTTAGTGCATGGGAAAGAGCATTTTCAGCAAACGAAATGGTATCTTCAGTGGAAAATAAATGCTGGTTTTTTTGCACAGAAAATATTGTTTCCTGACTAAAACAAAAACGTGAAAATTTTGCATAGAATGGGTCCTGATTGCAAAGATTCTTGTCAGTTCAGGAGTCCTTTCTTTAGGATTTGTCAAAGGAATATGTATCCGTAGACATTGCCGTGTGCGTTGTTTGTCAGATGACAAGATAACAAGCAACACCAGCGGAAATTCTCTTTTCTACACAACCATTAATGGTTCAGATACTCTCTCCCCAGTTTTCACGATGGCTATCCTAGGGTTGTTTCAGTACTTCACTGAAACCATACTGCTTAATAGCAACATGGCAAACTATGGATGTCAGCCACATATACATGTGCCAGTGCACACCGGAAACATGCATATGCTATCATGAAAACCTAAGAACGGTCAAACCAAACACTCCCAGTTGTTTTTGAGGGATGTTCTCATAAACTCATAAACTCAGTACACTGGCCATGTCTACTATGACTTATAGAAGTTGTAGTCCACTCATCCCTCCATATTTCCGGCTTTGATATTTGCGGATTTGATTAATATGTGCTCTCTAGGAATCTCTAGGTCCTCCAGTGCAACTCTATGGTCAGTTTGAACCAAAAGTTGCACTGAATTACCTAGAGATTCCTAGAGAACACTCTACTAGGTCTTTGTAGCTCCTCCATTGCAACTTTGTGGTCAGTGTCTGTTGGACGTTGACCTCAGAGTTGCACTGGAAGACCCAAAGATTCCTAGAGAGGTGTCCTCTCAGGTGAAAACATGGTATTTTTGTTATTTGCATTTTTTCCATATTCATGGGGGTCTTGTGCCCCTAACCCTAGTGAATATGGAGGAACAGGTATATATTCCCTATGAGCCAGGTTTTAAGAGCTTTTAGGGTACTTGAACTCTGAGACTCTATCCTAGGGGTTCCTTGGTCTTCAGAAAAGGTTTGCAAGAACCTTCTTCGGAGTATGACTTGCCCAAATCACTATGGCTTATCAGAAATATAAATCCTGGTCTCTAAGGTTCCTAGTTCAATACTAAAACCACTTTCATTTTTCCTTTTAAGCAAATTAGTCCAATCCTTTAAACACTTTGATTAGCTCATTTTCAAATTCACCCATAAGGTGCCAATGAGAGTTCCATAGTTAACCACAAGAGGGAGCTGCAGCAATAGTCAGCTCTCACTCCTCAAAGCTGTCTTTTCTGCAGTGTATAATTGCATTATGTGAATACAAATACGTACATCAATATCAATGGGAAATGAGCAGGAGATATTGTAACTGCCCCCATGTCATTCAGGTCTAGTCCTAGGTGTGCTCTGCTATGCTTCCCGGCTGTGTGCATATAAATTAAGATAATTGTAGATGAAATGGAAAATGCAATCGGCTGGGTTTTCAGAGTTAACTCAGTATTAGCTAAGGAAAAGAAATTACCACGTGACTTTGTTGTTTCTTTCATAAAAACAAGATGGAGAGATCAAATTATCCCAAAAGGTTATTCAGAGGAGTTGATAATTGAAGAAAGTACAATTTAAATGTATAAGGACACCCCATTAGAGGTATTATGAAAAAGACAAGATTATACATTTTTAACAAACAAACTTCACAAGAGGGATTTTTTGCCTTGTACAAACAGAAGAAAATAAGAATTAATATTGTTCAAAAAGCTAAAGATTTCTTAAGAAGACTGAGGAGTGAACATGAGAAGGGCCCTGAAAAGGAAAGAAGAATGAAGGCAGGAACAGATGATAGAAAGAAAGCAGAAAAAGAAGACAAAGAGCTGAAGAGTGGAGAAGAAACATCTGACCAAGAAGAGCTGAACAAAGATGAAGAAAGGAGTTCACAAAAGGGAGATGAAGAAGATGTGGATGGAGCTGGAATCTAACAGTAACTGTTATACAGTCATAAATATCTAAATAAATTTGATATTTAATTTATAGCAATCAAAATGGGAATAAAGATTGGATCTTGGAACGTGAAAGGACTTAATTCAAAATTTAAAAGAAAACATTCCACTATTGCAATATCCATGTTGGCTGGGGAGATTCTGGGAATTACAGCCCAATAGGGTAGCTTTTCTGAGCACTTTGTCTTGGTAGGTTTGTTGTTAATTGGTGGCAAGTCAACTTTGACTTATGGTGGGCCTATGAACAGGAGACCTCCAAGTCACTCTGTCATCAAGAGCCCTGCAAACTCAGGGTATTGGTGGCTTCCTCGACTATGTCTATCCACATATAATATACTCTTCCTCTTCTCCTGCTGCCTTCTACCTTACCAAGCATTATTGTCTTTTCTAGGGAGCCCCGTCTTCTCATGATATGACCAACATATAATGGCCTCAGTCTAGTCATCTTGCCTTCTAGGGAGAGGGGCAAAATGAGAGTATTACCCCGAAATCTATCATCCCCGTGACATTTTGCTCCAATGGTCAAATTTTAAGCATTTCAGGAACTTAAAATGTCAGCTGAGCATGTAAGAAGTGGGACATGTGAAGTGACCAAGGGCTGCAAACATACCGAATAGAAGAGTTCTAGCTGGGACTGATTTTCAATGTCTCCCAGTGTGTTTCTAGGAATGCTGACAAGCAACACTTGCTGAAATCTCCTCTTCTGTGCAACCATTCAATGTACAGGAGCCTTCTCTGGTTTTCAGTTGCCAACCCTAAAGGCCCCAGGTCCATAGTCACCCCATTGTTGCCCAAATCATGCTGCTCTCCGAGGGACTGCAAAAATTGGTCCTTTACCCATGGTAAAGGAGAGAGTACTCAAAGCCACTTAAGTGGTTCTGGCACCAGAGTCATAAAATCTCATCCCAAACCCAATCCCTGGCAAGAAAAAGATTGTTACGAACCAATAATGATCTGAACGTAAAGAACTTATTAGTTTGCTTCTGGTTGTTGCCAGGCTTGAGATAGCCAAGGACTGGAAAACTAGAAAGTTGAATATTACAGGACGGAGGACTAGACTCTGGGACTTGTGGTTAATGGAGAAAATGGCAGATAATAACTCTGGATTGACCTTTCATAAGATTTGGCATCCATTTATTGAATACATCCAGCAAGATTTAGTCTCTAGACACCTCCCGATTTTAGGTAAATTGTTATGGAAAGATGTCTTTCAAGATCCCTGAATACACCTTTTATCTATAATTTTCAGGATCTTATCTGGGTTATTGCCTGTATTTATTGTTGTTTTGGTGCACTGTTTGTTGTCATGTTTTGTTTTAGAATGTATTAATAAAATTTTAATTTAAAAAACTGAACCATTAATGATCTAACAATTTGTAGCTCTTGCTCGACTACAACACCCAGAATCACCTTCTGGCTTGTAGTCCGGGGATTGCAATCTTATGAAGGGATCTTCTGAAGGTGTTGTGGCTTCCAATCCCACCTGCCAGCTCATTGCTTGACTGGAAACCTGCCCACACAACTTTGGAGAGGCCTGGCGTTTGCATAGAAGCATGTCCTGAGGCTACATGTGTGCTTGTGAGAAATTACTCATGGAGAGGATGTCAGTGCAGATGAGGTTTTTCTCTCCTTGATAGGCCTTATGAAACACAAAATGTTGAGCATATGGGAAACCCCATGCTCCCCTTGCATGCCAAAGAGACTCAACAAAACATCTGCGGTGTAGGCCTTGTGTAGCAATGACCTGAAGATATTGGCTGCAGGATAGATTGCCATCTCTGGGACTGATCAGAAAAATCAGACATATCAGAACATGCCAACACTGGAACATGGGAGCGCTAGTTAAAATATTGACCGACCATTCATGAACAGGAAAGTGAAAACCTCTGAGACTTGATGACTTCCATGTAATCCCATCTACCAGGATTTCTGTGGTGCGGGAGGATTAAGGTGTTGTCTCCCACTTTGAATTCTGCCAACCGCCTGATGACATTTTCATTTAATCCCCAAACTGCTAGCATTACAGTAACTTAAAATTCAGCAGAGCATTTAGAAAATGGGGTTTAGGTGTCCAAAGAAAAGAGGTAGGCACAGTGACCTGCCACAAAAAGGTATAAGGGCCAGCAGGAGGACCACTGGGATTCATTGGCAATGTTGCAGCTGATAGCTCCCCCAGAGAAACAATAAGGCATACTTTGTTTTGTGTACATTTTTTTATTGGTTTCCTGACTCATGAAAGTCAGTGTACAAAGTCAAAACAATGTCTTGACAGACAGACAGACCCCAAAAAATCACAACACAAAATGACCACCCCAAATAAAGATTTTGGAACTTGACTATTGCTCCCGTTTTGTTGCAGCAAAAAGGCGTAGGGACTGGAATTTCATGAGTGCTTCCGTTTTACTCATCCCCGAGGCAGAGAAAGCAACAACCCAATCCTCACAAAGCTTTGGTGGTTCAGTTTCCCCAGCCGCTACCGCACTTAGGAGGGCCACATCTGGGCTGGGACCAGCTGATATAACCTCCCTGGCCAAATGGAGTGAAACCACTGGGACCACTATTGCAACCAAAATGCCCAAAGCCACCTTGGCTACCACCGTTTCCAAAGCCACTTTGGGTGCCACAGCTTCCAAAGCCACCTTGGGTGCCACAGCTTCCAAAGCCACCTTGGGTGCCATAGCTTCCAAAGCCACCTTGGATGCCACAGCTTCCAATCCCACGATGGTCGCCAGAGCTTCCAAAGCCACAATGGCTGCCAGAACCTCCAGAGCCTCTCCAGCCACAGTCACTTCCATTCCAGTTGCATGTTTCGGACCATTTTGGGCGGGACGTCGAGGAACTCATCCACTGTCCGTAGCCTTGACCTGAGGACTGCCGGCCTGAAGCATCGTTGCCGTACAAGGAGACTCCACATGTTCCGTTGTTAGTCATTTTCAGAAGTTCAAGGGTGGACCTACAAGTGAAATAAGAAGACATTATGTTAAATATCGACATCTAACATAGGCTGCATTTATTGCAGAATCCATGCTGTTTGAGACCACTTGAACTGAAATGGCTCAATTCTGTAGAATCCTGGGATTTGTAGTTTTGTGGGATTGTTAGCTTTCTCTATCAGAGATCTTGGGTGCCACAACAAAACACAAATCCATAGGATGCAGACCTAACAAAGTGGTATCAAACCGCATTAATCCTGCAGTGTGGCAGCAGCCTAGGAAGAGGTTAACTGCTATAAATAAATAAGATAAATGGGAATAATAAATAAATTACTTTTAAAGCTGATGCAATTTTTCATCCTTCCCACCAGAAATCATCTCCACTTACAACAATGTAGTCTAGAAAGTTTGCTGCACGTCTGAAGAAAGTTCTCCTTTTTAATGTGCGCTTTGAGGTACATGACGGAATGGAAACTGAAAGTTTGAGGAAGCTTCTGTGGCAAGTACAACCACATTTTCGGCCACT
This sequence comes from Sceloporus undulatus, assembly GCF_019175285.1. Lineage (NCBI taxonomy): Eukaryota > Metazoa > Chordata > Lepidosauria > Squamata > Phrynosomatidae > Sceloporus > Sceloporus undulatus. The sequence continues at coordinate 10,131,165 of NC_056530.1, forward strand.
GGCCAGTGTAATAAATACTAGAGAGCAAGAACTTAACAAGGAGAAGAGAAAGTTTTTGAGCCACCATAGTGCTCCGCATCTTGGATGGAGAAATTAGAAATGTTTGTGTCACCCTTTAACCATCTCTTCTCCAGGCTAAGCATACCCAGCTCCCTAAGGCATTCCTCATAGGGCTTCATGGTTTCCAGACCCTTCACCATTTTAGTCGCCTTCCTTTGGACATACTTCAGTTTCTCAACATCCCCTTTTAAATTGTAATGCCCAGAACTGGACACAGTAGTCCAAGTGAGGTCTAACCAAAGCAGAATTTATCGTTGTTGTGTGCCTTCAAGTCATTTCTGACGTATGGCAAACCTACAGAGAATCTATCACAAGGTTTTCTGGGGCTGAGAGGAAGCAACTCACCCAAGCTCACTGAGTGGGTTTCCATGGCTGAGCCAGGAATCGAACCCTGATCTCCAGAGTCCGAGTCCTACACTGAAACCACTATGCCATGCTGGCTCTCCCAAAGCAGAATAGAATGAATCATAGAATCATAGAGTTGGAAGCGACCACAAGGGCCATCCAGTCCAACCCCCTGTCATGCAGGAAATCGAAATCAAAGCATCCCCAACAGATGGCCATCCAGCCTCTGAATGGTACTATGACTCCTCTCAAACTAAACACTACAGTCCTATTGATGCAGCCCAGGGTCTTTCAGCTGCCACACTGCACTGTTGACTCATGTTCAACTTGTGGTCTACTAAGAGTCCCAGATCCCTTTCGCATGTGCAGTTGTCAAGTCAGGTATCACTCATCCTATATCTGAGCCTTTCCTTGCATTTGTAGAATGTCAAATGAAAAGTAAAATCCTATATCAAATATGTATCAAATGAAACATCTTAGATAATGTAATAATCTTGACTTACCCAAGCGTTTCAGAGAACAGAGGAGGACTGGTTGAAGTCAGGAAAAGAAGTGGTAGATGCCTTGACTTTAAAACACTTTTATACTCTTTTGACGGACAGCTGTGTGGGTGCCAAAAGCCTTTCCCAGGCAGCTTTTGACATAATTATAGGCACAAGATTGTTGTAGGTATCACACCTTGACATGTTTAATAGATTCATATATATATATATATATATATATATATATATATATATATATATATATATTCTCACCCTGGTACTTGTTTGTGCTCATTATTAGCTTTTGATCATCCCTGATTTGTAAGAGCCTGCAGGTTGTCTTCGTCCAACGTTTCATTATATATGCATAAAGGGACTCGAAATAAAACCTTTCCGAAGCAAGGGAAATTAATGGTTGTCTGATGAAATTTTGTATGTAAATATTAAAAAGCGAGCACTCATAATCATGTATACAGTGGACCCTTCGTATCCACTGGGTTCCAGGACCTCCATTGGAGACTAAAGTCTAAGGCTCCTCAAGTGTCATTATATGTAACTATATAACAAAATGGTATCCCTTACATAAAATAGGAAAATCAAGTGATATCGGCCTCAATCCATTTATAGATAAACCGGTGTGCAATCCGAATCGATGGATCAATTCGACATCAGAATGTGGTTCCCACTACATTTGCCCTGATTGCATTTTCTGTCATTAAAACAACCCACATGTGGTTTGCATTCAAAATGATTCGGCACCAGCCGAATGAAGGGCAAATTTGAATTGATCCCGATCCGCTTGTGGTTCACACTTGCGTTGAATCTATTTGATGAAAAAGATGCGGAAAAAAATCAGCGTCAAAAAGACACAGGTTAAATGGGTCTGGCGCATGGCCCCCCTCACCGAATCGCTTCAGCAAATTGATTTAAGTGGGAACCGGGGTAGTCTGAACCGGTTCAAATCGAATTGCAATCCGATTTCAAAGGGAGCGGGAATGAGGCCCTTGTAGCACCTTTGAGACTAACTGAAGAAAGAAGTTGGCAGCATGAGTTTTCGTAGACTAAAGTCTACTTCCTCAGGTGCATTTGTTCTATGAAAGCTCATGCTGCCAACTTCTTTCTTTAGTCAGTCGCAAAGGTGCTACAAGATCTCTCTACATACTGAGTCTACAGACTCACATGGCTATGTCTTTGAGCAAAATCATGGCTTGCTTTTTAAGGGAAAAATTACAAACATTTCTAAATTGTGATATTTGAGAAACCATAAATGTTGGTATCCACAGGAGGTCCTGGAACCAAACCCCAGTTTGTGGACAATAAAAAAGCAGTTTGGGATATGGCATCAGTGCCAACTCTTTCCCTTTCCATTAACAAGTTTTATTTTGGGGGAGGAAATGTCAACACAGGCACAACCAAGTCTTCAGATGTTCTCTTAGTTGGCTTTTGGATCCAAGCCACGATGTTAATATACATACATTTATCTACCTATAAAACAAGAACATGAACACCAAAAGCAAGGGGTAGGGAGAGGCAGTTTTGAAAGGATTCCTAATGTCTATAATTAACACTTTAGAGGTGGATTGTGTTGCGAAATTTGGTTGTTGGTTGCATTGAGGATGGAGCAAGCCTGTTTTCTGCTGCTTCATAGACTAGGGCATGGGGCAGTGGGTTCATAGAATCGTTGAATAACAGAGTTGGAAGAGACCCCAAGAAGGGCCCTGATCCAGTCCAACCCCATTCTGCCATGCAGGAACTCTCAATCAAAGCATCCCTGACAGATGACCATCCAGCCTCTGCTTAAAGACCTTCAAGGAGGGAGACTCCACTACTCTCCAAGGGAGGAGTTTGTTCCACTGTCGAACAGCCCTTACTGTCAAGAAGTTCCTCCTAATGTTGAGGTGGAATCTCTTTTGCTGTAGCTTGCATCCATTGTTCTGGGTCCTATTCTTTGGAGCAGCAGAAAACAAGCTTGCTCCATCCTCAATATGACACCTCTTCAAATATTTAAACAGGGCTATCATATCACCTCTTAACCTTCTCTTCTCCAGGCTAAACATACCCAGCTCCCTAAGACATTCCTCATACGCCATGGTTTGCAGACCCATCACCATTTGGATGAACCTCCTCTGGAAACGCTCCCTTGGGCATCTCTTACAACGGTAGGATTCTATGGACTTTATCACATGAGGAAAACTGGAAGGTTATCCCAATGCCAATCCGGGGTCATCCATGGAGTTTCATGTTATTTCGATAGAGATTATCAAACAACGTCGAAGGCAACCAAAAGTCGACCAGGAACGCAATCACGAGTCATCCCAAAAAGTAGCTAAATTCGGTAAACTATCAAATTTGTAAAGGCTGAATTTGCAGTCAATTTGAGTTTGTATTGGTATGAGGTGCTACTCCAGTTTGGCCCTGGGATTACCCCCGTTACAAACAAACTACAATTCCCATGAATTTCCTTCCTGAACTTCCCTGACTGCCAAGACGAAAGCAGCCATTTTCAGAGGCATTAGAGAAGGGAGGAGAAGTAAAAATCAGGAGCCTAAGCATGCCTGCTGCCTCCTCCTTCTTTCTATCTACTTGTCACTCCATGGGGGGGGGGGGTCCTTGGTCCAGAACTTGGTCCGGAATTTAGATTGAGAGTGGTGGAATCTCCCTCCTTGGAGGTCTTTAAACAGAGGCTACATGGCCATCTGTCAGGGATGCTTTGAATGAGAGTTCCTGCATGGCAGAATAGGGTTGGACTGAATGCACTTGTGGTCTCTTCCAGCTCTATGATTCTATGATCCTATCCTCCCTATGCATGCGTAAGCATGCTAATTTGTAAGGAAGAAACTGATGGGTACATACTGATCTGATGAATTCGCATTGGCACTGCTTTCTCTTTTGGATTGATGCTGTGTTGTGCATTGTGTGTGATGAGCTAGTTCGTAATTTTGGGCATTTTTGAATTGGCCCCACTTTCTTCTTCTTTCGGGATTGGGGTTCCTTCCCCTGTGTGAAAAAGTCCTATGATTCTATGAAATAACTCTCTTTTCTTAGAATCATAGAATCATACAATCATAGAGTTGGAAGAGACCTCAAGGGCCATCCAGTCCAACCCCATTCTGCCATGCAGAAAATCTCATTCAAAGCATCCCTGACAGATGTCCATCCAGCCTCTGTTTGAAGACCTCTAAGGAAGGAGACTCCACTACACTCCGAGGAAGGAATGTGTTCCACTGTTGAACAGCCCTTACTCTCAGGAAGTTCCTCCTAATGTTGAGGTGGAATCTCTTTTCCTCTTGGTAGGATTGAAGTGTTACAGATTTCCTGTGAGCAATAGTAAGTCTGAATGTATCAGGATTTGTTCCATCTAGCCTACCTTAGATGGACAGAACAGTGAATCAAACCATTTCTTATCAACACTCTCTCTTCACCAACAATGTCCTACCAGTAAACAAGAAGAGCTGGTCTGCTGTTGTCCATCCAGTTGGAAAAACTGCTGATCCAGGGACTGGTACTAGGGTCACTATCACTGCCCCGATGAATATTTTGGGTCCCTCACTGGGCAACAATAGACAAATAAACACACCGGAGGATAGAAATGGATGCAGCATGCATTTTGGAAAGCCAACTAAAATTTATTACACAGGGAAGGACACAGAAACCAAAAACCCCTCACCATGCAAATTATGACATCTCCCAGTCCTTGTGACCTTGCTGGGCGGCAGAGCAAATGGTTGGCTTTCAACCCTCTTTGTAAACAATCATTAACACTTTATGCGCTTGAAATCTCATGTTATTACAGCTTTGGTGGCTTGTTCCCGGTTTTAATAGGCTCCGGAGCTATTTTTGTATACTAGCTATTGCATGTGGGAATGAGTCACAAGAGTTTCCTAGTTAAGTTTGGATATGGACCTATGGAACCAGAAGAACGAGGAGACGGATTGGTTCACCATTTGTCCAATTTTCTGGAAGCCCTTCTGGACTCATGTTATCCCCAGTATCTTTTTTGGGAGGAGTTCAAAAATAAGTTAATGTGTTTTTTTCAGATTTCATTTCCCCACTCTTTCCTGCTGAGTTTATGGATGCAAGGGGGGGGGAATCTGTTTGCTCTGAAACGTTAAAAGAGTATGGTTGTCTCCTCATAAGGAACCATATTGTGAATGTGAAGTCCAAGGCTTTCGTGGCTTGCATCCATAGTTTTTTGTGGGTTTTCGGGCTATGTGGCCATGTTTTAGAAGAGTTTATTCCTGACGTTTCCATCAACAACAGAACAATACACAGATCAACATTGGGATCACTCCTCCATACCCAGGGTCACACAGTATATATATCCAACTCTCTTCCATGCCAGCATTCTCTGACGATGCCAGCCACAGATGCCGGCGAAACATCACGAATAAACTCTTTTAGAACATGGCCACACAGTCTGAAAAACCCACAAAAAACTATACATATTGTGAATGTTTAGCAAGCCACTCAAGAGAGCTTGCCTGGCATCCTGATCGTTGGTTGCAACCAGAGTAGACCTATTCAATGAAATGAGGCCTGCTGAGTCAACATATAGATAGACTTCAGTGACTCTGACTCAGTAGGTCACTTCCAGTTGGGATTAAGATCAAAATGGCATTTTGTTGATGTTTTACATTGGCATAAGGCCTCCTACAGAAACAGTGGGTCAGCTTTCTTCACGGGAGAGTTGCCATTGAGTTCCTCAGATGGAAACTTGAAAGAGTATAACTTGCTCAAGGTTACCCAATGGGTTTCCAGGGATGTAACCAGGATTTTGGGAAGAGGGGGGTCCAGACTAAGTGCCACCATTATAATGGGGCTTGGATGCGGAAGGGGGGGTCTGGACCCCCTCCCCCCCCCCCCCCGGTTATGTCCCTGGGGTTTCCATGGCTGAGTGGGGATTTGCACCCTGGTCTACTAAAGTCCTAGGCCAGCTTGCAGTGAATGTGAGGTGAGATCTTTTTATTTGGCCCATGAAGCTTGACCAGGCCAGTATGGCATAGTGGTTTGATCTTTGTCCTATGACTCTGGAGACCAGTGTTCAGTTCCCAATTTGGCCAGGAAACCCACTGGACATGCTCTTAGCTTAAAGGGGAGACAATGACAAACATAATCTGAAGAAACTTGCCAAGAAAACTCCATGATAGGGTCGCCTTAGGATTGCCATAAGTGAGGAATGACTTGAAGGCACCCAACAACAAGAACAACAACAAAGTTTGGGAAAGACAGCTATGAATGAACTAGAGAAGATCCTAAAGTCTAACACTGAACACCAAAGTTAGGATTATTGTATTTCCAATACTATATATAGATGTGAGAGCTGGACAGTGAATAAAGTTGATGTGAAAGAAAAGCATCTCATTTAAGATGTGCTGAGGGTACCATGGAAGGCAAAAAAGACAACTAAATGGGTCCTAGGACAGATCAAGCGTTAACTCTTCATGGAAGCCAAGATGAGTTGAGGCTGTTGTACTTCGGCCACATCATGAGAAGACATGAATCGCTAGAAAAGAGTAATGCTAGGAAAGGTGGAGGGCATCAGAAAGAGTGTTGGACCACATGCCAGATGCGTAGACTATGACCCGGTACAGATAGGCCTTGGCACACGTCTTGATGATGTGCTAGAGTTGCCATGGGGCCTCACTTACAGACACCCCACAACCCTAGCACGTATTCCATACGTCAAAATGGCGGCGCCCTGTACAGATGGGCACCACCATTTTGACATGACGGACGCTTACAGTCCACAGGTCACGGCGTGATACTGACGTTGTGAGTGTGCCATTGGCTCACTGCAATGTCAGTATCGCGCCACAAAAAGAACCCACTTTTTGTGGGTTCTTTTTGCTCTGCTAGGAAGCCACGCAGTTTATCCGCTGTAGCTTCCTCGCGGTGCAAAACAAGGCTCGGGCAGACCACCCTTTTTGGGCGGTCTGTACCAGGCCTCAGTTGGAGACATCATGGCTCTGAACCTGGAGGACCTAAACAGAGTGGTCGAGGACAGGAGGTCTTGGAGGTGTCTCACTCACGTCTTGGAAGTGTCTCACTCACAAGACTAGTGCTGGTGGGGCTTCGGCACCCTTCTCTCCAAAGGGAGCCTGAGAGCTCCCTTTGGAGGGAAGGCTAGCGCCAGCGGGGCTTCAGCCCCCTTCTCTCCAAAGGGAGCCAGAGAGCTCCCTTTGGAGAGAAGGCTAGTGCCGGCGGGGCCTGGGAGGGTCGGATAATCCGGAATGTCGGATTAGCGAAACTCGGATAACCGAGACTCTACTGTATTCCTTTTGTATTGCTGATTTTGTCTTGTTCCCTCGCAAGCAAGTGGACTCGAACCATTTTGACTATAATAAATGACCAAGTTGCAGAAATCTTGGACAGCAGCCATGTTCCTTGCTTGCATGCTAAACATGTGCTTGTTCCCTATAATCATGACATGCGTCCCTCTATTTCTAAAAGGTTATGGTTAAAAGTTTAGGGAGATTATTTTTTAGGGAAGGTAACTAGTTGAGTCGCATTAATTATCGGTATGAGCCCAGTTGAATTGACTGATTCAATGGGAAAGAATGTGGCTCATAAAGTTCTGAGCAACCTGAATTCTTGGTCAAGGGCTATGGACTTGGTGTATCCTATTTTTATTTAGCATAGCTGCTGCTAAACAAGACAGGTGTACCAATACAACAATTTGGGTCATGATGATATACATGCTAAGTATGAGTTAGTGACAAACAACGCAGATGCCACACACGCATCTTTACCCATAAGGTAGTTCGAGAAACAGTATAAAAGAGCTCTGATTCTCAGGGACTTCCAAACACTCGTCTCGACTTCAGCTCAAGTTTGAGTTTCAGGTAAGATGCTCTTGTTTCGAGTTGTTGTTTCTGAATGTTGGGACTGTGCTCTTTGTTAGACGTATGGTTGATAGGATGTTGTTTCAATATGTTTGTTAATATAATTATGTCAGTCTAAAACAATATGGTAAAACAAATAGATGCTATCTTCCCGTCTAAGCCTTCCTGAGCTCTGAGATTCTCAGCAGAGGTCTTTCTTTCCACCTATGTTGAGGATATGAGGAAGGATCTTCTTAGTGGCTTCCCCTAGGTTCTGGTTCTCCTTTCTAGGGAGGCTAGAACAGACCCGACCTTGTCGGCCTTCTCTTGGTAGACAAGGTATTTCTTAGAAATTCGGAATGCTTTGAGAATGTAAGTGAAGGTTCCAGGCATGTTCATATAGGGCTGGGAAAGACTCCTGGTTGAAAGCCAGAAGATCCTTTACAAATCAGTCACCGTCAAAGGTTGCATTCCATGGGAAGGCAGAGCCAATGTCAAAAGAGGTAGAACCCAAAAGACCAGCATAGGAAGAACTTCCTGATAGTCAAAGCTGGTTGACAGTGGAAGGCGCTGCCTTGGAGAGTGATGGAGTCTCCTCCTTTGGAGGTTTTTAAGCAGAGGCTGGATGGCCATCTGCCAGGGGTGATTTGATGGTGTCATCTTGCATGATAGGGGGTTCAACTGGATGACCTTTGAAGTCTCTTCCATGTTTCCATGATCTACCATACTGGAGGGTTGCTTGAGCTATTCACAGAGTACTTCAAGCCCCTCTCCTCCACCGAATGCTCACAAAATTTCAAAAAGCATTAAAGAACAATATTATTTTTTTAAAATGCAGGGCACCACTTGACCACATGCTACTGCTACATAATTTTAATTTCAAATTTTAAAAAAAGGTCTGGAAGAAAGATTAGAGAAGGAGGACAAGTAGAAGTCTTGTGGAAGGGAGTCCCAAAGCCCAGGACGTTCTCTCCTATGTCTTCACCAAAAGTGCCTGTAAAGGTGGTGGGACGGAGACAAAGCCCTTCAAGCTGACTTGTAGTAATGGAATTTTCCAAGTTCAAGAGCAGCGTGCCTATGAATAATAACTGGAGTGCTCTTCATCCATTTAAATGTAATCCTTTCTCCTTCTCCCCCCCCCAGTTGCTTGTGATACAAATCCACCTCTACTCTCCAAGATGACTTCCGGTTGGTGTGGCCACAGAAGCGGTTGCGGATCCGGCGGCTGGGGTGGCAACTGCGGCGGCTGGGGTGGCAACTGCGGCGGCTGGGGTGGCAACTACGGCGGCTGGGGTGGCAACTGCGGCGGTGGCTGGGGTAGCCACTGTGGCAACGGCTGGGGCTGGGGTAGCCACTGCGGCAACAACTGTGGCTGGGGTAGCCACTGCGGCAACAACTGTGGCTGGGGTTGTTGCTACAATCCCTGTAACAGAGGCTGTGGATGGGGTTATTAATTCTCTCCCCACACCCAAAACAAGTGTCCATAGGGATAGATTTTGCTGACATGGATAAGATGAGCATCGGAGCAAAAGGAGCTCAGCAATTCGGAGCCCCAGAAACAGCGGCCTCAATGGTGAAAGTGGAAAGACTTGGGACCACTGCAGAAGATGCATGCCTGTCCCCATGATTTGCCACCCCACAATTTGCTCATTTTTGTCCTTGTCATTGATCTGTTCCTTCCCATGTCCAATAGTCTTCTCCAATAGACCTCTCCTGTTTGTGTCATCCCTGTACCTCTTTTTTCCCTGCCCTGTAATAAAAACCTTACTGCATCAGAACATAACATCTTTTCAGCTTCTTTTTTCCTCCAACTTGCTGGTGGTTCATTTGCCATTTCTTAGATTTGATTAATAGACCGGGAGCTGCCCCTATGAGCGACATTTTGCTTTATGGTTAAAGCAGAATCCCTAAACCTTGGCTGAGGTCTTACATTTCATCATTTAAAGCCAAGACAAGAAAACAAATATGCAGCGTGCTGACTCCATTAAAGATCTTTCCATATCTAGACATCAAATGCAATGTGTTTCCTTGATAATGGAAGGAGATCAGGGAAGGGACTAGCTTAGGTTTAGCTGATATATGGATGGAAAGAATATTCAAATATATTTGAAAATGGTAACCCCCGAACCATGTTTCTCAAGTGCTGAGAAAACCTAGGTGTATGTACACTGTGCAAATAATGCAATTTGAGAGCACTTTAGATGCTGTAGCACCATCCTATGGAATCGTGGTATGTATAGTTTCACAAGATCTTTGGTTTTTTCTGCCAAAAAGTGCTGGTGCCTCACAAAACTCCAAATCACAGGAGTCTATAGGATGGAGCCATGATAGTTGAAGTGATATTAAACTGTATTGTGTCTACGATGTAAACACACTCCCCAAGAGATGAGAGTTTTCACACTTCAGGAGCTTTTCCATGCAAAATTCGCATGTGGTTGTTCGGTCCCGAAAACAGCCTCTTCTGCAAGTCTGGGATTCTTTGCATTAGCATTTCTCGACACTCAAGAAATGTGTTTTCCAACCATTATCCAAATATCTCCCTACCATGCAATAAAACACATCAATATAGATGCTAATGTATACAAAAAACATTCAAAAACAACCATGACAGCCTTGCCATTCAATTGAGACTTTTTGAAATGGGACCCATTAATCATGATTAAATCAATCCTGTTTGTTTCAGTCAGGGTTATACCTGAACTATTGCTTTGGGATTTCAAGAGACACCCGATGGCCTTAAATGAAATTCCAGTGCACACAGGTACCTCTACCACAACTAAACCCCTAATTCCACAATTTTTATTCATTCATTCATTCATTCATTCATTCTTTTCATTTCATTCATTTTAACCATCCATTAAGAAGCCAAGCCCTTCCTCCAGTCGATCTGCCTTGGTCCAGGCCTCGGAGGTGGAGAAGAACTGCTGGACCTGATCCCATTCCCCACCACCTCTCCCTTCTCCTTTTGTGTCGTGTCTTCTTAGATTGTAAGCCTGAGGGCAGGGAACTGCCTAACTAAAAGATTGTATGTACAGCGCTGTGTAAATTTACAGCACTTTATAAATAAAAGTTAATAATAATAATAATAAATTTATTCAAAGTTGTGAAAAGAACACTTTCCAGCCACAAATGCTGGTGAAACGTCAGAAAGAAACTCTGCTAGAACATGGCCACATAGCCCAAAAAACCCACAAAAAGCTATGGATGCCGGCCATGAAAGCCTTTGACTTTACAGAACACCTTCCATTTCCTCTGCCAGAGATCCATAAACTGGTATGTCCCTCCCATTCTGCTGAGGTTGCATAAGCAATAAGTATTTAGAAGACAGAGTGCTCATTCCCACTTGTAGTTTAAACCGATTCCCGATTCACCCTCGCTCCGTGTTGGAAATCGTTCCCACTATAAAGCAGATCTTTTCTTATTCCAGTGTAATCGGGGGGTTTTGGCATGGTTGTCATGCCCACTAGTTGTGCCGCTTCAAATCGGATCTGGGTGAGGAGGAAGCCGGGGGCGGAGGGAGAAGGAGCCAGCCGGGGACAGAAGAGGAAGCCATGGACGGAGGGAGAAGCTGGGAAACGAGGCAGGAGGATGAAGGGAGGGGACAATGGTTTTTTAAAAAAGTAAAATTGACAGATTATTCAATTGATTGATTGATCAATTGAATATTCTGAAGACTCTGAAGACATGGAGGAGGCTGAGACAGGAGCAGATCTGGAGCTGTCTGGATCTGCAGTCTCCAAGGAGGCTTAGGAAAATGCAGGGGAAGAAACAGACTCTATGGACTCTAGGCTGCAGGTGCTAAGATCTGTGGAGAAAAGGCAGGTCAAGGAGTCTTTGAGGTGTTCTTCCAGGCTGGAAGCTAATAGGTTTCAGCTGAGAAAAGCAGAGGCCTTTTAAAAGACCTCCAGCTGAAGAGGTTCTTTGCAGCTGACCACAAGTCTTGCAACCTTGTTGATCCTGTGTTCCTTGCTCTTTGATTCATGACTGGTTATCTGACCCCTTGACCTGCCTTGTGACTATGCTCTTGCCTCTGCCCTTTGCTGTGACTGACTGGTATTGTGTGACCCTTGGACTGGACTCTGGATGATTCCTTTGCATATTCCCCTGCTGTGCTGCCCTCAGCAGAGGTAAGCAGGACACATTGTAGCAGCCATAACCACTGGAGCCATAACAACTTCCATAACAGTATGGCCCACACCATGTTGGATGATATGAACTGGGATCATAATAGTGTCCATAGCCACCATAGCTGCAAGGATTATAGCAGGATGAGTAGCTGCAGGGAATGCAGTATCCACCAGCCCCAGATCAGCCCCAGATCTGCCACCATAATAAGTCATGGTCTTGACTTGGTCTGTTTAGATCTGAGTGAGACATGATTCCTCTTTCAACCACTCCCTGTTCCTCAAGCAAAACCATTTTAACTGTACCAGATTGAATTTTGTGGAACTGTCTACCACATCATGGGGTTATTTGAAAAGTGGAGTGGGAAGATATTTGGGGGTCCAGGAGTCATACCCATCACATTTTCCAACCACCCCAGTCTTTTATGAGGCATGTCTATCCATTTATTTCATCCAAACATGATGTGATCTGATGATTTTGTGGGAATTAATGCAGAATTAATGTAGTTTGACCCCGCTTTAACTGCCAGGGCTCAATGCTATAAAACTGTGGGATTTGGGGAGTTATTTTACCTTCAGAGAGGCTAAATCAGAGAGAGATCTGGTGCCACAACAAACTTAAAATCCTAGGATTCCATATAATGGAGCCATGACAGTTAAAGTGGCATTGAAGTGCATTAATTCTGCAGTGTGGCAGCAGCCTCAGTCTAATAATCTTTAATGTAGGTTTCCTCCTTCGCTACTATCATCCACTTTAACAAGCATTGACTTTTCCAATTAGGCATGTTGTCTCTTGATCTGACCAAAGTGTGCTAGTCTGAGTTCAGTCCTCTTGGCTTCTATTGTGAGTCTGCAGAAACAAAGAGTTGGAAGAGACCACAAATGCCATCAGTCCAACCCCCTGCTATTGGCCAAGTATCAGAGTGTAGTGGAGTCTCCTTCCTTGGAGGTCTTTAAACAGAGGCTAGATGGCCATCTGCTGGGGATGCTTTGATTTGGATTTCCTGCATGGCAGGGGGTTGGACTGGATGTCCCATGCAGTCTCTTCCAACTCTATGATTCTATGTTTCTATGATTCTATCTTGGTTGCTTTTGTTACCACACCTCCTCCTTCCCATACCAAACAATTCTGAATCTCTGAAGATGCCAACCACAGATGCTGGCAAAACGTCAGGAAGAAAATCTTCTAGAAAACGGCCGCATAGCCTGAAAAACCCACAAAAAACTATGAATGCTGGCCGTGAAAGCCTTTGACTTCACAAATTCTGAATTAATTCCAAGTCCAATGCACAAGTACAACAATCAGAAAATGAAGGGATTGGGAAGAGATGCAAGCTGGCCCCATCTTGTAATTTTAGCAGGGAACACAAGGAGGTGTTGCGATCCCTCTGCGTCTCTGTCCAAGTTCCTTTTATACCACATCGTTGGCACGTCTTCTAGTTACATGTCACTTTTTTGATGTCCTCATTAGCCACCATTAGCCCTGTGTACAATGTCCCTAAGGAGTGTCTTTAATTATTTCACTCCCAACAATCATGAATACACCCTCTCCATTAATTCCTTTTAATTTTCAACATTTACAAGCCAGGTGTTGCTTTGTTGCACTTGTTGGAATCCAAAATGATCTTCCTCACGTCTTTACGATGCACTGGGGCCATGTGTGGTTTACATCCTTGGAGCACTAGCAAAACAAATAGTGTGCTAGGCATAATAGCTCTGGAACCTGTCTGATCTTGGAAGCTAAGAAGGATCAGCCCTGGTTAGTACTTGGATGAAGGACCACCAACCAATACCAAGGTGCCTTATGCTATATTTCAGCGGAAGGAACTGGTAGAACTGCCTTGGAGGATTTCTTGCCTAAGGTAGATGTCCTATTGCTCAGAAAGTCCATAAAAATCCACTTGATTTCTAATATTTCAGAAAATCTTCTATTGATTCATCTTTTAAAATCGTCATTAGTTTCGATTTGGCCCATAGTTCAATTGGGTTTTAAATTCTCATTCATACGTTGTGAATTTTTCAATTGAGTTTTAAATTCTCATTCATACACTGTGAATTTTTCAATTGGATTTTAAATTCTAATTCATGTGCTGCGAATTCTTCTTCTTTTTCAATGTGGGCACATTGATTTGTGCTATTTACCCAATTTAAGCAACCTTTCCGCCTTGATGGAGCCATACTTTTGTCGATTTGCCTTTCGCATTTTCAAAGACGTGTGTTGCTTCGCATGCGCTTTATATGTGAGAAACATTCCATACCTTTTGCTAATATATAGAAGCGTCTGGTGAGGCACACATTTTCCACCTCCCAGTTGAAGCAAAAACACAAAGCTGTGGCAACGTTCCCATGTTCATGGATCACCCGCCTACCCCCAGAAACACCTGCTCACTTAAAAATCCACTTGATTCTGTTGAAGTAGCTACTGAATGCTGTTCCAAGTTCAGTTGAACACTATGGTCAAGGAGGATGTCCAAGGCCTTTAAGCTTATCTCAGAGGCCCCGGGAATGGGCCTGGCACGTTACGAAAGGGAGCGAGATGGAAACGGGAGGTGGCATAGAACACATTTTATCGCACAAGGGAACGCCGCCATCGCCTCCACAAATTCCCATTGCGTTCCACATCTGTCCCCCTAAACAGTAACTGTTTAGGAGTGGTCCTGAAAAGTGCCTCCTGGGGAACGGATCCGGAATGGGTTGGAAACTTCTGGCAGCAGTGGTGGTGGTGTTCTTCTGTGCGGTAAAATGTGTACCATGCCGTCTCCCGTTCCCATCCTGCTCCCTTTTGTAATGCGTCAGGCCTGTTCCAGGGGCCTGTGCGATAAGTCTACTTGTCTACACTGGTCAAGATACACCAAAAATAGCTCTCCTGACCTCCTCCCATTACCTAGCTTTCCGTTCCCATGCTGGTTTGGTTGTGTGCACCCCACTGAGCCACCCAATGCATCTAGCACTGCCATGAGTCGCTTGCTATGGATCAAAACGGGCCTTTTGACTTGTTCAGACAAGACCAGAGTATGAAGTTGAAGGCTTTCATGGTCGGCATCCAGATTTTTTTGTGGGTTTTTCGGGCTATGTGGCCATGTTCTAGAAGAGTTTCTTCCTGACATTTCACCAGCATCTGTGGCTGGCATCTTCAGAGAATGCTTGCCTGGAAAAAGTTGGATGTGTGTGTGTGTGTGTGTATGTGTGTGTGTGTGTGTATGTGTATGTGTGTATATATATATATGTGTGTGTGTGTGTGTGTGTGTGTGTGTGTGTAATGTGTGAGCCTGGGAATATAGTATATATTCAAAATCCTATATTTACTGTAGGCTCCACCATGCTTGTATGTGTTCTAGCCAGATCATCAAAATAGATGTTATTTGACCTTGTTGAGTTGAGCATTAGCTTTATCATCACCTAAACATTTATCATAAACAGGGCAGCAATTGCATCCTTCTTCTTTTTGAAGAACAAAAATATAGGGATGCTAATGTTTCGTAAGGAGCCATATAATCTCCAACAATCAAGCTCACCTTGATTGGTGTCACTCCAGTGTTAATGGGAGGGTTGTCAAAAAGGACAATAAACGTTGACTCACCGTACATTGTTTTTTCCTTCGGTTCGCAACTGGAGATGGAACTGACAATGCCACATTTGGTATTCTAAGCATTCTATTAAACATATCCATGTCAGCCATGCAGCAAGGTACAGCAAAACCCCAAATCCAGAAAACACTGATCCTTTTATTGGGACAATCAAAAATGCACAAAATGCATTTTGGAAGCTTGCAAAGCATCACTGGCTTCTTCATCAGGCAAAGAGGTTAAAAATTACACAGGAGAAGCAAGATGGTGACGTTAGAGTCACAGACCCATATTCTGTTTTAGTCAGATATCACTTCTGTTGTCACTTAAGATAGTCTTTGAGGATAACCATGAAGGCAGACGCCATTCTTGTCTTTGGTCATGTTGGCCTGTTCCAGATGGGTGCTATGAGGCGCCATCTTGAAGTGCAAGGGGTGGCGCTTTCAGATGCCCCTCACCCCTTGCCTGTGACGAGGACATCAAAATGGCGGCACCCTGTATGCATAGGCGCCGCCATTTTGACGTGACGGATGCCTAGCATCCGCACATCCTGGCATCATTGTGATGCCACGAGTGTACCATTGGCGCATTGCGGTATCACAATTGCGCCACAGGAAGAACCCGCTTTTTGTGTGTTCTTTTTGCTCCGTGGGGAAGCCCTGCGGTCTGGAGGCTTCGGCTTCCCCGCAGAGCAAACCAGGGCTCCGGGAGAACACCCTTTTTGGGCGGTCTGTATCCCGCTGTAGCGTCTAGAGGACAAAGTGTTATTTTTATTCCAGAAGGGCTAGAATTTTTCCTTAAAAAATAAATGGAAAATGGAAAATTGTACATGTCCCACAAACCTCCTGAAATTGCAGCAGATGGATTATCTCCTTTGTATTGCTGACTTTGTCTTGTTTCCTTACAGCCACGTGGACTAGAAGCATATGTGACCAAGTTGCAGAAATCTTGGACAGCAGCCATGTTCCTTGCTTACATGCTAGGCATGTGCTTGTGCCCCATAATCAAGATGCGCGTCCCTCCATTTCAAAAAGGTTATGGTTAAAAATTTAGGGAGATTTTTTTTAAGGGAAGATAACCTGTGGAGTCACGTTAATTGTCGGTGTGAGCCCAGTGGAATTGACTGATTCAATGGGAAAGAATGTGGCTCATAAAGTTTTGAGCAACCTGAATTCTTGGTCAGAGGATATGGACTGGGCATATCCAATTTTCATTTAGCACATCTGGTCCTAAACAAAACAGGTGTACCAATACAACAATTTGGGTCATGATGATATACATGCTAAGTATGAGTTAGTGACAAACAACGCAGATGCCACAAGCGCATTCTTACCCATAAGGTAGTTCGAGAAACAGTATAAAAGAGCTCCGCTTCTCAGGGACTTCCAAACACTCGTCTTGACTTCAGCTCAACTTTGAGTTTCAGGTAAGATGCTCTTGTTTTGAATTGTTCTTTCTGAATGTCTGTGCTCTTTGTTAGAAGTATGTTTAGAAGTATGGTTGTTTCAATATGTGAAAATAATTAGGTCCATCTAAAACAAAATGGTAGATCAGATAGACACTGTCCTCTTGTCTAAGCCTTCCTGAGCTCTGAGATCATGAGGAGAGGTCTTTCTTTCCATCCCTGTTGAGTACATGGCTTCCCTTGGTTCTGGTGTTCCTTTCTAGGGAGGCTCAAGCCAACCCAAACTTGTTGGCCTTCTCTTGGTAGACGGTATTTAGAAATTCTGACTACTTTGAGAATGTAAGTGAAGGTTCATATTGGGCTGAGAAAGACTCCTGGTTGAAAGCCAGAAGATCCTTTACAAATCAGTGACTGTAAAGGATTGCATTCCATGGGAATCATAGAATCATAGAATCATCGATTTAGAAGAGACCGCAAGGGCCATCCAGTCCAACCTCCTGCCATGCAGGAAATTCAAATCAAAGCATCCCCAACAGATGGTCATCCAGCCTCTGTTTAAAGATCTCTAAGGAAGGAGACTCCATTACACTCCGAGGAAGAAGGGTGTTCCATTGCCAAACAGCCCTTACTCTCAGAAAGGTCCTCCTAATGTTGAGGTGGAATCTCTTTTCCTGGAGCTTGCATCCATTGTTCCGGATCCTAGTCTCTGGAGCAGCAGAAAACAAGCTTGCTCCCTCCTCGAAATGACATCCCTTCAAGTATTTGAACAGGGCTATCCTATCACCTCTTAACCTTCTCTTCTCTAGGCTAAACATCCCCAGCTCCCTAAGTCGTTCCTCACAGGGCATGGTTTCCAGACCCTTCACCATTTTAGTCACTCTCCTTTGGACATGCTCCAGTTTCTGCACATCCTTTTTAAATAGTGGAGCCCAGAACTGGACACAATATTCCAGGTGGGGCAGATCCAATGTCAAAAGAGATGGTGCCCAAAAGACCAGCTTCAATAACTTCTCAACAATAACATAGGCTGCATCCATATTGGAGAATGAATGCATTTTGACACTTTTTGACCGCCGTGGCTCAACGCTATGGAATATCTGGGGTTTGTAATGTTTTGAGCTACTTAGCCTACTCCAGTGATGGTGAACCTTTTACAGACTGAGTGCCCAAACTGCAACCCAGACCCCACTTATTTATTGCAAAGTGCCATGTCCCTCTGGCTTTCTACTAAGAAACTCTGGCAAACTCTGTGCTAGAGTGACAGCATGTGTGCCCACAGAGAGGGCTCTGACCACCTATGGCACGCGTGCCATAGGTTCGCCATCACTGGCCTACTCCAACAGAGAGCTCTGGTGCTACAACAAACTACAAATCCCACGGTTCTGTAGGATGGAGTCTTTATAGTTAAAGTAGTGTCAAACTGCATTAATTCTAGGTAATGATGGCGTCATGGGGGTGAAGGGGGCATGACCTTTTGAAGAAGCCTAAAAGTACTGGGACCTTGGCACCTCATTTGATTTCAGGGCTGAGGTTACCCATCCCAGGTGTAGATACTATTGAGTAAGATAGACACACTGTCTGATTTACTAGCATTAAGACAGTTTCTCATGTCCTTTTGCAATTGGTCATTACTTTCTGGGCACAGCAGCGGATACAAAATGGAGTCTATGCCACCAACATTGTTGCTGTTGTTCTTGGTTATATTAGTAGTAGCTGCAATAATATGGTCTTGGTTCCAGCTCTCAGCTTAGCCCACATTGTAGGGTTCTTGCGATGGAAAAAAGGAAGGGGTGAGAATATATATGCTATCCTAAACTCCTTGGTCAATGGGTGGGATTAAAAGAGAATAAACATATTAATGTTAATTATGGGCGCACTAATAATTTTTTTCCACCTGTTGATCCTGGAGGTTAGAAGGACAAAAAGAGTTATGGTAAGGAGGATCAAAGGTCTTCATGTAAGGTTGAATTTTGTGGGTGTTTATTGTCCCAGCGCACTTCACTCTGAACTTGGCTTGCATATAAAACACATTTAATGACACTCCATCTATGGAATTCATTGCTGAGCATACTTAGATGAAAAGCTAACCCTGTTCGTAATTGCTTGCTATGATTTTTATTAGTGTTTTCAGGATAGCTATGAGAAGGAGTAACACATTCCTAGCGTGGGATGTCTTGTCAGAATATCAGTGGTGGGAAATCATAGGGGCAGAGGTGGTTTGGAGGTTGACCTATTCAATTTCCTGGAAAGCAGTAGTCTTCTGTGGGCATTGACACGCTCTTCCAAGTAAATACTTACTTTAATAAGAAGCTTTAAAATGAGAGACACTTAAAAGAAGAGTTGAGATTCTCAGAAAAGACCTTTGCCCTATCATTTCTTTATGGACTTAACGTCATGTAAGGAAGATGCTATTTGAGATCTTAAGAACCTAGTCCAACATTCCTGTTTCAGAATATAGGTATAAGGCTAATGTATCCAGTTTTGGCATCCCAATTCAAGAAGGATGTTGACAAGCTGGATCATGTCCAGAGGAGGGTGACCAAAATGGTGAAAGGTCTCAAAACCATCAAGCCACATGAAGATTGGCTTAGGAAGCTGAGTAGTAAGCCTGGAGAAGGTTAAGGGGTGATATGATGGTCATGTTTAATTATTTGAAGGGATGTCATATTGAGGATGGAGCAAGCTCGTTGTCTGCTGCTGCAGAGAATAGGACCCAGACCAGTGGAGTCAAGCTGGTGGAAGAGAGATCCCACCTCAACATTAGGAAGAACTTCCTGACAGTCAAAGCTGGTTGACAGTGGAAAATACTGTCTTGGAGAGTGATGGGGTCTCCTCCTTTGGAGGTTTCTAAGCAGAGGCTGTATGGCCATCTTTCAGGGGTGCTTTGATGGTGTCCTCCTGCATGACAGGAGGTTGGACTGGATGGCCCTTGAGGTCTCTTCCAACTCCACAATTATATGATCCACCATACAGGAGTGTAGCTTGAGCTATTCATAGAGTAGTTGAAGTCCTTCTCCCCCACCAATGCTGACAAAAGTTCAAAAAGCATTAAAGAACAATACAGTGCGCCCATGTCGTATGTGGCTTTCAGCTGCACGGGGAGAAGGGGAGGCACATCCCATAGGGCTGAATGGGTCATGTGCCCATGGCGCGCATGCGCCGCCATACCACTGCTCCACCACACCGCCGCATGCATGAGCCCCATTCATTTAAGTGGGGTTCGAGCATAGGCAGTTTTTGCTTTACACAGGGGAGTCCGGATTGGATCCCCCGTGTAAAGTAAGGGCGCACTGTATTATTTTTTAAAACTACAGGGCACCACTTCACCCCATGCTACATAATTTTAATTTCAAATTAAAAAGCAAGTCTGGAAGAAAGAGATTAGAGGGAGAGGCCACATGGAAGTCTTATAGAAGGGAGTCCCAAAGCTCAGGAGGTTCTCTCCTATGTCTTCTCCAAAAATGCCTGTCAAGGTAGTGGGATGGAGAGAAAGCACTTCAAGCTGACTTGTAGTAATGGAATCTTCCATGTTCAAGAGCAGTGCACCTGGGAATAACTGGGATGCTCTTCATCCAGTTAACGTAATCGTTTCTCCTTTCTCTCCCCAGTTTGTTGTGCTACAAATCCACCTCCATTACCCAAGATGACTTCCAGCTGGTGTGGCCATAAGAACTGGTGTGGATCCGGAGGCTGGGGAAGCCACTGTGGTGGCTGGGGCAGCAACTGTGGTGGCTGGGGCAGCCACTGTGGCAACGGCTGGGGCAGCCACTGTGGCAACGGCTGGGGCAACCACTGTGGTGGCTGGGGTGGAAACTCCTGTGGCTGGGGTTGGGACAAACACTGCAAACCCTGGGGCTGGGGCTGCCATTATTAATTCTCTCCCCATACCAAGAACAAGGGTCCATGGGGATGGATTAAGCTGCCATGGATAAGATGAGCATCGAAGCAAACGGAGCTGAACAATTCGGAGCCCCAGAAACAGCGGCCTCAATGGTGGAAGTGGGAAGACTTGGGACCACTGCAGAAGATGCATGCCTGTCCCCATGTTTTTCTACACCACGATTTGCTCATTTTTGTCCTTGTCGTTGATCTGTTCCTTGCCATGTGCAATAGTCTTCTCCAGTAGACATCTCCTGTTTGTGTCATCCCTGTACTTGTTCTCCCCTGCCCTGTAATAAAAACCTTACTGCATCAGAACATAACATCTTTTCAGCTTCTTTTTCCCTCAAATTGTTGGTGGTTCATTTGCCATTTCTAGAACGGGTTGATAGACTGGGAGTAGTCGACACACAAAGTTGACTACACTGAGCTGGCCATGAAAAACCCACCATTGTATGGTTTCAATACACTTTGTATCCCCTTGTGGTTTGGAAAAGGTATTGGGTGTTAGGTGGCCAGCATCTCAAATTCTTGGATAGCATGACCATGGAGAAGATGAAGGGCGGCCATCAGATGAACTCTAGAGGGGTACGCTGGGTTCCTAAGAGAGCCAGTTTGAGTCCTAGAAACCAAGGTTCCCCATTAGTGATGTATTAAAATCTCAAGTCACTACCTCTCAAGTTGAGTCAAGTTGCAAGATACTTTCAAGTCAAGTCTCAAGTCAGGGTGCCAACTTTAACAGGAAAAATGGACCTGATGGTGATGGTGGAGTTACAACAACTAGAAAATCAAGAAGATGTGCACAAAGTTAGGCTAAAATATTCTCAGAGGGGAACAGTAAACACATTAGTCAATGGGCTTGAGGTAGAAGGATACTTCTAAAGCTTTTCAAATGCTTTAGAAGTCTCCTCTGATGTGCAGTGGCTCCTGAGGATACTTCAACTCATGCCATTAAGTCCACTGCCTAACATATTTGCTGTTTCTGGATGAAGTAAGGCTAGCAAGTTGTATATAAAAATATACAAGTTGTGCGTTGAGTTGTGGAGTTAAGTCCAAGTCAAAATGTTGTGGAGTTAAGTCCAAGTCCAAGTCAAAATGACTTGACTTGACTTGCATTCAACTCAATGGACTCAAATCTACATCTCTGCTCCACATCCCTGCCCAGGTTCAACAAACCCCTTTGTACAGTGGTCAGCCAGACACCTATGGTAAGTTCATAAACAACACATGAAAAGTACTAAACATCTTGCAGAGTACTAAACACCAGCCATTGTTATGCAAAGATGCATAGTTACGGAATGGGGTTTTTCATGTAGCCATTTGAAGTCCAAGAAGATCTTCAAAGTGAAGAGGTCTCCATGTCCTCCTTGAAATGGACATGTGGAATTCCTCATATATTTGGGATTTGGCTATGATGCCTCCAGTGACCTGATAGTGCCTTGCTTTATCTGCATATAAAACAGGGTTGGTGACATGCGCAGGCGAAGGATCGTTTCTGGATTACAGGAAAACTGGGTTGCTAAAGGACTTAGCCAGCATTCCTTCAAGGTTTTTATATGCGTCGATTGTTGGGTTGCTAAATTAGTTATGTGTTTGGCTTGTGCGGCAAACAGGCTCTCTTCCCAAAATCAAGTTTGGAATTCAGAGCTTTATGAAATATTTAATTGTACTTCTACCCTTTGAAGTTTTATCTGCTGACTATCCCATATCAAGCTCCGGTCAGGTCTCATCTCACTGGCAGGGCATATATTTAAGATACAGATATTCTTGGTAGGGATGTAATGCTTCACTACATTTCTTGGCAGACAAGAAAGTTTTTGAAACCTGAGTGGTTTTTGAAGCCTACTCGTAATTCAGGACTTAAGTGAATTCGAAGGCTTTCATGGCCGGCATCCATAGTTTTTTGTGGGTTTTTCGAGCTCTGTGGCCATGTTCTAGAAGAGTTTCTTCCTGATGTTTCGCCAGCATCTGTGGCTGGTATCTTCAGAGAGTGCTTTGCCTGGAAAAAGTGGGTATACACACACACACACACACACACACACACACACACACACTGTGTGAGCCTGGGAATGCAGGAGTGATTTGCATGTGTCTTGTTCTGTGCTGATGGCTGGCCTCAGGCTGGGAGGCTAATGCAAAAGTGGATTAATGTCTGCTAATTGGTAATCAATTATCTCCTGGGAAAGCCCCTGACTCTGAATGGTTTCCCATTTGCATTTGCTGAGTCCTTATTTTGCTATTCCTCAGGACTGGTAGCCAAATTTTGTTCACTTTAAGGGTTTCTTCTTTCGGGTTGAAGTTACCTAGATGTTTGTGGATGTCAGTGGCTTCCCTGTGCATCCTGACATGGTGATGGTTGGCATGGTTCAGGATTTCAGTGTTTTCAAACAGTATTTTATGCCCAGGATGGTTAGTGGCATGTTCTGCTACTGCTGACTTTTCTGGCTGGCCCAGTCTGCAGTGTCTTTTGTGTTCCTTGCAAAAAGAATCAAGATGCCAGCATGGCCACATAGCCCGAAAAACCCAGAAAAAAACAATTCAGGACTTACTTTGTGTAAAATTCACACGCGAATGTGTATATATATATATATATATATATATGTATATGCTGAAAATAGTATTTGTGTGCCCATGACCACGTGCAAATTTTACACAGCGTTAACTACCAAACTCCAAAGATGCTCTGAAGGTTCTCCAGGGTTCTTCTCATCAGGGTTTTCAATACTGAAAAAAGGATGTTTTTCAACAGCTTTTGTCAATATGAAGGTTTTCATGGCCAGCATCCATAGTTATTTTTGTGGGTTTTTCGGGCTCTGTGGCCACATTCTAGAAGAGTTTATTCCCGACGTTTCGACAGCATCTGTGGCTGGCGTCTCCAGAGAACATGGCCACATTTGTAACGAAGCAGCACCAATATTGAAACTTAGAGGTGCTTTTTTAAAACACACACACACACATTTATTAAAAGGGGAAATATAGGAAGCTTCTGCTTATCTGATGGGTTAGGGACCAGAGAACTATCAAAAGGTTGGATCCATTGAGAAGCAGAAGTCTTTTTTCATCCAAGCTTGCAAATGCAAGACTGTACACTAGATGGCGCCAAATTGTAGTCCTCAAAAGGGATTGGGGGTTGAAAGTGTGGTACATGGCTATAGTTTAGATTTATCAGAACATCAGAATGTCCAAAAATGAACTATTGGTGGAGTACAGACTGCCCCAAAAGGGCGGTCTACCTGCATCTTGTTTTGCTGCACAAGGAAGCTGCAGCGGACAAACCACTCGGCTTCCTAGCATAACAAAAAGAACTCGTAGAAAGCAAGTTCTTTTTGTGGTTTGATTGTGACGCTGCAGTGGGCCAATGGTGCGCTCGTGGCATCACAATGGCATCACGATGTGCAGACGTTGAGCCCATTTGTACAGGGCACTGCCATTTTGATGCCCTCGTCACATGCGAGGGGTGAGAGGCGTCTGGAAGCGCCACCCCTCACACGTGACGAGGGCGCCTCATTACGCCCATCTGTACCAGGCCATTGATAGAAGAGGCTTCCAGAACTGGAAAATCAGATAAGTGTTCTTGCTTACACATTTTAAGAAAGCAACTTGTTCTTACTTTCAGCCATCACAACTTTCCTAGATATAGTTATTGTTGTGGTGTGCCTTCAGGTCATTTCCGACTTACAATTACAAATTTCAATCTCTTAGCATCGCCTTCTCATTCAAGAGCCATGTTAATAATACTAAGCTCTTTCATACCATTATCTGAGACCCAAGATGTTATTTGAAGTCTCCTTCACTGTGAGAAGATGAGGTACAAAAATACTAGGATGACCCCTTAACCTCACAGCACCCTCCTCATTCACCAGTCTTTATCCATCTTTATCCATCTGCCTTCTTTCTATATAATGGTCCCATGGATGGATCTTCTCCTGTCTTCAGCTACTGCTGTCCATTTCTTAGTCCCAGCTAAAGAAGACCCATGGAGTCAATGGGATTTACCTATATGTTGACTTTGAAAAGAAGATCCAAAACAAGATCCAAAGTCTTCCTAACCACTGACAATAGATTGGCTTCCATATTGAACTCTATCTAGGTCCAGATGATAAATAATATAGCCACAAATAAGTTGATAAGGTGCAACAGATTTATTATGCATATGGAAGACAATGCAGAACATATAGATGCAGAAATGGTGCAGTTTTGCCAAAATGGACACACGGCGATAGAACGAGGGAATGATCCTCAAGCGAAACAGACATTTTTAAAAGGGCAAGCTTTAGAGATGTTGACAAGCCCCTGTTCCCATTGACATCAATTGTCAAGGTGGGTGTTCAGGTGCAGTTTTAAAGGAGGTGCGGTCAGCTGGAAGCGTGTTCCTTCTTCCAAAGATTAGTGTGTTTTTGTGTCATCTTCAACATCCACATCCCCAACTGTAGCATGGGTAGCAGTAGGACCAACCCGAACCACACCAGCTGTCACAGGGCCGATAGCCTCTGGAGTAGCAATATGGTGACCCATACCAGCCACTGCATCCATAATTACATGGGTTACAAGAAGACTGGTATCCCCATGGTCCATAGCCTCCATTGTAGCAGAAAGACATCTTGGTCTGAATGGAAGAGAAGCTGGAATGGAGAATTGGATAGTAGATATCAGTTCCTAATGCTTCATATCACCTGTGTGAATACTCTGTCTCCAAGTGTTTCTAGACTACACAACTATGGCCATTTGATATCACTTTAACTGTCATGGCTCCATCCTATGGGCTCCTAGCATTTGTAGTTTGGTGGAAGTAAATCAAAGTGACAATGTTCTAATGTTCTGCAGAGTGGTCTATCAAATCAAGAATTTTGGTACCAAACTTGTTCCAAAATATAAATGTATCTACATTCCAGTTTCCTTCTGACTGAAAGAAAGAACATCCAGTTATGCATTTAAGATTACTTTAAGGTTACTTCTGATGGCAGTTACTCCAAGTTCAGAGAAAGGACTGGTGGCTTCCCAGAAACACTTAACCGACTGCATTAGAAACAAAGACTAGGTAACCTATTCTTTTGTCCCTCAACTTGATTTTTCTGCATTTGATGGTATTTACAAAATACTTCTCATTTGCTATGCTGCTCCAAAAGGTAGATAATTCAGTGACTATCCTATGATAGAGTCCAATGACCAGATTTTATATCATTGAGAATAGATGAGTAGAATTGGACTTACCTACGTCTCAGAGGAAGAAGTCAAGAGAAGTTGATGGCACTGGAGTGAGGTGTTGGTGCTTTTATACCATGGTTGGCAGCATGATTGCGCATGGGAACCGCCCCTTAGAATGTGACATTGTGTCCCAATTACCTGATCTCTAATTAGTGCCTCATATTGCATTGAATATCTAGGCTCATTTTGCAACTGGACACGCCAAATTAACATAATGTAATACGCGTCAAATATGTGTTGTCGTTGACACATGTTTCAAGAGGACCAAATTTCCTTCTCATCCTTGAGCGTTTATAGGGACAATTGTACCATGGAGCATATTTGTGGGGAGGCAACTGCTTCCTAATGAATCCACTTGGGCAACTTCTCCTGGGTCAAGTCAGCGTTCTAGCTTGAGGTCTACTTTCCCGGGTTCCATATTGGTCTCAGCGAAGAAGCCAAATGCTCTGATCCATTGGCCAACTTTGGAATCGATTGCCAATGGCATTGGGACAATTTCCCTCTCCTTCTCATTGTAGCTGGTGTAGAAATGTTTGGTATTCAAAATAAGCAGAATGAAGTATAGCCAGTGCAATATATGTGAGCTTGCAGTAAGAGAACAGTGCTTCCCTTGATCCATTTGGAGGTTCTGAGATGGAAAGGTTTCAATGGTCTGCCAGCGCCTTGTTTTTCTGCGCAAGGAAGCTGCAGCGGACAAACTGCATGGCTTCCTTGTGTAGGAAAGATAACCTGCAAAAAGGCGCACTCACAACATCATTATGGCATCGCGACGTACGGACACTAAGCGACCGCCGTGTCAAAATGGCAGGCCCCATCTGTACAGAGTGCCACCATTTTGAAGCCCTCATCACACGCGAGGGGCATTTGGAAGCGTCACCCCTCGCACATGATGAGGGCGCCCTATCGCACCCATCTATCCTGCGTCATTAGTCAGTGTCTAGTTCCCTTGAATATAATGAGAAAAAGAACCCAAAGGTGAACTTAGCCTTAGTGACAAAAATGCTGAAGAACTGTTTTCTATGATGGGGTAAAAAGGACCGAGTGACATCTTTGACTGGTGCCTGGAAACCAACGAGAACAATAATTCTCAACCTTCCTAATGCCGCGACCCTTTAATACAGTTCCTCATGTTGTGGTGACAGCCAAGCATGTGTCTCAGTTCCTAAGACCATCAGAAATATGGCGACCCCTATGAAAGGGTCATTCGAACCCCAAAGGGGTCATGACCCACAAGTTGAGGACCGCTGAACTGGAAGCCAGGGCAGGTCTTGCAGGAATGGTGTTATATGGTCTCTTTTAATAACGTTTCAATCTCTCTCTGTTTTTTGTTTAAAAAGTAATTCCTTCTTTTGGTTGTTATGGAGAACTGTGGTGGGATGGAGAGAAAAAGAAGGTCCAGTATGAATGCCAAAATAGATGACTGAAGAAAGACAGCATGGTATAGTGATTTGAGTGTTGGACTTTGACTCTGGAAACCAGGGTTCGATTCCATGCTGGGCCATGGAAACTCACTGAGTGACTTTTGGCAAATGATACTCTCTCAGCTCCAGAAAACCCTGTGATAGATTTGCCCTAGGGTCGCCGTACGTCGGAAACTAACAACAGCAAAAATGACTGGAGTTTGGTGTTTGGTGTCTTCATATGAAATGGTGAACCTTTTAAAGGCCAAGTGCCCAAACTGCAACCCCAAACCCACTTATTTATTGCAAAGTGCCATGTCCCTCTGGCTTTCTAGTAACAAACTCTGGCAAACACTGTGCTGGGGCAAGGGCACATGTGCCCACAGAGAGGGCTCTGAGTGCCACCTCTGGCACACATGCCGTAGGTTCGCCATCACTGACCTAGGACATGAAACCTACTACCTTAACTCTCAGACCACGCTACTGAGATGACCAAAGAGAAGCTCAAGAAACAGATCGGTTCTGAATCTGCAGCATCCACAGAAATCGACCTGGAAGGACCACAAAGTTCAAAACAAAATTTGGTAACACTGAAACCTATCTATTAACACCTATCTCCCTGTGTTAATTTGGAGTGTCCAGTAAACTAAGCATCAAAGACAATTGCAAAATGGGAAATGAACACCAGATGGTCAACCCAACATTAAACACTAATTAGGCGTCGGGTAATTAAAACAATACATCATACAGAAAGGGGCGGTCCCCATGCATCATGATGCTGCCCGTAATGGTATAAAAGGCCTTGCAACTCATGAGTCTTCCAACAACTTCTCCTGACTTCTCTTCCTCCTCCAAGAAGTAAGTACATTTTCTGCTCATTTTCTAACATCCATCGGCTTCACGGTGGATTCTTCTCTGCATTATTTCGTTTATGCTATAAACTTCATAGGCAGTGATACATCGACCTTCTGCTCCACTATTTTACTTTTACTCATAGCCAGCTAGATGTGAACTCTGAACCTGGAACAAGCTGAAGTCGCACCAGATGTGACCATCAATGAAAAGTTGGATAGTCTTTGTTAGGGAAGGGTACCATGTCTATGAAGGCATTCATAACTTGGTGATGGAGTTAGAAAACTTCACTCAAAGGATCTAGTCTGGTCCCCTGAACTATAGCATTGATAGCCATTTATGGAAAGCACATCATCAAGGTATTAATTCCAGGATTCATTAAAACTGAATTATGAAACTTAAGTAGTTTCAGATTCCTCTAAATGTATAGTGTGGAAACATTCAGAGAGAGGAGATACAAGGCTTAATGCATTCGTATATTTGGGCCTCTCAAAATCTCTTTAGAGTCTATGCATCTATTTGTTTACTGTCGGCATAACAGCTAACATCCCGATTCTTCGTTCCAGCTTTGCCACATCTGAGACAAAGATGTCTTTCTGCTATGGTGGATCCTGTGGACCATGGGGTCACCAGTCATACTGTGATCCCTGTCATTATGGTTACAATAACTGGTCCAGGTCACGGTGTTGCTATCCTGGATGCTATGGGCCCTATGGATATCGGTACGGTGGCTGGTGTGGGTCAACATGGTCCTCTCCATATTGTGGCTGGGGATGCGGCTGGTGAAGGCAACATGAGAAGAAGAAAGATTGACCATTTAGACCTCCAAACAAGTGCACAAAGAACCTCTGAGCACTCACCATGTCAACTGAAGTTAATAGCAGTCATGGCTCCTCATCATCTTTAAAGACCTCCATTATCACCTGTACTTTCTGCATATACCTTTGCCACACTTGAGCATCATTTGCTGCTATCATCTCAGCTATACATACACGTTAGGGATTTTGCATCCTTTCTACACAACTCTGTGATCTGCACACCTTCCACATTCCTAATAAAGCTCTTGCACACAAGCAATCAGTTTGTAGTTGTATTTTTCCCAATGTGGGAGTGATTCGCAATGGCTGGGCACATGCAGAGCCCTATTAGTTGATAGACACTGGAGATTGGAAAGCATGAGGATTTTGCTTCCTCCTGCATCATGGTCACTGAATCATAAATCACAAATTTGGGACAGGAATAATTTGAAATACTGGCAAATTCTTATCATACAGAATGTTCTCAGAATGAATCAGAAGCCAAAAGGTGGTGAATTCTAATACTGTGAATATCTGTGAATATTCTTGGATGATCTAGTTGCTTTGTTGGTGGATATACAGTGCGCCCGCGTCATACGCCCCTGCAGGGATGCATCATACGCGGCTTTCAGCATATGCTGAAAGCTGCTAGGGAGCCCGCAGGAGCGTGTGGGGTGCAAGCGGCGGCGCACCCCATTAAGAATAATGGAGTGTGCACCCATGGTGTGCACGCGCCACTATGCCGCCACACCACCGCGCCATGCACGAGCCCCATTATTTACAATGAGGCTTGAGCATACACTTTTTTTTCTGCAGGGGGGTCTGGAACTGATTCCCATATAAAAAAGGGCATACTGTACTATTTTCTCAACCAGAAGATGGAGCTATTTAATGACTTGTATCTCAAGAGAACCAGTATGGTGTAGTGGTTTCATCACGGCACTATAACTCTGAAGACCAAGATCCCATGGTTGGGCAGGGATTTGAACCCTGGCCTCCAGAGTTATAGTTCAATGCCCAGACACCTACACCATGCGCTCTCTCCTGTAGCAGGAACTAAATGGAGAAGTTGTTTGAATTTTACAGTCTTAAGGGATGTGAGGAAGTCACCACAATAACCATGCCCAATAAAGTTGCAAAATCACAGGAACATTGAGGGTAGGAATTAGGAGCTACTCTCTTTTTATGGGAATCTTAATGGACGGCTGGAATGTACTAAGAGCTAGTCATTTTTTTTAATAGGGAACATAGAGGAATGGGATGACACGTGTGAAAACTAAGCTAATAAACTGCAATACAAACCCTGCTGTTTTGCTTGGCTGAATAATGAGCAGACCATGCAATGGGAACCTCCCTGATATCCTGGCTGGAGGCTGTTTCAGAAACAGTATAAAAGCATTGTGGCGTTGGCACTGACTTTACTCAACTCGGATTGCTCTCCTCTGCATCTTGTTTCTTGCACAGTTTCTGGTATGCTGGATGTGTTTCTATGGACTTTATCAATTGGAAGGTTAATCGAACGTCAATCCGGGGTCATCCATGGTATTTCATGTAATTTTGCAACAGAATGTCAAACAACGCCGAACGCGAATGGAAGGCAATCCGAATGCAATCGCAAGTCATCCCAGGAAAAGCTGCATTCAGAAAGATATCAAATTTATAAATCGTTTTGCGTTAGTATGAAATGCATCTCTAGTTTGGCCATGGGATTGCTCCCATTAGACTACAATTCCCATGATCCTTTGTTGTTGCAAATTCCTGCCTCCTCATTATTCCTGACCACCTCTAGCTTGGGGAGGGGGGTGTTTCTTGTGTCCGGAATTATAAAATCTTCCAGATGTGATCCTGTCCTCCCTGCGCATGTGCAAACATGCTAATTCGAAATGAAGAAGCCGATGGGTACGTACTCATGTGATGATTTCATTTGCATTCGCACTTCATTTTGTGTTGTGTAATCAATGCTGAGGAGGGGGCTTAGAATCATAGAGTTGGAAGAGACCCCAAGGACCATCCAGTCCAACCCCATTCTGCCATGCAGGAAATCTAAATCAAAGCATCCTCGACAAATGGCCATCCACCATTACATTTTGATGAGGAAGGAGTGTATTCCACTGTTGAACAGCTCTTTCTGTCAGGAAGTTCCTCCTAATGTTAAGGTGGAATCTCTTTTCCTGGAGCTTGCATACATTGCTCCAGTTCCTAGTCTCTGGAGCAGCAGAAAACCAGTTTGCTCTTTCCTCAATATGATATCCCTTCATATCATATCATATCTTAACCTTCTCTTCTCTAAACATCCCCAGCTCCCTAAGTCGTTCCTTATAGGACATGGTTACCAGACCCTTCACCATTTTAGTTGCCCTCCTTTGGACACATGGCTCCAGTTTCTCAATGTCCTTTTTGAACTGTGGTGCCCAGAACTGGACACAATATTCCAGGTGGGGCCTGACCAGAGCAGAACAGAGTGGCACTATTACTTCCCTTGATCTAGACACTATACTTTTATTGATGCAGCCTAAAATCACATTGGCTTTGTTAGCTGCCGCATCACACTGTTGACTCATGTTCAACCTGTGGTCTATTTGGACTCCCAGATCCCTTTCACATAACTCGTTCCCATTTGAAACCAGTTCTTATCCTAGTATGATTGGTTTCAATCGGGGATGCTTTGATTGGGAGTTCCTGCATGGCAGAAGGGGGTTGGGCTGGATGGCCCTTGTGGTCTCTTCCAACTCTATGATTCTATGATTCTATGTGATGAAGTGAGGCAAAAGCAAAAAACCCCGCTCTTTCCTGATACTAGTTCTTTGGTGGTTCTTCTGGAAAGAATTGATTCCGGAGTGTGTTCAACAAGTGGGAATGACAGATCTGAATCCCATCATTCTGGAGGGGGGGGACTAATGGCAGAGGGATGTTTACTACCCTTCCTCAGTTTTGGTAGATCCACCATTCAACAAATCTTGTGAAGAAAACCCTATGACAGGTTAGCCTCAGGGTTGCCATAAATCAGAATTGACTTGAAGGAAACAACAAGGTTTTGCCATAACCACCTTAAATCGAGGTATGGTTCAGAAATATGGAGCATTTGCTCCAAGTACAGTTTTCCCTCTGTATCCATGAATTCTGCATACATGGTCTGAAAGCTGTTTTAGGCTAAAGGGACACCATTTTACTACACCATTGTATATATAATGGGACTTCAGCATCCATGGATTTTGGAATCCACAGGGAGTCCTGGAACCAAACCCCAATGGATATCAAGAGCCCACTGTACAAGCAATCGTGAAGCATCAAAGTATGAGTTGGTTTTGAATGTGTCCCAGATTTGGTTCAGTTTTGGTTTAAAAACCACTGATGGAAATAAGTGCAAAAAAAAAAAGAGAGTACAAAATGTCAGCTATGATGCAGAGAAAGCTTTATTAGAAAATGAACAGTTTCCAGAAAACATTTATCCAAGCTTCATAATCGGTATACAAATCTAGCAGAAGGGGACAGAGTTGAAACAACAACAACAACTTCTTTCTCAAGAGATCTGTGGGATCTTTTTGAGGATGGCATTCAGTCCTCCTGATGGGCTGAGGAGTAAAAGATCCTTACGAAGCTGGAAAGTGATCAAGGGGAGCACCTAAATATTAATAATCATACAGCAATAGAGATGGAGGATACAAGGTGGAGAGAAAAGAGATCTGGTGTTTCTTTAGGTGCTGAGCATCACATTTCTCACTAGAACTGAAGAAGCTCATCATTCTTCGAAGCCCAGACCCATAAATGCATGGCTACAGGATTTGTATTGACTCATTTATTAATCAGCTGGGTCTCCTTAGATGATCTCTCTTGGTTTAGCAGGGGTATCCGCAGATGCCCCTCGGATGGCACACTCCCCGAAGGCCTTTGTAGCCACCCCCAAGGTAGCCCCCAGACCCCAGTCCAAATCCTCCAGAGCCGCCAGATGAACATGGAGAGTAGCCCCCAACAGCCAGTGGTTGGCAGCTTGAAGTGAGGATGGGCCCAGGGATGGTAATCACGCTTGCAGCTGGTTGGATCACCACCTCTGATGGTGGGATTTGGTTGACGCATGAAACATGGGCTCCGGATGTGATGCCAAGGGAGGCGGCTGAGGCTGCCCCGCCAAAGCCACCATAGCCAAGGCCACCATAACCAAAGCCTGATCCGATCCCGCAAGAGCCAAGACCAATGGATGGGGTGGAGCAGGGGATGGTACAAGATGGAGGGCAGCAAGACATGTTGGTGTGGTGAGACGTTGGCTGTGAAATAACAGGAAAAACAAACATATAAGCAAATGCAACATTGGGTTGGACATGCATAGAGTGGTGGTAGGGATGGGAAGACACCTAAAGAATTTATCATGGCACTCTTTTGTTAGAGCAACCAGCCTGTTTTCATAGAATCATAGAGTTGGAAGAGACCCCAAGGGCCATCGAGTCCAACCCCATTCTGCCATGCAGGAAATCCAAATCAAAGTATCCCTGACAGATGGCCATCCAGACTCTGCATAAAGACCTCCAAGGAAGGAGACTCCACTAACTCCAAGGGAGTTTGCTCCACTGTCAAACTGCCCTTACTGTCAGGAAGTTCCTCCTAATGTTGAGGTGGAATCTCTTTTCCTGGAGCATGCATCCATTGCTCTGGGTCCTAGTCTCTGGAGCAGCAGAAAACAAGCTTGCTCCCTCCTCAATATGGCATCCCTTCAAGTATTTAAACAGGGCTATCCTATCACCTCTTAACCTTCTTTTCTCCAGGCTAAACATCCCCAGCTCCCTAAGGCGTTCCTCATAGGGCTTCATGGTTTCCAGGCCCTTCACCATTTTAGTAGCTCTCATTTGGACATGTTCCAGTTTCTCAACATCCTTTTTAAATTGTGTTGCCCAGAACTGGACACAATATTCCAGGTGGGGCCTGAACAGAGCAGAATAGAGTGGCACTATTACTTCTCTTGATCTAGACACTAGACCTCTATTGATTCAACCTAAAATCGCATTGGCCTTGTTAGCTGCCACATCGCACTGTTGACTCATGTTCAACTTGTGGTCTACTTGGACTGCTAGATCCCTTTTACACATATAAGTCTCTCATTCAGCCAGGTGTCCCACATCCTACATCTGTGCATTTCATTTTCTCACCCTAAGTGCAGTACCTTGCATTTCTCCATGTTGAAATTCATTTTGTTAGCCATATCATTCCTTGTAGTCATAATGTTGGTCCACTTGGTGCCCTGGATATACATGTACATATACATCTTTTCTTACAAAAGTAAAGCAGAGGACCATTTCTAAAGATATTCCCTGTCCTGGTTCCAGTTTTTATTCACCAGGTTTTATTTCCTCCTGTAACATTCACAAGCTTCATCATTTGGACATGCAACCAAATGGAAAGGACAGTGAAATAGTTTAGCTTAGTGGACTTCCTATTGTTGGAGGTCTGAAAACAGGTTAGACGACCAACTTTTAAGGGTCGGTCTAGGTAGCCCTTAGGATCCCTTCCAACTCTATGGTTCTTCTTTTGATGCTTTTGCATCAAGACCAATGGGAAAGACTTCTGCACCTAAGTACAGTGGTACCTCGGGTTACGAAATTAATTCGTTCCGCGGCTAATTTCGTAACCCGAAAAACCTTCGTAACCCGAATTGCCATAGGCGCTAATGGAGAAAAAGCCGCGGCTCCGCCGCGGCTCCATTTAAAACAGCGCCGGGGTTTTTTCGTAACCCAAAAAAACCTTCGTAAGCCGAAACAATAAATCCCTATGGGATTTTTTCGTATCCCGAAAAATTCGTAAGCTGGGTAATTCGTATCCCGAGGTACCACTGTATGATCATATAATGTCTATGCTTCAATGACCAAGTGCCTTAGTGTTTGTATGCGTATGTGTCCATGTATAACATGGTTCAGTTTTGTGTAGTAACTGAAAATGCTAATCCCCATCTATATTTGTTAAATTTAGCCACTGTTTTAAGGTTTGGGTGGCAACTGCAACCAAAATACAATCAAAGAAGTACGCTTTGAGAGGAAACTGAAGTTGCTATATTTCTGCTAGGAAGGATAAGTTCTTCCGTTGCAAAATTGCTTCTCATCTTATGTAAGTTAATTGAAATATAACTCTTCCTTTCCTCTGTTCACAGTAGGATGAAGAATATCAGGAGACAGTTTCTGAACAGCTCTACATATTTCATACCCAACAAATATCCCTCATTATATACTGTACCTGGCATTGGCTTCCACTGCAAGCAAAAATGGGAGACCATGTCCAAAGCATGACTAGAACAGCGCAACAAGTGAACAAATAGATTGCATCTTACCTTTAGCCTTTCAAGAGGAGAAGAAGTCAAGCGACGTTCGGCTTGGAAGTGGAGAAGGCAGAAGCGGTGTGAGAAGACATGGGCTTCGCGTTCCTTTTATACCGTTTATCTAAGCCACAAGCTGGAGGGAAAGACACCCATTTTTGGCCTGGGGACCAAGAACTCTACATCCAAACTGCTTTGTTTGCCATCTTGATTTTAGGCTTTTGTCAGCCATTTCGGAATGGTACTTTCCTCCCATTAATCTCTTCCATCTCTCCCTTTCATTGTAAAAGTGCCTGGAGGTTCTACCCATTGAGGTTCAACCAAGAATTAATGAGGCCTTTGTCATTTAGTAGTTCTCTCTATCTCTTCTTTCAAAGCAGAGAGTCAGCAGGATTTGCACAGAAAATTGCACACACCGTCTTCTTTCCACTGAGGCAGGCCTTTGGTCCTGTCAAACTCAGTCACTGTGTCCTCTGACTGCAGGATGATGATGATGATGATCATCATCATCATCATTGCTTAGTGGTCTTTCTGAAGGTGGCCTTCACAAGGTCCAAAGTTCAAAGACATCATCAGTATCAGCATCAGTGTCAGCATCGCTTAGTGGTCTTTCTGAAGGTGGCCTTCACAAGTTCCAAAGTTCAAAAACATCATCATCATTATCATCATCATCATCATCATCGCTTAGTGGTCTTTCTGAAGGTGGGCTTCACAAGGTCCAAAGTTCAAAGACATCATCAGTATCAGCATCAGCATCAGCATCGCTTAGTGGTCTTTCTGAAGGTGGTCTTCACAAGGTCCAAAGTTCAAAGACATCATCATCATCATCATCATCATCATCATCATCATCATCATCATCATCATC
>NC_056530.1:10167270-10214400 GCF_019175285.1 Sceloporus undulatus
GCTTAGTGGTCTTTCTGAAGGTGGCCTTCACAAGGGCCAAAGTTCAAAGGCATGTGCTCTGACTGTGTGTCATTATGGACCTCTCCTTCTTATAAAATGTGCTCCCCAAAACATCACACATAAACAAACCAGCGCATTACAAGAGTAACAAAAGCTATGCCTGCACATGAATGGGAAATGGGGCTGGGTGGGTGGAGGTTTGGGTTGAGATTCTAATGATCATGGAATTCAAGTTTGGGGTTTTGAGTAGGAGGACATTTTGGAGCTCTTTGTCCTTATCTTTCATCACCATGTTTGACCATTTGTGCCCATGCTCCTGTATTGTCTTCCTCCACACCCTGTGGTTCCAAAGGGTTAAGAGAGAAGCTCGGTAGGTATCAGTCAGGTCAGGAGGAATGTTTCATGAGATATTTGCCTCACTCAGGCATGGCTTTTAAGCTAGTGCCTTAGCATATTCACTCATGATATTACTGAGCATAGTAAGCAAATGAAAAGGGAAATGAAGGCAACTGAAAGCATGGATCAGAATACAGTGGGGATGTTCAGAAAATGAAAAGGCTAACTTAGGTTGTTTCTGCATGGGCCAAATGGGCCAAAGCTACAATGGTCCATGCCACCATATTTGCCATCACTATGTACGGGTGTGAGAGCTGGACAGTGAAGAAAGTGGACAGAAGGAAAATCCAACTCATTTGAGATGAGGTACTGGGGAAGAGTACTGTAGATACTGTGGATGTCTAAAAAGATAAAAATAATTAAATAAATAATTATAAATGGGTCCCAGAACAAATCAAAAAGAGGAAGATCACTATTGCAGGTGGATAAATTCAATCGAGGAATCCGTGGCCAGACCAGAGAAGAGTTGCTGAGGATAGGTGTCTTGGAGATATCACATTTGTAGGGTCTCCATGGGTTGAAGTCAACTTGAAAACTAAGTGTGAAAGGGATCTAGGAGTCCAAGTAGACCATAAGTTGAACATGAGTCAACAGTGCGATGTGGGAGCTAACAAGGCCAATGCGATTTTAGGCTGCATCAATAGAAGTATGGCCTCTAGATCAAGGGAAGTAATAGTGCCACTCTATTCTGCTTTGGTCAGGCCCCACCTGGAATATTGTGTCCAGTTCTGGGCCCCACAATTCAAAAAGGACGTGGAGAAACTGGAGCGTGTCCAAAGGAGGGCGACTAAAATGGTGAATGTCTGGAAACCATGCCCTATGAAGAACGCCTTAGGGAGCTGGGTATGTTTAGCCTGGAGAAGAGAAGGTTAAGGGGTGATATGATAGCCCTGTTTAAGCATTTGAAGGGATGTCACACTAAGGAGGGAGCAAGCTTGTTTTCTGCTGCTCCGGAGAATAGGACCAAGAGCAATGGATGGAAGCTCCAGGAAAAGAGATTCCACCTCAACATTAGGAGGAACCTCTTGACAGTAAGGGCTGTTTGATAGAGGAACACATTCCTTTGGAGAGTGGTGGAGTCTCCTTCCTTGGAGGTCTTCAAACAGAGGTTGGATGGCCATTTGTTGGGTTTACTTTGATTGAGAGTTCCTGCATGGAAAGGGGTTGGATTGGATGGCCCTTGAGGTCTATTCCAACTCTATGATTCTATGATTCTTTGAAGGCAGCTAAGAACAACAATGCTAGGACCAGCCCTGGTTGGAAAATGGCGAGACAAAGGACCGTGTATTAATTAAAGAATCCACATCTTTAAATAAATAAATAAATAAATAAATAAATATTTGAGTGTGAAAACCAAAAGACGTGTAAACGTTTTTTTAAAACCACCTTTTTGCTGAATCGTCTCTCGTTCATCGACACCCGTAGCCCATCTTGTTCTTGTTCTTCTTTTAAAATGAACATTGTAGTGTCAAAATGCCAACGGGGGGGGGGGGGGGGTAGACCAGTGGGATTTTTTATTTCCCCCGAATGAGTTGTGCAGCATTTCACAACCTTGTAGATTTTTATTTTACTTTACTGTTTTAAAAGCCCTTCTCCTGCCAACAGCAACTTCCGTCACCTCATCCTTTTGCATCTCGGAAGCTTCAATGGGAATCGCCAGAGGTGGGGTGGAGGCTGCGATTTTCAGGTTGGATTGTACCGAAAGGATTTCAAGCGGCTTTCTGAACCCTTTAATTAGTTGTTTTTCTTCCCCTATACATCCAAAATCTTAATACCTTTAATGGAATAATTGTCGCAATCTACACCCCGCTAATGAATGTCAGGAGAGTCCTTTGAAGTGGAGAGGAAGAAGAATGTTTATGGGAGATCTTTTGTCTCTATCTTGACATCGTCCCAAATGATTTATTGTGGTGGAATCTAAGGTGATATTTGATTTAAACTAAATTACGGTGCAAAACTCTGTTGCAAGCACCTTCCTAAAAACTGCCTGCATAGCATTTTAATAGGGCTGTTAATTACTTTTCCCGCATGCCATTTGACAGTAATTGAAGGTAGGGATTTAAAAGTTACAATTTTGGGCTTCTGTTTGCAAAAATAGGTCTAAAATATCTTGGACTTAATGCTGACTTGTTGTTAAATGTTGTTGTTGTGTGCCTTCAAGTCCTTTCTAACCCTGAGGTGAACCTATCGTGGCGTTTTTTTGAAAGGAAGTTTGCTATTCTCTTCCCATGCGGCTGAGAGAGTATGGCTTGCGAAAGATCACCCGTTGGGTTTCCATGGTCAAGCAAGGAACTGAACTCTGGTCCCCAGAGTCCTAGTCCAAAGCTCAAACCATGAGGACATGTTGGCTCTCAGGGGCTGTTAATAGCATATACATATCTCCTGTGTTGCAAAGGCATACCCTGCAATACATTACAGGTGAAAACCAGGACACAAGATTTGTTCTGAGATGGTTTGTGATTGCCTTCATGTGAGACTGAGAGAGTGTGACTTGCTCAAGGTCTCCCAGTGAGTTTCATGGTCAAGCTGCGAATCAAGAATCATAGAATCGTAGAGTTGGAAGAGGCCGCAAGGGCCATCCAGTCCAACTCCATTCTGCCATGCAGGACATCTAAATCAAAGCATCCCTGACAGATGGTCATCCAGCCTCTGTTTAAAGATCTCCAAGGAAGGAGACTCCACTACACTCCGAGGGAGTTTGTTCTACTGTCGAACAGCCCTTACTATCAGGAAGTTACTCCTAATGTTGAGTTGGAATCTCTTTTCCTGTGGCTTGCATCCATTGATCCAGGTCCTAGTCTCTGGAACAGCAGAAAACAAGCTTGCTCCCTCCTCAATATGACATCCCTTCAAATATTTAAACAGGGCTATCATATCACCTCTTAACCTTCTCTTCTCCAGGCTAAACATCCCCAGCTCCCTAAGTCATTCCTCATAGGGCATGGTTTCAGACCCTTCACCATTTTAGTCGCCCTCCTTTGGACATGCTCCAGCTTCTCAACATCATTTTTGAACTGGGGCCCCCAGAACTGGACCCAGAACTCTGGTCAGGTGGGGCCTGACCAGAGCAGAATAGAGTGGTACTATTACTTCCCTTGATCTAGACACTATACTTCTATTGATGTGGCCTAGCCCTAGTCTCCAGAGTTGTAACCCTACACTCAAACCACTATGATACACTGGGTCTGGGTGGAGGAGAAAACTGGTTTAATTGGCCTGTGTCCAGAGAACCTGGAATTTTGCCCAGAGAATTTTGTCATGTCTAAGAGGAGCTTGCTTTGAATTACAGAGATACCATAAGAGCATCCATTGGTTGCCATCCAGTGACAAGCTGGATACAATAGCCAAAGTCACAAGATCCCTAGTAGGCATGTCTATTGTCTACACAGAATATGTATGAATTTATTCATGTGCTCTGAGGTCATATCTGGTAGGAGCCTATGGCCTGGTACAGATGGGCCTTTTGCAGCGCCCATGATGTGCTAGGGTTGCTCAGGGATGAGGCATGCTCACGCCCCACAACACTACCACGTCATGGGCATGTTGTAGCTGTGTGGCAGCATCCAGGTGGTGTGCACAGCGATGACGTGTCAGCAGCACAGTGTCCAAATGGGGCTGCGTTGCTGGCACATCATCACAACATTGCTGGTGCATTGGCACGGCGCAAGTGCACCCCCAAATAGGAGCCGCTTCCGCATGTTCCTTTCTTGCTGTGCAGCAGTGCCGCACAATTAGAATGCTGTGATGCTGCTGTGGAGTAAGGAGAGGCACCTCCCCGGTGCCTCTTTTTGGTGCTCTGTACCACGCCTATGATTTCTCTCCAGTATGATTTTACATGCACATGCATTACATTCTAAGCCTTGTCTCCATATGTGATACACCCTGAATCCCCCACAGGCTTGAGGTGTCTTCCTTACATGACGCAGGGCCACAATCCTGAATCAGATCCAAAATGTCTTCATGATGGCAGGTGACTGCCTTCACACATGGGCCTTGTGAACCACTTGGTGCTGCGACTGTGAGTGCGAGTCTCTCTGGGATCAGGACAAGGTGCCTAGTGTCAATAGCATGGTCGGCCTTCATTCTGGTCTCTGTAACAAATGGCGGCACCCATTGTGAAGTCGAAGGCTTTCATGGCCGGCATCCATGGTTTTTTTGGGCTATGTGGCCATGTTCTAGAAGTGTTTATTCCTGTCGTTTCGCCAGCATCTGTGGCTGGCATCTTGAGAGAATGCTGGCATGGAAGAGAGTTGGATATATTATTTTTCCATGCCAGCATTGTCTGAAGATGCCAGCCACAGATGCTTGTGAAACGTCTGGAATAAACTTTTCTAGAAGATGGCCACATGGCCCCCCCAAACCCAGAAAAAACTAGGGGCAACCATTGTTCCAAAAGGTAATGGGTCAATTCAAGGGTAATTCAGGGCCCAAATACTCTGGGCAACAGCAATAAAACAAGGACAATAAAACAGATCAGGTGGGGGAAAGTAAGCCTCAGACTATTAGCAATATCTAACACAGCCCAAAGTAAAACTAGGAATAGGGATGATGCTTTATATTGAAGAGGACCCTCCAAGGCCTACCAGTTACTACTGGCCCAGTACAGATGCAAAAAGTGGGTTGTTTTTGTGCCGCGCCAGTTACGCCTGAGTGCGCCAATGGCCCACTCGTGATGTAACTGGCACCATGCGACGAGCGGACGCTATGCATCCATCAGATCCCAATGGCGGCGCCCATATACAGTACGGGGGCACCGCCATTGTTACGCCGCTACGCTGTACTAGGGTTAGGGACCGTGTGGTTGCCCCACAGTCCCTGAACCCTAGTACGCTGCTGGCACAGTGCATTTAGCCCATCTGGACCGGGCCACAGTGCCTAGGAAAAGGAAAGAGACCTTCATGTTTGACCCATAAAGACCATAACATATGTATTAGATGTATACAGGTGACCATCTGATTATATTTTATCTATTTACTTGACCTACAGTTCCCATCAGACCTAGTCTGCATGGACAGTGTGAGAAGTTACGGATGCTGCAGTCCAAAACTGTATAGAGAGCCACAGCTGTTGTAGGAGACCACCTCTGTAGGCCATTTACAGATAGGACACCAGCAATGAGGTCCAGATTATTTGGACTTCTAAAGAGATATTTGGATGATACAAATTTTGGAAGTGTCCAGGTCTGAGTAATAAACGCCTGTGATTTGCGACTGAACCTGGGTTTCCATGCTGAAACATCTCCTATTTCGTATAAAACGTTTTAAACCCTAGCCTTAAGAGAGATATCATTTGTGCTTGGGGTACTGTCAACATTGGTATCACATTGCCCATATATGCATGTTTGAAGTGAAAACCTCTTCTAAAGTAGATGTGAGAATTGTGCAATCCTTTAGGTCTGTGGTTCCCAAAAGCTTATCCTCCAGGTGATTTGGACTTCACTTCTCAGAAGCTTCAGCCTTCTTGGCTAATGGTTAGAGGACTTCAGAGAGTTGGAGTCAAAAACATCTGGAAGACCCAGAGTTTGGGAATCACTGCTCTTGATGTTGTTGGACTCCCACCAGCCCTAGCTAGTATAGCCACTGGTGATGGATGCTGGGAACTGCAGTCCAACAATCTCTCAAGGGATATAAGTTCTCGAGTGGAAAGCTTTAGCCTTCTGGATGTCTTTGGGCTGCCAATGGACACTTCTTGGTCAATGACTCTACTGGCTAGGGCTGGTGGGACCAGGGCAGTCTGAGGACATCTGGAAAACATGGTTGTCCATTTGACTGACCAAGACACATTATCCACTGCTGAGCTAAGCAGAAATGTGTTGACATGAATTGGAACATCACGCTCTTGAGTTTTGTGGGAGTCAGCTCCATTCAGCCAAAGGCACTGACCGCCATGTTGGATTGTAAAGATGGAGAAAAAGAGGAAACCAGGTTCTTAGTTTTTCATCGCCCACCTGCTAAACTTAACCTCATTCAGCGAATGAATGCTGACTTGGGAAAAGAAGTTATCTGAGACTCCTACTCGCACAAAGGGTTTCCTTGAGATCTTTTCCTGATAGATGCCACCAACTTGGTTCAACTGGCGCGCCTCACTAAGGGCGGGGATAAGTGGTTGCCCTATTTACCAGGAATTTCTGGAGTCATGCGAATTTGACCAAGGGCGAGTGACAAATGGAAGGTCGGGTGGAGCTTGCTGTCTAAAGATTAAGATAGGAGAGGATGGTGAACAACACAGAGCTCCAGATTAGTGGAAAAATAAACAAATGTCCAATTAACTGGGGCAGGATAGAGATGACAGATGAAATAAAATATTGGGAAATAATTAAATACTAATGTGGAAAAGAGGTACACCTCATATCCTGCGGTCTGCCCCGTGAAGTGTATAAAAAGACGTGGTGGTGCCTATCCACTTCACAGAAGCTCCTCTTGACTGTCTCCTCTTCATTACTCCACTTCAGAGAACAAGGTAAGGACAATTTCATGGAGGACTTCTCTTCAT
Organism: Sceloporus undulatus; assembly: GCF_019175285.1. NCBI lineage: Eukaryota > Metazoa > Chordata > Lepidosauria > Squamata > Phrynosomatidae > Sceloporus > Sceloporus undulatus. Next base: position 10,174,159 of record NC_056530.1, read on the forward strand.
AAAGCTGCCTTAAACTTTGTGGTGAGGTTCTAAGGGCTACTTGATGGCTCCCTCCTTTGGATTGAAGCCTACAAAGAAAGATGAGGGAAAGGGAGAACTTTGATCAAGCCAGGTATGTTTTCCTAGGGATCTGAAACAAGGGAGGACATCTAGTTTGGTGCTATGTTTCTTCAGAAGATGGTGGCAGGCTTGCTTTAGTGCAGGGATGACCGAGATATGGCCCTCCAGATGTTATTGGGTTTTCTGCATCCCTCACTACTCTCCATGTCCACTTGCAGTCCAGAAACATCTGGGAGGACACACTTGACCAGCTCTGGGACCATTTCATGCTTCACATTTATAGTATGTACTCTGATTCCACTTTAGTAGCTATGGCTGCATACTATGGAATCTTGACATTTGTACTGTAGTTCAGGGAGCTCTCTGGATGGGAATCCTAAATGTCCCTCCTGAAACTACAAATCCCAGGATACCACAGGATTTGACCATGGCAGTTAAAGTGGATTCATGGTGCTACAATTGTGTGGAATAGCCCAGAGGATCTCAGGGTACAGGAATGAGAACTCTTGAGCGTCTGAATAGACAATGCTGAAGAAGGCAGACCAATGGCTCAAGATTCATATTTCTTTGTATTAGTACTCAGTTATAATAGTTGCTGGAAATGCTGTCAACAGGAGGAGAAGTTGGTGGAGTCTCCCTCCTTGGAGGTCTTTAAACAGAGGCTGTCGAGGATGCTTTGACTGAGAGTTCCTGCATGGCAAGGGGTTGGACTGGATGGCCCTTGGGGTCTCTTCCAACTCTATGATTCTATGATTCTATAAGATTGATGCATCTAGTTCAGAGATTCCCAAACTGGATCTCCAAGGGTTTGAGTCTTCAGCTCCCACATATCCAAGCCAACTTGGTCAACCGTCAGGAGCTGATGTGGAAAACATCTGGAGGACCAAAGTTTGGGAATCACTGATCTAGTTGCTCACTGGATTCAATCCTATTCCCATTTGCCACGGCTGCCATTCTATCACACATTTACCTGAGAAGATTCCCCATTAAGGTCAGCTTATGATGCATTACACTGCAAGTCATGAAGCAGATCACCAGGAACCCTTTCTAACTACACAGTTATAGAAGTATGATTCCACTTTAACTGCTATGGCAACCTCCTGCAGAATCCAGGAGTATTTAGCATTCTCAGCTCAGGTGCTTCATCAAACTACAAGCCTTTGGATTCCATAAGATGGAACCATGATATTTAAAATGGAGTAGTAACGCTGCAATTCTGTAATGTGAAAGGGCTCCAGGTACTCCAAAGGATAAGCTAGTATCCACCTTCTTTTTCTCCCCCCAGATATAATGGAGTGGCATTATATGAAGCTTTATGGAAGCTGGCAAACTAACCAGCCTAACTGGACATGAACCAACCAAAGAATTTAAACATGTCTGGTCAAATTTATTGACGTACAGTATTATAACCAAATCTGGGGGAGAGGAAAATGTCTTAGGAGTAGAAGATTAGGTATAGATTGATAGATATGAATATTTCACAAACATATATGTGAAATTGGCTTACACACTGTAAACCGCTTAGAGACTGCTTAGTTCAGTAAGAAGCGGTATAGAAATGTAAATGCTATTGTTACTGGCTCTATCTATCTATCTATCTATCTATCTATCTATCTATCTATCTATCTATCTATCTATCTATCTATCTATCTATCATCTATCTATTCACATACATAGATATGAAAAATTTATATGAAATGATCTATCTATCTATCTATCTATCCACACACACACACACATATATATATGAACGAAGGATATGAAATATTCTTAAAATGTGTGAAATGTGAAACATGAAATAACAAAAAGGGGAGAAGAGAAAGCAATGTTAAAGAATACTAATACAAAACACGAGTAATAAATCACATACACAATCAGGTAGTAAAGGGTAGGAAATAATTTTATTGATTTTGTTTTAAAACATGTGTGTTTCTCTGACTGAAAGGCCCTTTATGTTGGTGTATAAGTATGTATTCATTTTTTAAGGAATACCCAAACCGTATAAAACAATACCAACAATTTTAATCACAAGCATACTACTATTACTACTACTACTACTACGACTACTAGAAATGAGGAAGAATTTCCTTTCAGTTAATGTTTGAGATGAATTTACCAGATATTATTATTATTATTATTATTATTATTATTATTATTATTATTATTATTTATTAATATTATTATTTGCACCCCGCCTCTCTGTGCAACACAAATTTGGTACAAGTTTTCCAAAATCTCTTCATAGTCAGGGTCCTCTGAGGCTGAGAGTATGCAACTTTTTCTCCTAGCTGCTTTGGTCAGGCCTCACCTGGAATACTGTGTCCAGTTCTGGGCACCACAATTCAAAAAGGACACTGAGAAACTGGAGCCATGTGTCCAAAGGAGGGAGAATAAAATGGTGAAGGGTCTGGAAACCATGAAGCCCTATGAGGAAGGACTCAGGGAGCTGGGGATGTTTAGCCTGGAGAAGAGAAGGTTAAGAGGTGATATGATAGCCCTGTTTAAATATTTAAAGGGGTGTCATGTTGAGGAGGGAGCGAGCTTGTTTTCTGCTGTTCCAGAGACTAGGAAACGGAGCAATGGATGCAAGCTCCAGGAAAAGAGATTCCACCTCAACATCAGGAGGAACTTCCTGACAGTAAGGGCTGTTCGACAGTGGAACAAACTCCCTTGGAGTGTAGTGGAATCTCCTTCCTTGGAGGTCTTTAAACAAAGTCTGGATGGACATCTGTCGGGGATGCTTTGACTGAGAGTTCCTGCATGGAAAGGGGTTGGACTGGATGGTCCTTCCAACTCTATGATTGTATGACTCTATGATCCTTAAGATATAGCTTCTTAAGACATGCCTAGTTTGCTCCCTGTGAATTTGATGGCTTTCAATGGGTGAGAAAGTAGCAGTCCTTCTAACATTAAATCTGATCTCAACCGAGACATTGCTCTTCAAGGATGTGTAAGAGGCGTAACTGGTTCCTCCATTCCTCGGGAGAACCACATTGCGTTTCTCAGGCACCACACCCTGGTGCCAATGAATGAGAATCCTGTTGTTTTGCATCAGTTAAGAACCATGCCCTCGAGGGTCCATTTTGACCAAATTAAAAAGGCATGGCCGCTTATTCATGAGCACCACTTTGTTCACCACTCCGCTTTCAAACCCAACGATGGCCTCTTTGATTATACAGTGATTATACAGCACTCAACTTGTTTATGAGATGAGATCGCAATGAGTAGACAGTGAACATAATGAACACCGAATGCCGTTTCTGTGCTGTAGTGGATGATATAATTGTCACCTTGGATGATCAGGTTCATCTAGTGTTCTCCTTCGGGGAAGAGACAATTAGATGGAAAACCCAAAAGTAGACTGAGATCAAATTTGAGGTTTCTCACCTAGCTTTTTTTCCGGCATGATGGAGGAATTAATTTTGTAGGTAGCTACAAAATTCTTACATACAATCTTATTGTGTGCTATCTCCCATCCACACTCCAAAACAGAGCTTGGAAGAAGCTAGTTCTGGGTAACTACAGTGGGCCCTTGGTGTCTGCTGGGGTTTATTTCCAAGACCCCCAAATACCCCAAAATGGACACCCAAATCTGTGGATGTTCAAGTCCTATTATATGCAACAGGGTAGTTAAATGGTATCCCTTATATAAAATATGATGAATATGGGAGCGCTCTGGACAGAATCCTATTGGTGATCCCCAACCAAAGTAGTCCTATTTGGATCAGTGGAATTTGCCTAAGTGTTGATTCATCACGGCAATTGGTGCAATGGACTGAGTTGAGATTTACCGATAGGAATGAGGTCCCCATATCATCTTTACAAACTGCAACTCTACAAATTTCATAGGATGGAACCAGAGTAGTTAAAGTGGAACAAAGTCCTATAATTGTGTACTGTGAAAAGCCTCAGCCAACCAATGGCTTTCACAGATTATCAGAGGTGGTGAACCCAGCTTCCCCCACCTATCTTGGTCCATCAGAGGTTGATTTAGCATACCCAATGGCCTTCTAAGTACCCTTTGGAACTAACTGAACATCTCCTCCTTTGTGTTTGCCTTTCAGGTTTGACTCCATCTCCCAGACATGGCTTTCTTCTCTCAGTCTTCCTGTGTCCCATCTTGCTCCATCCCATGTTCTAGGCCCTCCATAGGCATTGGCTCCTGTGGTGTCGGTGGAGGCTTCGGCGGTGGCTCTGGCATAGTTGGATATGGCGGCGGCTCAGGCCTGGCAGCATCAGCAGCCCACCTTGGGATCCTTCCTGGTGTCACCCCATCCTGTGTCAGCCAGATTCCGCCATCAGAAGTAGTGATCCAGCCATCTCCAGTTGTGTTGACCATCCCAGGACCCATTATGACCTCCAGCTGCCAGCCCTTGGCTGTCGGAGGCTATTCTCCATGTGCATCCGGAGGTTACGGCTCTGGTGGCTATGGACTGGGGGGTTCTGGAGGTTACCTTGGTGGTGGCAGCAAGGGGTTTTTGGGGTCAAAGCGTAGATCAAGTATCTGTGGACACCCCTGCTAAGCACAGATGACCTGGAAGAACCTGGAAAGCCATGACATGAATCCAGCACTGGATTTTTCAGAAATGCTGAGTGCCCACAGTTTCAAAGGGAAGCTGAGAGTTATTCAGCACTTCTGATCCCTTTGCTATATCATGTCTGTTTCTCGCTCATATGTCTTTACCAAAGTGCCAGCAGTCTCTTCTGTATGATTTCCTCCTTTTTATATTAGATATAGGTACTATCATAAACAACAACACAGAATGGAATGCATCCCCTTCCTCACTAGCCCTCCATGCTAGTTAAGTTCTGTTGCTGTATTTTATTAATTAGGAATCCATATCATTTTCTGTATCACCCCTCTTCTTCCTCACTAATAAAGCTTTTATTGCATCCTACTTGGATTTGCCTTTTTTATATGTCAAGGGTTGGTCCCATGTGGAACAAATTGCTTTGGGAGAATGGATATTGGGGGCAGAACATAATTGTCAGATTTTGTCCATGACATATAATAGCATACTGGAATATGTGCCTTCATGGTCAATGTGTAGGTGTCCAGCACTTGCTCCTCTAGCTTAACCTAGTGATCTGCCACCATCACGATCACCATCCATGGTCATTTAGTGAGGGGGGAAATATAGGGAAAGTTGAACAGTGCCTTAGTGTGTATCAACAGCCAGCTAAAGAGGGAAAGGATATCCTCTTGGACCACCTGGGGCAGCTTTGGAGGACTGGGAGGACAATGTCATCTTTTTGTGACTGATTTCTGAAACATAGCCAACCACCCAACCATTGACAGGATTGTTCCCACTCAGTAAATGACCAGAGGGAGGGTGTTCAAGTTGCAGATCTGCCATTGTGATAATAATGCTTCCCAACCATTTGTTTCATTTGTTTGGACTTCAGCTCCTACCCAACTTGGCCCAAAGTCAGGAATTATGGTAGCTTAAAGTCCACATCCTCTGGAGGACCAGAGGTTGGGGATTACTCTAGGCTCATATTTGGATATTCAGCTTGGGCCCCATTCCCACTTATGATTAAACCGGTTTGCGATTTGCTTTTGCTCTGTGTTGGTGAATCGATTCCAAAAGGTCCATTGTTCCCACTATGAAAGCGGATCTTTTCATTATCCCCTTTTTTGGCATGATTGTCATCCCCACTAGTTTGCACCACTTCAAAATGCATGTCAATCATAGGTGTGTCATGAGTGATGTAAGTGGCAGCCCAGCTTGAAGACTATTTTTTTTCCAAAAAAATTAATTGATAGATGATTTGATTCATTGGTTTTGTAACTACTTAGATCAGAACCAGTTTCAAATGGAAACAACAGTCATATAAACCCATCAGCAATTTGGTTTAAATCATAGTGGGAACACAGCCTTAGTTCAGCAGTTCTCACCTTTAGCCTGAGGAGGGCAATAGAGGACCTATTCTCCAACTTCTGTTTTTTCCCATGACCGGTTCCTGAAGATGTTACTCTTTATCTTGTCAGATCTTCTGTTTCGCTCCTCTGGAAACCACACCTAATGCCTTCAGTTGGCCTTCAGGAAAGGCAGTGCTAATTTCCCTATCTCGCACAAAGCATAATTTGATTCTTAACTTCCCTGGAGCAATGAGGGAACCTTTCTTAGAGGAGAAGGGCCACACTAAACTTGAAAAACACTCCAATCCTTAAGTATATATTTCTAGAGTGGCATCACTGTAGAAGAGCCACCCATCTGGGTGGCCCGTCCCTGCCCTTTGCCAGTGGCATGTAGATAGGGATGATAGAAATACAAAAATATTAGGGGACGGATGGTTCAAAAATGTTTTTCAAGTGTTGGGAAGAATCTTGGGATGATGCAAATACTTTGCCCACAACATCTTGTCTACTGCAGTGTAGTCTTTTGGAGACTCTCCTTGAATGCTTAAACAGGTTCAATTGATAGCAATATCAGCTGGAATCCAGTTGGTTAGTTTGAGTGAGTAGACCCATTGACACAATTGCTGAGTGGTGAGACCCCATATAGGTAAGCCTCACTGAATAATGGGTGTACTCTAGTCAGGAGTAATAATAGGATTTATTTCCAATGTTTATTCAACAATCCATAATGAGTATAAGGGGGGGGGGGATAAACCCAAGAGCAATTATTCCAGTGCAGCAAAATACGATACAGTGTGGTGTAGTGGTTTGGCTATGACTCTGAAGGGTAGGGTTTGATGCCCTGTTTGGACATGAAACCCACTGGGCAACCTTGGGCAAGTTACATGCTCTCAGCCTCAGAGGAAGGCAAACATGGAAGTGCAACATGTTGGCTCAAGAAGAAATCACAGTGTGTTAAAAACCCATACTGTGCTGTGGTTTTTTTGTGTGAGGAACTTACCTTCATATGTCTTCATGCATAGCCTTTTTGGGTTGCTATTAAAATTTGAAAATGAAAGATTAAAAAGAAAAGGAAAACATGGTCAGCACGTATGAAGATGGTTGGATCATTGACGTTGAGATTCAGTTGCTACATGACTGCAATGCTCTGAGCAGTGTGCCAAGGCATCACCCAAGCGTAAGGCTCCAAAACCAGTTACCTTGGCTCTAACACCTAACATTGCTGGTGCCAGGGCTGATGCCACCTTGCCTGAGACCAAAACACAGCTCCGGTAGAACAGCAAAAGGTGTCATGCAAGGAAAGGAAAAATGTAGCAAAGCACGCCTGAGTTAGCACTGGAGGTAAAGCTGAAAGAGGGCACTACAAAGCTGTTTACCCAGAATCAAAGCTCTTTGTCCTGTTCTTAGTTCCAAGTAGAGCGGACCCGTTGGATTTATTCCTGGATGATAAGATAAGCCAACTCTTATTTTAATCACATTAAAATAATAGTTAATAGGAATATCTATCACAGCAAAAACCATGAGACTTGTGCGTTTTGTTTTTTGTAGAGAGTGGAAGAGAATACTTACCATACAAGGGCAAAGAAGAAGGAGAAAGAGAAACAGAAGGAGGAGAAGGAGAAGGAGAAAGAGAAAGAAGCAGGATGAGAAGGGGAAGGAGAAGGAGGAGAGAAGAAGAAGAGGAAAAAGAAGATGTACTCTGGTGTAAGGTGTACTCACAGTTGCATATATCACTGACAGGATGTTGGTCAACCTGTGACAAATTCTTCTCTTTGACACCTTCCAATGGTGGCCAATGACCTTTGCCAACAGTCTTTGGTTGTTTAGCTTCTAGTAACTCCTACTCAATGGTATACCAACCCTGAACACTGGATCTATCTTAGTAGCCATGAATTGGACTTATTGGATTCATATCACGTCTTTCCACCCAAGAGCTCAAGACAGTACCCAAGATCCTTCATTTTCAGATGTAACTATGATGATGGAGCTTCATCATTGTAGCTACATCCGACAAACTGTCAATGGTTGCTCCTAGTACCAGATTACAATCTGGAGAACAAGTGTAGCATAGTAGTTGGAGTGTTGTACTAGGACGCTGGGAGACCTGGGTTCGATTCGCCACTCAGCATTGGAAACTCACTGGGTGACGTTGGGCGAGTCACACACTCAGCCCCAGAAGACCTTGTGATAGGTTTTCTGGTAGGTCACCATAAATTGGAAACAACTTGTAGGCACCAACACGAGGAATCTAGCTGGGACTGAAAAGATCCTTTGCTTTAGCTTGATTCTTCCTTGGTTCCTGCTTCAAACCCCCCCAAAGAGCTGAGTTTTCTGGAATGTTGCATAAGAGCAGATAGGAAGAATGTGAACGGAGTGAAACTTACCCAACTCTTTGGAATGTCCAAATGAAGAGAGGTCACTGGACACTGAGAGAGACTGCGGTTTTTCAACATGTTGTGCATCACTGCAACTTTTATATCCTTCTGGAGGCAAGCGGAACGGGTGTGAGACATACCCTTAGCCCCGAGGATGTAATTAATTCACGACCTGTGCTTTTAAAAAAGTGTTATCTGTCTTTTCACCTTTGATGGAATAATTGCATGTTATGGTTTACCAAGTGCCATTTAATTTTTGTCAACAGGGCTCATTTCAGTTCCGCCCCGTCCTCTTTTCTCCCCTCTACCTTTTAATTTTGTTTTTTGTTTATCTCTTGGTTTCAAGTTCTTGAGGTTTAAAAAAACTGGCTTCAGGAGGGTTACATCCTTCCTGGCTTTGGGCGCTAGGATGTGCATCAAACTGACGACGCAGCGGAAATGTTCTGAGAACCAAATTTGCAACCCGGATCCCACCCACTGAAAAATTCAGGCGATTTCACATGACAGCAGAAATGGATTTGCTAGCCTGGAAAAAATTTCTACATACGCATCTCTTCTGGGAATGCTGATGTGAAATATTCTTCAGGTGCTGACAGATTGTTCTAGTACAGCCTGGACTTCCCTACAACATATGACATGGTTTCCGGCATCCATTACTATTTGTGTTCAATGGGTGCATCTACATTGGAGAATTAATGCAGTTTGGCACCACTTCAAATGCTGTAATTCTGTCTTGAGCGCTTGGGTGGAAAGGCATGATATGAATCCAATAAATAAGAGTTCAGAGGTGGTGTACCATTGACTAGGAGTTACTAGGAGCTAAACAACCCAAGATTGTTGGCTAAGGTCATTGGCCACCATTGGAAGGTGTCAAAGAGAAGGTACATTGTGTAGTTTTACAAAGGCTTTACCCTTCTCTTTCAAAGAGTGCAAAACTATCAATCCTAGGATTCTGTAGGATGTAGCCATGGCAGTTGAAGTGGTGTCAAACTGCCTTCTTTCTACAGCATACATTTACCTGATATTTCATTCATTATGAATGGAAGTGACTCATTAGTTTGAAACAAGGGGTTACCTGTTTCAGAATCCTCTTTCCAATGGTGGGCAGTGGTGACCAGTGGTGGCCAGTGGTGGCCAGTGGAGGCCAATGGAGGCCAGTGGTGGCCAGTGGTGGCCAGTGGTGGCCAGTGGTGGCCAGTGGTGGCCAATGACCTTCGCCAACAATCTTTGGTTGTTCAGCTGCTAGTAACACCTACTTGATAGTATACCACCTCTGAAGGCTTATTTGTTGGATTTATGTCACGTCTTTCCACCCAGACAGAGCTAAAGACAGTGAGGGAGCTTCATCATAGAGTCATAGAGTAGGAAGAGACCTCAAGGGCCATCCAGTCCAACCCCATTCTGCCATGCAGGAACTCTCAATCAAAGCATAGCAGACAGATGACCATCCAGCCTCTGTTTAAAGACCTCCAAGGAGGGATACTCCACCACTCTCCAAGGCAGCGTCTTCCATCATCGAATAGCTCCTACTGTCAGGAAGTTCCTCATAATGTTGAGGTGGAATCTGTTTTCCTGCAGCTTGCATCCATTGTTCCGAGTCCTAATCTCTGGAGCAGCAGAAAACAAGCTTGCTCCCCTCTCAATATGACATCCCTTCAAGTATTTAAACAGGGCTAATATATCACCTCTTAACCTTCTCTTCTCCAGGCTAAACATCCCCAGCTCCCTCAGTCGTTCCTCATAGGGCTCCATGGTTTCCAGACCCTTCACCATTTTAGTTGCCTCCTTTGGACACGCTCCAGTTTTTTTTAGTTGCCACATCACACTGTTGACTCACGTTCAGCTTGTGGTCTACGAAGAGCACCATTTTTAATTGCTTTTAATTTTAATTATAAAAATTTTAAGTGCTCTTAATTTAGCTATTAAAATTGTTATCTTTTTAATTGCTTTCCCCCTTTGAAATTGCTTTGCTATTCTAAATGCTTAAGTTCCATTGTAATGTTCACATCCTCTGTGTTTTTTGGCTTTATTCTTCTTGTGTTATATTGTAAGCTGCCTTGAGTCCCAACTTTGGGGAGAAGGTGGGATGATTATTTTACACACACCCCCCCCCCCCCAAAATAACCTACATCCTAAGTCAGACAGCTCTTCAAATGAATGTTTTCCAAGCTGCTACAGATCAGGGCACCAAGGAATGACATCTGTTGTGCTCTCCTTGTTGAGGGCCATATTAAGATGGGCAACTGGATAGATCCCTTGACATCCTTTCTTTAACTGTTTAGATCAGTGTGCCTTGTAAGCAAGAGAGCACTACAGATGCCGTTTCCAAGTACCCAATCCCCAATGCCTCAGAAACCCTTCAGCTGGGATTAAAGCCTGCCTGAAAAAAGTAGTTTTGAGGTCTTGTGTTTGGTCATGAATGACTGCAACCGTGAATCCCCAAAGTTACAAGATTAATAAATCCAGATTATGATCTTGTAACCCCTGAACCAGATGCCAGACTACATATACACTCATCCCCCCATATTTGCGGATTTGATATTTGCGGCTTTGATTAATATGTTCTCTCTAGGAATATCTAGGTCCACCAGTGTAACTCTATGGTCAACTTTAACTAAAAGTCTAACTGAACTAGATTCCTAGAGAGAATACTCTACTAGGCCTTTCTAGCTCCTCCAGTGCAACTCTATGGTCAGTGTCTGTCAGAGGTTGACCACAGAGTTGCCCTGGAGGACCTAGAGATTCTGAGAGAGGACACTCTACTAGGTCTTTGTAGCTCCTCCAGCGCAGTTCTATGGTCAGTGTCTGTCAGATGTTGATCACAGAGTTGCACCGGAGGACCTAGAGATTCCTAGAGAGGTGTCCTCTCAGGTAAAAACATGGTCTTTTCATTATTTGGGTTAGAGGCACATGACCCCTATGAATATGGAAAAACCACAAATAACAAAAACACCGTGTTTTTACTGGAGATAACACTTCTCTAGGAATCTCTAGGTCCTCCAGGGCAACTCTGTGGTCAACATCTGACAGACACTGACCATAGAACTACGCTGGAGCTACAAAGGCCTAGTAGAGTCTTCTCTCTAGGAATCTCTAGGTCCTCCAGGGCAACTCTGTGGTCAACATTTGACAGACACTGACCATAGAGCTGCGCTGGAGGAGCTACAAAGACCTAGTAGAGTATCCTCTCCAGGAATCTCTAGGTCTTTCAGTGTGACTTTTAGTTAAAGTTGACCATAGAGTTGCACTGGAGGACCCAGATATTCCTAGAGAGAACATATTAATCAAATCCGTGAATAATCAAATAGTGAATATGGAGGGACAAGTGTACACACAGAGAGACACAGCGACAGACACAAACACACATAAACACACACAGAATGGGCCCTTGGTATCTTCTCAGGATTAGTTCCTGGATTCCCCATGGATACCAATATCCGTGGATGCTCAAGTCCCATTAAATACAATGGCATACCAAAATGGCATACCTTATATATATAAAAAGGGCAAAATCAAGATTTGCTTTTTGGACTTTGTATATTTTTCAATATTTTCAAGCAGTGGATGCTTGAGTCCATGGACAAAAAAGTCTGTGGATATGGAGGGTTGACTGAACCTCTCTCTCTGCCATTCTATGATCACAACATCGCTGTCTAGTAGGTTCATCTAGAGCAGTGGTTCCCAACCTTCCTAATGCCGCAACCCTTTAATACACTTCCTTATGTTGCGGTGACCCTCAACCATCAAATTATGGTTCCTAAATGCATCGGAAATATATGTTTTCCGATGGTCTTAGGCGACCCCTGTGAAAGGGTCGTTTGACTCCCAAAGGGGTCCTGACCCACAGTTTGGGAACCGCTGATCTAGAGACTGGAGATGGAGAAAGATCTGTCTCCCTTGGATCCAGATTATCTGAAAAATAAAGGGCCGAATCCATGTTAGTAATCCCACTTGAAGGGTATTCAGACTGCGTCCACACTGTTGAATTAACACACTTTGACAGCACCACTTTTGGCTCCATCCAATGGGATCCTGGGATGTGTAGTTTGTTGTGGCCCCAGAGGTTTAATGAAGGCTAAAAAGATAAAATGGCAAAACCCAGAATTTTACTACATTGACCCATGCATCAAACTGTGTTAATCCTGCAGTGTAGATGCAGCCCAACTAAAACAGTAGGATTTCCTTAAGCATTGAGTATTTTTCCATGGGATGTCTCGATGTGTCCAAACATCCTTTCTTTATTTTAGGATGAAAAAAAGATCAGTGCACAATTGTTACGTCCCTGTTATAATCTTACTAGAGTCAAAGAAATGAAGAAATGAAGACACCGATGTAGGTCGAAGACCAGAATATACATAGTCCAGGAGCATACTCAGAATGTACAAAAATCTGCTTAGGGAACACAGATAAAACAATCATTATAATGTATCTGCATTAATGTTATATACCGCTTGCCTTCTCAATCCGGCCCCATAGTTTGATACTAAAGCAACCTATAGATTCCAATAACACTCAAGTCCTCATAGAATCATAGAATCGTAGAGTTGGAAGAGACCCCAAGGGCCATCCAGTCCAACCTCATTCTGCCATGCAGGAAATCTAAATCAAAGCATCCCCGACAGATGGCCATCCAGCCTCTGCTTAAAGACCTCCAAGGAGGGAGACTCCACTACTCTCCAAGGGAGTGTGTTCCACTGTCGAACAGCCCTTACTGTCAGGAAGTTCTTCCTAATGTTGAGGTGGAATCTCTTTTCCTGGAGCTTGCATCCATTGTTCCGGGTCCTGTTCTCTGGAGTAGCAGAAAACAAGCTTGCTCCCTCCTTAATATGACATCCTTTCAAATATTTAAACAGGGCTTTCATATCATCTCTTAACCTTCTCTTCTCCAGGCTAAACATCCCCAACTCCCTAAGTCGTTCCTCATAGGGCATGGTTTCCAGACCCTTCACCATTTTAGTCGCCCTCCTTTGGACACACTCCAGTTTCTCAATGTCCTTTTTGAATTGTGGTGCCATTCAGCATACAAAATTCGACTCCATTGCCCAAAATGTTGCATCGAAAAGATGAGCGGTAGAACTGAGAAACGTTTGACAAATGTCGAATCGCTGAGAGAACCGATTTTTCTAGTGGGGTGTTTTTTGCTTGGTTTTGAACAAGAGAGATCTAAATTGAAATCTTGCGATCCAAGCTTTGAAAAATGCACGGCGTGCGAAATGCAGGAACAAACATGGGCTTTGCTTGTGGGTTCCGATTCTTCTGCTGAGTAATTGGTTTCGCTTGCATCCCTTCCTGTTTACCGGTGGTTTGAAGCCAAAGGGAAAGAGGGAAAAATGAGTAAATACAGGGTGGAATTCAAAGAAGGCTAAAACATGTAAACTCAAGGAAGAGCTAATAGCAGAAAATGATAACAATTAGCAAGGGGTAAGGTCGAGATATAGATCACAGACTAAGCTAAAATGAATGAAGTCCTCTGGCATAAATGTCACCTCCTATCATTAACCTGTGTCAGAAATGAGTATAAAAGGACGTACTCTTCTCCCAGTTCTTCAGCAGCTTCTCTCACTCCTCAGCGTACAATCCTTTCTGCTCCTCTTCCATCACTAGGTAAGTCCATTTTTCCTTCCATCTCAACCTTTTCTAAATGTTTTCGGGTTTAGGAACAGAGATAGAGTCTGGTTTCCAGTCTAGATTCTCTGTGCTTTCCACCAACTTAGAAGGTTGGCTGTTTCATCTCAAGGTGGAAATGGAGATGGGTCATAGGTGGAGGTTATACTTTTCAAATCTAGAAGATGAACAGGTCTAATGTTTGTTCAACCCATGGGTCCCACAGACCATCCTAGGTGCAAATCTAGATTCGTGGATCAAAGGTGGATAAGAAGTAGGTCTCCTGGTACCTCTTAACTCCAACCCTGCACCATTTTCCAGGCTAGATGGGACTTATGGAAAATGGAGACCAACAATGTCTGGATGACCATGGTTTTCTCTGCCCTATATAAGAGTTCAGTCTCACCTTTTGCTTCTTTCTCACACACTGTCTCATATATTTGTGCAAAAATATACTCTGCAAAATTAGCCCATTCCTCTTCTGTCTTAACATCTTAACATCTTCATGCTTGAACCATTCTGAACAGTTTAAAAAAGGGTTATTAGATGCACGGTCTATCGCCAGTATTAAGTAGAATGCATCCAATGAATTGATGTGATTAAAATAAGAATTGGCTTATCATTCAGGAATAAAGTATTGATTTATGACTAAATCATAAATCAATGGGTCTGCTTTACTAGCAACTAAGAACAAGGTGAAGGTCTTTAATTTTGGATAGATAGTCCGATAAACCTTTCCCCTGCAGAGGTTGGTTGCTTCCATGTTGATGGAGGAATGAACCCATTCTGGGTTTTAGTCCAACTATTCCAAGAAGGTATCCGCCTATTTTGTGGGTAGATTAGAACACACTGGATCACTCTCCAGTTATGGTTCAACCTAGTAGTTCTCAAACTTGGTCCTCCATGTGTTTTGCACTTCAGCTCCCAGCAGCCCTGGCCAGCCTTGGCCAACACTCAGGAATCCTGGGAGCTGAAGCCCAAAACATCTGGAGCACTAACATTTTAGAACACTGCTTTAACCTATTTCCCCGCCAAAAAACAACAGGGCTTTCTCACTTCCAAAGATTTTACCATCCCACACGAAATGTTCCTTCACTTCCCAATTTCTAGCATTGCGGTAACTTAAGCCTTCATTAAGAAATACAGTTCAAGCATCCAGAGTAAAGGGACTAGAAAAAAGGACATGGACACAGCTAAAAGAAGAGTCCTAGATGTGATTGATTTTTAATGCCTCATCTTCTGCAATGCTAGAAATTTTTAGCATTTCATTTGGAGGGACAGAATTCTTATTTGGGGGAGCAAAGCCCTCCGAAAGCTATACCCCTGTCTCTCCATTGCCTTGATCCTATTAAAACATTCTTGGGATGTTAGGAGAAGCCTCTGAAGGAGATCTTAACTGGCAAGCAAGTCCATATCTTGAAGAAGGTAGGACTTAAGAGTATAGGTGTATCTTCTTCTTCCAACCTTTGCAGCAGTTTCGGCATGACTCAAGAGCTACTCTATGTGGAACGGAAAGGGACTGCTTTTCAGTCCTCCTGGTTTTGCTGTGCAAAAGCTATGCTTGAGGGCAAATTTCAATGACAGCTTAATTCCTATGCTTGAATGAAGCTCATTTTCTTGCTTCATTTTTTATCACGGTGAAACTTGATCAGCAACATTTTGATGGAAAATAGAAATAGAAATAGAAATAGAAATAGAACGGGCTCCCATCCAGGAGTGAAAATGGAAGACATTGGGAGTTACGAGGTGGAGGTTCATTACGGTATATGCGTGTTGGCATCACTATAGACAAATGGTGTCTATAATAAACCAGAGGTTAGAAAAGGCAAGGTATAAATAAAATGGCCAATAATAATAATAATAATAATAATAATAATAACAACAACCATCCCCACCTTGGAAACACAGGTTGTTCTGCCCCAGTCGAGTAGATCAATTGCAGCAATTGGATTTATTTATGCATTGACTCCCCATTCGCCAATAGAGTTAGTGCGTCTACTCTAGGTGAGACTAACCTATAGGATTCAGGCCTTTGGCATGGAAGTTTGCATGCAGGGCCTAGGTTTGCATGGAATCTTATAAGCAGTCCTCTTGCTAATTTTTCCAAAGGTGTACATTTATTTACACATGACCCTTGATGCATTATTCAATTATTTATATGGTTTGATTTATTCCCCCTTCTCCTGGCAAGGGACTCAAAGTAGTTCACCAAACATAAAAATAAAGTCCACCTAACACCACATTCAGAATTCACTCATTTATATCTTGCACACAGGGAAGAACACTATTGCTCCCCAAGTCATTTTAATGGCCTGGATCCTATTGATTAATCTTAAAACAGAGCCATGGAATCAATGAATTATGCAATGAACTTGCATTATGAGTTACCCTTCAACGGTTTGTTCTGCTCTGATTTTGAAAGCTATGCAGGGTTGGCCTTGGCTAGTACTTGGACCACCATTTAATACCAGGCGCTATAAGATATATATATTTGGCCTCATCTGTTCCCTCCCTCATCGTTGTATCTCTTCTTCTCCTTAGATCCATCCACCATCATGTCTTGTGGAATCCCAATCTGTGGACCTTCTTGCAGCGTTCCATCCTGTGCCGCTGCCCCGGTGATACCCCTTGGATCTTGCGGCGGTTACGGTGGCCTGGGTGGTGGTTCGGCGGCATCAGCAGCCAGCCTTGGGATCCTTGCCGGGGCCCATGTTTCTTGTGTCAACCAGATCCCACCCTCCGAAGTGGTGATCCAGCCCACTCCAGTTGTTGTGACCATCCCTGGACCCATCCTCACTTCCAGCTGTGAGCCATTGGCCGTAGGAGGATACAACCCTTGCGCTTCGGGATCTGGTTATGGTCTGGGCTCTTGTGGGTACCTTGGCGGTGGCATTTGCCGCCCAGGTGGCATTTGCCGACCAAGGCGCAAGTATAGCATCTGTGGATCTCCTTGCTAAACCCAAGGAAACCGGAACCAACTGGGATTTGACCACCGCGATATGGACATTTGACAAAGCTTATGGACTGGTCCTTCAGAGGTGCTGAGGGCTTTCAGTATCTCTGAAAATCAGGTTGATTTATGTCCTACTCTGCTTTAACTGAAATCTATTATTACTTTTGCTATGCCTCATTACAACTATGCAATTGTGTCTTGTTAACTCCGTGAGTTGAACAGTTCCAATAGGGTTTTTCCCACTCCTCTACAGAAGAGGGAGAACCAAAAAGATGTTCAATTGGAATTTACCATGTATACTCTTGTTTTCATGCTTTAAAACCCCCCAGCAATAAACCTTTCTTGCATCAAAAATCTTCTGTCTCTTGGCTTTTTGGGGGACGAGTGAACATAGCTCAGAGCTAAAGAGCACATGCTTTTCAAGTAGATGGTCTTCTCTAGCAGCATCTCCACAGAGAAGGATGAGGGAACAGATGTTGGCCAGATTCTTCTGTGCCTTGTCACCCAGAGAGTTGCCATCACTCAGGATAGAGAACATTGGGGAGATGGACAAATCGTCTGATCTGGGAGGAACCAGCTTCCTTCCACCATCACCACCACCTTTCTGTTGCCCATGCTTTGCATTTAGATGGTTTCATGATCAATTCTATGAACCCACTTTGAAGGACCAGAGAGCCGGTGATGGGACATACTCTTCTCTGCCTTCCAACGCTGGAGAGCTGCAGCAGCTCAGAATAAGCAACTATGGACAAGGTGGAGAAACAGGTTGATCCGGTGGAGGACAAAATCCCTGTCACCAACATTGTCCCATCAACTGGTAGTATCCTCTTCATCAGAAAGGCTGATGAAACATGAATACTATTTGATTTTGTCAATATGTAGGTACTGATTATTTAGACACCACCTTTCCTTCAATGAGCTCAAGGCTGCATGTCTCCTCCACCCATTTTATCCTCACATCAACCCTGCGATGTAGGCCAAGATTAAGCAGAGTGAATGATCCAAAGTTCCATGGAACAGAACCAGGATCTCTCAGTTCCCCAGCATAGCACTAACCCCTACAACCCACAGGCTCTGCCTGTCTCTCTCCATCAGTAAGGAATAGGGAATATAACACTTCTGGAACCTTTCCGAAATGGTTCACCTTCATGACTAAGAGGTGTTTGCTTCTTCCGCAAGCCACTTAGAAAGAGGTTCTAGCTGATTCGCTTGAACTACAGATCCCAGCACTCCCCAGATTTGACCCATAACAATTAAAGAAGTACTTTTGCACTTCTTGCCTATAGCAGAAAATGCAGTTTCTGTACAAAAGAAAGGAACAGTATTTTTTGTACAGTTATCTTTGTACTGCCTCTCTCTCTCTCTCTCTCTCTCTCTCTACACACACACACACACACACACATATATATATACGCGCAAACACACACACACATATACACACACAAAAACACACACACAGCTTCTTTGTTGTTGGTGGTAGTGATGTGTGCATTTGTGTGTGTCAACTGTAGGGCAAAAATCTGGGGGAAATTGTAAATGGGGGGGGGTTTGAAAAAGGTAGAAAATCAATTATGGAGTATTTTATTTTATCGTGATTCAGGAAAACTAGCGCCAAAAATGGTCTTTATCCTGGTTCTTTTCATGGGCTTTCACATCTCTAGTATGCGCTCAAGTCATTTCCGGACTTATGGCAACCCTAGTCAGAGAGGGTTTGATTTTTCCATCCTTTGAGGCTGAGAGAGTGTGACTTGCCTAAGAGGTTCCCTTGGGTGGTTTGTTCAGAGGGGTTCACCCTTGCCATCCTCTGAGGCTGAGAGAGTGTGACTTGCCCAAAGGGTTTCCTTGGGAGGATTGTTCAGAGGGTGTTCACCCTTGCCATCCTCTGAGGCTGAGAGAGTGTGACTTGCCCAAAGGGTTTCCTTGGGAGGATTGTTCAGAGGGTGTTCACCCTTGCCATCCTCTGAGGCTGAGAGAGTGTGACTTCCCCAGTGGTTTTTTTTTTTACACCCAAGTAAGGGATCAAACCCTGGTTGTCGTCCACTTCTGCCTCTTCCAGCACTTCCTCAGATGCATCTAGGTGCTCCAAAATATGTCTTTGAATTGTATTATTATTATTATTATTATTATTTCAAAGAAAGAAGTTGGCAGCATGAGCTTTCCTAAAGTCTGCTTCCTCAGATGCATTTAGTCTCAGAGGTGCAACAAGATCTCTATAAGGATGTATGTTTATGTTTTTGAAATAGAGCTGGAGGGAGAGATGGAACTTCCAGAATTCCAAGGGCCATCCAGACCAACCCCATTGTGCCATGCAGGAACTCCCAGTCAAAGCATGCCCGACAGATACCCATCCAGCCTCTGTTTAAAGAACAAGTTTGCTCCCTCCTCAATATGACACCGCTTTAAATGTTTAAACATGGCTGCCATATCACCTATTAAGTGTCTCTTCCTGGAGAAGAGACGGTCAAGATGGGACACAATAGCCTTGTTCAAACATTTGAGAGGATGTCACATTGAGGAGGGAGCAAGCTTGTTTTCTGCTGCTCCAGAGATTAGGACCCAGAACAATGGATGCAAGTTGCCGGAAAAGAGATTCCAGCTCAACATTAGCAAAAAAAACTTACTGAAAGTAAGAGCTGTTCAACAGTGGAACACGCTCTCTCAGAGTAATGTGGAGTCTTCTTCCTTGGAAGTTTTTAAACAGAGGCTGGATGGCCATCTGTCGCAACTGCTTCAATGGAGAGTTCCTGAATGTCAGAATGGGATTGGACTGGATGGCCCTTGGGGTCTCTGCCAACTCTACAATTCTATGATTCTACATGAATGTCAAACCCTTCAAACAGAGAGAGAGAGAGAGAGAGAGAGAGAGAGAGAGAGAGAGGCTCAGGGCAGCACCAAACCAGGCTCCCTCCCCCCCAAAGAGTCTCCCCCCTCCCCAATTTCCAAAGAAGACCTGAGAGCCTTGTTGGAAGCCAATTTTTTGTTGTGGGGTTTGTTCTGGGGGGGGGGGGAGGGGAGAGAAGGAAGGAAGGGGGCAAAGGCTCGGCGTCTAGCATCTTTCCTTCTCCTCCTTGACTCTTTTTTAGGGATCCTTCAGCGATAGTGCGCAGGGAGGACCATGCCGACCCTGGTCATTAACTTATCCACAATCAGAAGAGGAACATTGGTGTTGGAGCTCCTGAGCATCTGGGAGGAGGAAGAAAGGGGCATCAGGAGGGGAATGGAGGGCCCCCCGATCCACCAGCCCCAGGCTCTGACCCCTTATTCAGAACCAGGCAAGGAGGCTCCCAGGGGTAGAGACTTACCCTGACATGGAGGGGATCCATGAAGACTCTGGCGGAGGTCGCCATCTGGTCCAATTCGGGGCCGGGGGCGAAGGGCATCTCGAGGGTCCCCGTCAGAGGGGGAGCTCCAGAGAGCCTGCCAAACAGTGTTTTCAATTTCCGGGGAATTCCCCGGAATCCAGAAAATTTAATTAATTCCCCCCCCCCGGGGATTTTGACTGAATAATAATAATAATAATAATAATAATAATAATAATAATAATAATAAATATTGGGGAATTCCGGGGATTATGGATTTTGGCAAAACATTGCCGGGAATATCTTTGAGGCTTGTTGGCAACACTGCTGCCAAAGGAAGGGAGGAGGAGAAGGAGGGAGAGGTCCAGGAGGGCCAGAGGGAGGATTGGACCCTCCTGGAGTCCGGATCGTGCCCAAGGGAGAGAAGGCGGGAGGGAGGGAGGGTTCTCTTACCAGGCGAAGTTTTGTTCCTTTAAGAAGTTGGCAAAGACATTCAGGAGCACCTTCAGGGGATCCATCACCTTCATCCCTGCAACTTTTGTGAGTCCTTCAAGTCTCTGAGGGGATTTTAAAGAAGAAGGAGTGGGAGGGGACTACGATTGGATCCTCCCTGGTCTTCCCTCCCCTCTAAGGAGGAGGAGGAGGAGGGATGAAGAAGCAGAAGAGGAGGAGGAGGGAGCGAAGGAGGGAGGGAGGGGATGAAGAGAAGGAGGAAAAGGAGGAAGAAAGGAAGAAGAGGAAGAGGAGGAAGAAAAGGAGAAGAGGAGGAAGAAGAGGAAGAAGAGGGAGGGAGAGGAAGAGGAATACAAGGGGAGGAAGAGGAAAATGAAGAGGAGGAGGGAGGAATGAAGAGCAGAGGGAATGAAGAAGGGGAGGAGGAAGAAGGAGGGAGGGAGGGAGTGGAAAGGATGAAGAAGGAAAGGATGTGCATGAGGAAGAGGATGAGTAGATGGCTACTGGAAAACCTCTGGATCAGATACCCCCCACACACCCCACCTGCCCCAAACCTTCACAGGAAGCCTGCAGCACCAACAGGTTTTTTCAGCTGGAACCCTAACAGAATCTCCATGATGGCATCCCATCCCTTGAGGCATCCCTCCTCCACCTGGCTGGCATTAATACACAGTGTTCTACCTGAGAATGAGGACATAGCCCTTCATTAGGGAAGATGAGAATCCTGGTTTGGTAATATTATTAAATTCCTACAGATGGCAAAGGTTTTAATGAATATGTTGTATGTATATGGTTTTTTATGAATGCTGTACACCGCCCTGGTTTTATAGAAGGGCGGTATATAAATAAAATTATTATTATTATTATTATTATTATCATCATCAGCAGGTTTTAATTAATACACACCTTGTTCTAGGTCACCTTTGTGTTCCAAAATCTTCAGCTGGAGAGAGGAAGGCCCTTGCTCTGGAAGGGCAAAGCTCAACTGGATTGCCCTTGTGGTCTCTTCCAACTCTATGGCCCCATTCTCACTGGCACTGTTGTGCTGGAGGGAACTGAGAAGCTTCGATTTCTCCCTCCCCGAATCCCTCCGGAAGCAATGCTCACTACAAAATCAGGGTATTTTAACCCTAAATGCCCTCTTAGAGAAATCTGGTAAAAGTGGCTGTCAATCAAATTCAGTTCCGTGATCGTCATAGGTGACATTTCCTGCACGCTTTGGCCCATCAGAAGAGTGCTCCCCCCTCCGTTGTTTTTTAAAGAACCAGGCGCTGTTATCGTATGCGCAGATGCTGTCAAATTTAAAAACCTCCTCTGTGTGTGTGTGCTTTGGGGTTTGGGTCACTGCAGGTTATGGATCTTCCCCTGCCTGCCTCCGTTTTCAACCATAAAATGCAAACAAATTAAAAAACCTCCTCTGTGTGTGTGTGTGTGTGTGCACGCGCGCTGTGGGGGGTTTGGGTAAGTGCAGGTCATGGATCTTCCCTTGGCCCCATTTGCCCCAAAATGTGCTCTAATCCATCTCTGCATGCTGCATCCTCTCTCCTTGTCACCCCAGAATGCATAATAATAATAATAATAATAATAATAATAATAATAATAATAATAATAAATCCATCACCTCGGAATGCCGGAAATGCATTCTATGCAATTCTATGATTCTATATGAATACCAAAACCTTCCAACAGAGAGAGAGAGAGAGAGAGAGAGGCTCAGAGCAGCACCAAAACAGCTCCCTCCCCCCCAAAGAGTCTCCCCCCTCCCCAATTTCCAAAGAAGACCTGAGAGCCTTGTTGGAAGCCAAGGATTTTATTGTGGGGTTTGATCTGGGACAGGGGAGGGGAGAGAAGGAAGGAAGGGGGCAAAGGCTGGGCGTCCAACGTCTTTCCTTCTCCTTGGCTCCTTTTCAGGGATCCTTTAGCGATAGTGGGCAGGGAGGATTTTGCCGACCCTGGTCATTAACTAATCCACAATCAGAAGAGGAACATTGGTGTTGGAGCTCCTGAGCATCTGTGGGGGGAAGAGAGGGGCATCAGCAGGGGAATGGAGGGCCCCCCGATCCACCAGCCCTAGGATCTGACCCCTCATTCAGAGCCAGGTAAGGAGGCTACCAGGGGCAGAAACTTACCCTGACATGGAGGGGATCCATGAAGACTCTGGGGGGGTCCCCATCTGGACCAATCCGAGGCCAGGAGCGAAGGGCATCATGAGGGTCCCAGTCAGAGGGTGAGCTCCGATGAGCCTGCCAAACATTGTTTGCAATGCCCGGGAAATTCCCCGGAATCCGGAGAATTTAATTAATTTCCCCCCCAGGGATTTTTACTGAATAATAATAATAAATACTAGGGAATTCCGGGAATTATGGATTTTGGTAAAACGATGTGGGGAATATCTTTGAGACTTGTTGGCAACACTGCTGCCAAAGGAAGGGGGGAAGAGAAGGAGGGAGAGGTCCAGGAGGGCCAGGGGGAGGATCAGGTCCTCCTGGAGTCTGGATCGGGCCCCAGGGAGGGAAGGCGGGAGGGAGGGAGAGAGGGTTCTCTTACCTGGAGAGGTCTTGTCCCTCGTAGTATTGGACAATGGTGCTCAGAATCCCCTGGATGGCACACACCCACTCCATTCCTGCGACTATTGTGAGTCCTTCCAGCCTCGGAGAGGATTTTAAAGGAGAAGGTGAGGGAGGGGACTATGATTGGATCCTCCCTGGACCTCCCTCCCATCCAGGAAGAGGAGGAATGAAGAAGAAGAGGAGGAGGAGGGAGGGAAGGAGCGGAGGAAGAGGAAGAGGAGGAAGAAAAAAGAAGAGGGGAAGAAGAGGGAGGGGAAGAAGAATAGGAGGAGGAAGAGGAGGAAGAAGAAAATGAAGAGGAGGGGGAAGGATGAAGAAGAGGAGGAAGAAGAAGAAGAGGAGGGGAGAGAGGGAGGAGGATGAGAGGAGAAGGAAGAAGGAAGAAGAAGAAGGGGAGGAGGAAGAAAGAGGGAGGGAGTGGAAAGGATGAAGAAGGAAAAGATGTGCAGGAGGAAGAGGATGAGTAGGTGGGTACTGGAAAACCTCTGGATCAAATACCCCCCCACACACACACCTCCTGCCCCAAACTTTCACAGGGAGCCTGCAGCACCAACAGGTTTTTCCAGCTGGATCCCTAACAGGGACCTCCATGACGGCATCCCATCCCTTGAGGCATCCCTCCTCCGCCTTACTGGCATTAATGCACTGTGTGCTACTTGAGAATGAGGACGTAGTCCTTCATCAGGGAAGATGAGAATCCTGGCTTGGTAATATTATTAAATTCCTACAGATGGCAAAGGCATCATCAGCAGGTTTTAATTAAAGCATACCTTGTTCTAGGTCTCCTTTGTGTTCCAAAATCTCCAGCTGGAGAGAGGAAGGCCCTTGCTCTGGAAGGGCGAAGCTCAACTGAATCGCCCTTGTGGTTTCTTCCAACTCTATGGCCCCATTTCCACTGGCACTTTTGCACTGGAGGGAACTGAGGAGCTTTGGTTTCTCCCTTCCCGAATCCCTCCAGAAGCAATGCTCACTACAAAATCAGGGTATTTTAACCCTGAATGCCCTCTTAGAGAAATCAGGTTAAAGTGGCTGTCAATCAAATTTAGTTCCACGATCGTAATAGGTGACATTTCTTGCACTCATTGGCCCATCAGAAGTGTGCTCCCCCTCCTTTGTTTTTTAAAGAACCGGGTGTCAGTATCCTATGCACAGATGCTGTCAAATTTAAAAACCTCCTCTGTGTGTGTGCTGTGGGGGTTTGGGTCACTGCAGGTTATGGATCTTCCCCTGCCTGCCTCCGTTTTCAACCCCAAATGGAAACAAATTTAAAACCGCCATCTGTTTGTTGTGTGTGTGTGTGTGTGTGTGTTTTTGTGTGCGCGTGTGTGTGTGCACGCTGTGGGGGTTTGGGTAAGTGCAGGTCATGGATCTTCCCTTGGCTCCATTTGCCCGAAAATGCACTCTAATCCATCTCTGCATCCTGCATCCTCTCTCCTTGTCACTCCAGAATGAATAATAATAATAATAATAATAATAATAATAATAATAATAATAATAATAGTAATATTCCTCACCTCGGAATGCCGGAAATGCCATGCACATTGCTTTACCTCAGCTACCCTTTAATTCCTTACAGACGGTAGCACAAGTATTCTGTATCAATTTGCCAAATTGAAAAGAGCATCCTGTGTAACATTTGGACTGGAGCATTCACATAGGAAAAAAGCCTTTTGCAAAGTGCCATGCTATTGGAGGTGGAATGAAAGGGAAAGGGAAACAGGCAGCCAGCAACATTCTATCTATCTATATATCTACCTAAAGCTAAAATGGTGCACCTTCATGAGTAAGAGGCATTTGCTTCTTCCGCAAGCCACTTAGAAAGACGTTCTAGCTGATTCCCCTGAACTACAGATCCCAGCATTCCCCAGATTTGAGCCATGACAATTAAAGAAGTGTAAAATAGGTACTTCTTATCTATTGCAGAAAATACAGTTTCTGTACAAAAGAATGGATCAGTTAGCTTTGCATAGGACAGGGACAGCCTGGATCTCAAGGGAAGTTACTTTTTTGTTGGCTACCTGGCTGCGAGGGATGGGAACTGCAATGATATCTGGAGGACCATACTTTGTCTGTCCCAGCTTGAGATCTTATTGAGGTCTTATTGCTCTCTGGAAACAATACATTACTGGACTGCAATACCCATCCCTTGTAGCTATAGCAGCCAAGAGAATAACAACTTCCCTTGAGATCCATTGCTCTGGGTCCTGATCTCTGGAGCAGCAGAGAACAAGCTTGCTCCCTCCTCAATATGACACCGCTTTAAATGTTTAAATATGGCTGCCACATCTCCTTTTAACTGTCTCTTCCTGGAGAAGAGACGGTCAAGATGGGACACAATGGCCTTGTTCAAACATTTGAGAGGATGTCACATTGAGGAGGGAGCAAGCTTGTTTTCTGCTGCTCCAGAGATTAGGACCCAGAACAATGGATGCAAGTTGCAGGAAAAGAGATTCCAACTCAACATTAGGAAAAACTTACTGACAGTAAGAGCTGTTCAACAGTGGAACACACTCCCTCGGAGAGTGATGGGGTCTCCTTCCTTGCAGGTCTATAAAGACAGGCTGGATGGCTATCTGTCAATTGGGATGCTTCGATGGAGAGTTCCTGCATGGCAAAATGGGATTGGACTGGATGGCCCTTGGGGTCTCTGCCAACTCTTGGATTCTGTGATTCTATATGAATGCAAAAACCTTCCAACACATGGAGAGAGACTCAGGGACGGACCCAAGCCAGGCTACCTTCCTCCCCAAAGAGTCTGCACCCCCATTTCCAAAGAAGACCTGAGAGCCTTATTGGAAGCCAAGAGTTTAATTGTGGGGTTGGATCAGGGGGGGGGGGGGGGGGAGGGCTGGGGGTCCAGCATGTTTCCTTCTCTTCCTTGGCTCCTCTTCAGGGTTCCTTTAGCGATAATGGACAGGGAGGACCTTGCCAACCTTGGTCATCAACTTATCCAAACTCAGAAGGACAGCAGCTTTGGAGGGGGGAGGAGAGAAAGATGGGGTTCAAGAGGTAAATGGAGGGGGTCCTGATCCACCAGCCCCAGGCTCTGGCCCCTCATTCAGAGCCAGGCAAGAAAGCTCCCGGGGCAGAGACTCACCCCGGCATGGAGGGGATCCATGAAGACTCCAGCAGGGGTCCCCATCTGGACCAATCCGGGGCTGGGGGCGAAGGGCATCACGAGGGTCCCAGTCAGAGGGTGAGCTCCGATGAGTCTGCCAAACAGTGTTTTCAATTTTTGAGGAATTCCCCGGAATCCGGAGAATTTCATTAATTTTTTCCCTGGGGATTTTGACTGAACAATAGTAATAAATATTGGGGAATTATGGGGATTTGGGATTTTGGTAAAACATTATGGGGAATATCTTCGAGGCTTGTTGGCAATACTGCTGCCAATGGAAGGGGAGAGGAGAAGGAGGGAGAGGTCTGGGGGGGGGGCAGGGAGAGGATCAGGTCCTCCTGGAGTCTGGATCGGGCCCCAGAGAGAGAAGGAGGGAGGGAGGGAGGGAGGGTTCTCTTACCTGGGGAGGTCTTGTCTCTCGAAGTATTTGGCAATGACGCGCAGGATCAACTTGTTGGCACCCATCACTTCCATCCCTGCAACTGTTGTGAGTCCTTCCAGCTTTGGAGGGGATTTTAAAGGAGGAGAGGGAGGGGACTAGGATTGGATCCTTCCTGGACCTCCCTCCCACCCAAGGAGGTGGAGGAGGGATGAAGAAGAAGAGGAAGAAGAAGAGGGAGGGAGGGGAAGAGGAATAGACAGAGGAAGGGGAGGAAGAGGAAAATTAAGAAGAGGAGGGAGGGATGAAGAGCAGAGGGGATGAAGAAGAGGAGGAGGAAGAAGAAGAGGAGAGAGAGAAAGGAGCATGAGAGGAGAAGGAAGAAGGAAGAAGAATAAGGGGAGGAGGAAGAGGGAGAGAGGGAGGGAGGGAGGGAGGGAGGGAGTGGAAAGGATGAAAAAGGAAAGGATGTGCAGGAGGAAGAGGAAGAGTGGGTGGGTACTGGGAAACCTCTGGATCGAATACCCACCATCACCACCACTGCCTGCCCCAAACCTTCACAGGGAGCCTGCAGCACTGACAGGTTTTTTCCAGCTGGAACCCATGATGGCATCCCATCCCTTGAGGCATCCCTCCTCCACCTGACTGGCATTAATACACAATGTTCTGCTTGAGAATGAGGAAGTACCCCTTCATTAGGGAAGATGAGAATCCTAGCTTGGTAATATTATTAAATTCATCCAGATGGCAAAGGCATCATCAGTAGGTTTTAATTAATGAACACCTTGTTCTGGAAGGGCGAAGCAAAGCTGCCAGCCAGTGTTGGGTAGAGAACCATTGGTCATACACTGTTGAAGAACAGATGCCCCCTTCCTTAAGCTACAATACCCAAGTTCATCTTTCTCTGCCTGGAAAGATGGAGACTGCCCATTTTTCTGTTCAGCTGGCACACACTTTAAATCATGGTATCAGCAAAAATGTGGCATCATGGTATTCATAGTAGCATTCCAGGATATAGGCATGTTAGTCTGACAAATCAGGATGCAGAGAGATCTTGTGGCACCACTGAGAATAACTGGACTAAAGAAGTTGGCATGATTTTTTCTAGACTTAAGTCTTCTTGCCCCAAATGCAGCTGAGGAAGTGGACTTAAGCCTATGAAAGCTCATGCTGCCAACTTCTGTCTTGCAGTTAGTTGCAAAGGTGCTCCCAATCATCTCTGCGTAATGGCATTCATGGTATCAGCAAAAAATGGAGCCTGCATGGCGTAGTGGTTTGAATCTGGCACTATGACTCTGGAGACCATGGTTGGAATCCTGGCTTGGCCATTTGAGTAACCTTGGGGAAGTGACACTCTCTTAGGACATTATCACATGGGAGAAATGGCTCTCAAATTCAAAAGAAAAGAAAGTAGGACCAGTTCGGAAATGAACACAAGTCCGTGGATGCCTATGACACCACAGAAGGACACAGCACCCATCCCAAAGCCAAAGTAGTGCGACGGCAAAAGAAATTATCATATGAGTACATACCTTTCATAGTCTAGAATTCGAATTGGCATCCCTGCACGTGCGCAGTGAGGGCAAAATCGGAGCGTGACCTTTTTACACTTCCGAAGGGGCTTGCTTCTGGTTCCCGTGGTTTTGCCTTGTTTCACATTATTTGTTCATTCATTACCCTTTATTTCACGTTATTTAGGCAACTGAAGTTATTCGTTCATTCATTAACCCTTACTTCACATTATTTAGGCAATACACCACTGGTGAATTCGTTACGTAAGCGACACCCAGCGACGTGCAGATGCTGCATATGTAACAATGGCGGCACCTGTGTACATGGGGCACCGCCATTTTTACGCCACCTGCATGTACTAGGGTTAGGGAGCATGTGGTTGCCATGCAGTCCCTAACCCTTGAATTGGCACTGGTGAGCTGATTATTGGTGGTATGTGCTGGGCCTAAGGGCACAGCTGGTGGGAGAAGGCAGAGGGAGAGGCTGTTTGCCATTCCTCCTGGACAGCAGGGAGAAGTAGAGGACATGTCCTGGAAAAGGAGGGCATCTGGGAGTGTCAGCCCTCTGTGGAATCAGGCAGGCTTATGAATCCAGCCCCCTCCTTTCTCTCTCCTTCTCTTCTGTCTCTCTGTGTGTCTTTGTGTTGGCAAAGTTTGCAAAGGGAAGCCTCATCCTGCCTCCCTCTGACACAGCTTTTGGGGCTATGACAGTTTGAAGCAAAGGGATTTCTCAGCTGCAATGGGGATTTGTTTGTCTCCTTTGGGTAGCCAAATACAAATTTGACCCTAGGCAATGTGCCTTTAACTCCTTGTTGTTCTCTTTTTTTATTATTATTATTAAGAAATTTTATTAAATCTTTATTATTAATGCATAAGCCAAAGGCCATTCGCATGATAAAATATAAAATATAAAACCAATAACAGCAATTCAGAATTATAAAATATTCCATCAAATCGCATCCAGTTTTAATACATAATATACTTCCAATCAATTAAATAAAACAACTTTAAAAGAAAAAACCACTTCAAGGTTTGGGTAAGATCATCCACCTAAGAATCATTAAAAACATTTTTAAAAAAACAGAAACAGCTTCAAAGTTTAGATAAAGTCATCCCCCTGACAATCAACAGCAATGTCTGCTATTACCCTTGCCCGAATTTTGTTTGCTGCTGAGGCAAACAATGAAACCTTATAAGTTACCTTAGAATCAATATCAGACAAGAGATAAAAAATCTTTTCAGAAATGGTATTAGACTGTAAATTGGACAGAATAGATCCCATAAATTTTGCTCTTAGACCAGTATATAGTGAGCAAGAAAACAAATAATGAGGCAAATCCTCGATTTCTGGGGCTCCACAAATACATAAACGGGAATCCTTAGGTGTATGTGAATATCTACCGTCAATCATGGCTGAGGGCATTGTTTGGAAGCGAAGAGCTGTAAAAGCCTGTCTAAGCTTTAGAAATGTAAGATTCCCTAGATACACAGCCATCTGATGGTCCAATTTATATAATCTAAACCAATTGGAAAATTTCGAATTATTAATAGCCACTCTATCCAGATGTACATCATGGTTAAAAATATATTCACGGAGCTTCTCTCTTGAATTCAAACTAGAAGAATTTTCAGTTAGAGCAGGATATAATTCAAGCAGCCTCTGGTGTCTTGAGCTCCAGACTTTACAGGTTGATAAATATTGAAAACACAACTTAGGAAAAACCTTAAGCGTAGAATCTTTAACAGATCTCCAATAATTAAGTAAAGTAAAGTGAATGCGAGCTCTAATGGAAGGGAGGCCAACCTCAGCCCGGACCAAGGCTGCAGGCGTGCCAGGTGGAAGTAGGAGTAATTTCCTGAGAAACATATTCTGGATGGCCTCCAGTTTGACCATTTGGGAATCATCCCAACCCCACACGGCAGCACCATAAAGAATCTGGGTTATAACTTTACTCTGGTATATTTTGACAGCAGGTACAACTAGATGACCCCCTGCCTGATTATAGAATCTAAGGATTGCTCCAATTGATCTCACAGCTACTGCTCTACTAGCTTCTATGTGGGGCTTCCAAGAGAGGTTTTCTGTGAAATGAATGCCGAGATACTTAAATTCTCTGCATTGTTCAATCTGATGACCATTAATAGAACAACGAAAATCAGAGTGTCTTTTCCCAAAAACCATTACCTTAGTTTTGTTATAGTTGATAACAAGCTTTTCCTTGGAACAAAATGCCTCTAGCTTGGAAAGTAACCTTCTCAGACCTATGCGTGTAAGTGAAATTAGAACCATGTCATCAGCATATAACAGAATAGAGATCTTTTTTGATCCAAGTGTAGGTGGAAAAAATTCTGGGCCAGAAAGTGCTGGAATGATGTCATTCAAATATAGATTAAAAAGTGTTGGTGCCAAGAGGCATCCTTGTTTAACTCCTTTATTTGTAGGAATAGGATCAGTTAGTGAGCCAGAGGTACCAACTCTTATCCTTGCTGTTGTATTGGTATAAAGTTCCTTAATCAAAAACAATAAGCGGTTGTCTATATTAGTGTTGGCCAGTTTATGCCATAACAAGTTTCTGTCAATTGAATCAAAAGCTGCTGCTAGATCAATAAAGGCAGCAAACAGATGTTTTGTAGGGCCTTCAATTCCTTTCTGGGCTAAATAATAAAGAGTCAAACAGTGGTCGATAGTACTCTGGCCTTCCCTGAATCCAGCTTGTTCAGGATGAATAATCTGGTTATTAAATTCCCAATCCTCCAGTCTATTTAATAGATATCTACAATATAGCTTAGAATCCACGTCCAGAAGGCTTATGGGCCGATAGTTATTAGGATCTTGCTTATCTCCCTTCTTATATATGGGGACAACTACGCTCTGTTTCCAGCCTACTGGAGTTATCCCAGTATTATTGATTTGGGTAAACACCTTAGCTAATATTGGAGCCCACCATTCAGAAAAGTTTCTATATATTTCTGGGGGCATCATATTTTCTCCTGGGGCTTTATTCAATGCCAGAGCTGCAATCAGCTTTTTTATCTCAGATTCTGAAACTGGGGGCCATTGAGGCAGATAGGCAGTTTTTAAATCAAAAAAAGAGTGATGCTCTGCATTTGTAGCTCCATAGAGTTTACTAAAATGGCTATACCATTGTTGTGATGTAATATGTCCAACAATAACTGGTCTAATCTTATTCATGCCAGAGGCAGTAATATCCCAAAACTGTTTCTCATTTTTTTCTGTAACAGCTTGCGCTAGTTGTTTCCATTGTGTTCTAATATATTCATCTTTTTTGTGTTTTAAGAGTGCCTTATAGGATGACCGCATAGAGGCTAAGATGTCAGGAGAGATATTGTCGTTGTTTCTAAGTGCCTGCCGAGAGCACTTCATCAGTGCTTTCCGAGCACTTCGACATTCCAAATCAAACCATTTGTTAGTTGCTACCGTGTTGGGATTAAATTGTTTGTTACTCACCAACTTGGGCCTAAGCATTTGAATGATGGTTTGAAAAATGTGTAAAATATCTGAAGTGGAGTTTAAAATAGCTGATTGTAGGAAGAAAGAAAAGAAAGTAGGACCAGTTCGAAAGAAAAGAAAGTAGGACCAGTTCGGAAATGAATACAAATCCGTGAATGGCTATGACACCACAGAAGGACACAGCGCCCATCTCAAAGCCAAAGTAGTGCGAATGCAAAAGAAATTATCATACGAGTACATACCCTTCATAGTCTAGAATTCGAATTGGCATCCCTGCAGATGCGCAGTGAGGGCAGAATTGGAGCGTGACCTTTTTACACTTCCGAAGGGGCTTGCTTCTGGTTCCCGTGGTTTTGCCTTCTTTCATGTTAATTGTTCATTCATTTCCCTTTGTTTCACATTATTTAGGCAATTTACATTATTTGTTCATTCATTACCCCTTATTTCACTTTATTTAGGCAATTCATCACTGGTGCATTCATTACGTAAGCGACGTGCGGCGACATGCTGACGCTGCATGGTGCTTACGTAACAATGGTGGCACCCATGTAAACGGGGAACCGCCATTGTTATGCCGCCTGCATGTACTAGGGTTAGGGACTGTGCGGTTGCCATGTTATCCCTACCCCTTGAACTGGTGCTGGTAAGCTGCTTATTGGCGGTAGGTACCGGGCCTAAGGGCACAGCTGGTGGGAGAAGGCAGAGGGAGAGGACGTTTTGCCATTCCTCCTGGACAGGAGGGAGAAGTAGAGAACATGTTATGGAAAAGGAGGACATCTGAGAGTGTCAGCCCTCTGTGGAATCAGGCAGGCTTATGAATCCAGCCCCCTCATTTCTCTCTCCTTCTCTTGTGTCTCTCTGTGTGTCTTTGTGTTGGCAAAGTTTGCAAAGGGAAGCCTCATCCTGCCTCCCTCTGATACAGCTTTTGGGGCAATGACAGTTTGAAGCAAAGGTATTTCTCAGCTGGCAATGGGGATTTGTTTGTCTCCTTTGCCTAGCCAAATCTGAATCTGACCCTAGGCAATTGCCTTTAACCCCTTGTTGTGCTCTTGTGTGTGATAACCGTTAGCAAATCGGTGTGGTTTCCTAGGATGCCAGTACATTAACCATTTTTTGGGACGGACGCATATAGGTCTGCGAGTGGAAAAGTTCTATGATTCTATGAATGCAAAAACCTTCCAACAGAGAAAAAGATCCGGGGCAGCCCCAAGCCTGGCTCCCCTCTCCCCAAACAGTCTGCCCCCCCTTTTTTCCAAAGAAAACCTGAGTGCCTTATTGGAAGCCAAGGGTTTTATTGTGGGGTTTTATTTTGGAGGGGAGGGGGAGAAGGAAGGGTGGGGGAAGATTGGAGGAAGGGGTGATCTGGGGAGAAGGGAGGCTGAGGGTCCAGCATCTTTCCTCCTCCTACTCCTCCTTGGCATCTCTTTGGGGCTCCTTTAGCGGAGGTTGGCATAGAGGGTCTTGTCGACTCTGGAGAACAACTTGTCCATACTCAGAAAGATTTTGGGCCTGGAGCGGCTGAGCATCTGGAAGGGGCCAGATTTACCAGCCCCAAGCTCTAGTCCCCCTCATTCAGCCAAGAAGGGAGGCTCCTGGGGCAGAGACTCACCATGGGATTGATGCGGGGCTCCATGAGAACTCCAGTGGGGGTCCCCACAGGGGTCCCCATCTGGACCAATCCGGGGTTGACGGCGATGGACATTATGATGGTCCCAGTCAGAGAGGAGGCTTCGAAGGGGCTGCCAAAAGAAGGGGGAGGGAGAGGTCAAGGAGATCAAAGATAAAGGAATAGATGTTAAACCAAACCCTAGAAATCAGCTCTTCAAAATAAGAGACACACTCAACGGACTACCACCGAAACGTAACTTAGAGAGACTGGCAACATATAGTGACTGGGGCTGGATTCTGGTCCTCCAGACTCTGCAAAACAGAGACTGGAGAAACAACTCCCTGTTCAACTTGGCTGGAAAGGTGAGTTCGAAAGGGAACCCGATTAAAATGGGGAAGGCCCAGGCGAAGACAATGAACCCAAAGGAAAGCAGGTGGAACAAACCAAACTGCAATACTACAGGGACTCTTGCCAGTCACCCTTTACCCTGTTGACAAGCAGTTTAATAGAAGCAGAATGTTCCAAGGCAAGGCAATCCTTGGCTAAGGACCAATACCACTCCCAGACCTCGACCGGCGAGGAGGCCTTACTGGAGGGGAATCTTTACCTAGAAGATGGTGACTTAACACAAGGGTCTGTCAGTTCACCCTTTCCCCAGTAAATTTCCAGTCCAAAAGTACCAAATGGAGCAGCAGTGAGGAAATCAAAATCTTGGAGAAACACTGCAAGAGGGACAATGCCCACTCCCAAGAAAACTCCCCCATTGCATAGTCAGGGAGGGGTAAGAACATCAAACACCCAGAGACTTTAAAACTTAGACATAAGGGTTCATTGGCACCTTAAGGGGACCCTGGTTTGGGTCCAAACCAAACAGAGGCAGAACTCCAAATCCAAACCGAACAAAACTTCAGACTCGGAGGGAGGATTTAAATGTAGATATGGGCTGAAGCTGCCAGCAGCTTCCAAAGGTCTTCCCTGGATGGGGAAGGAGTAAGACAACTTTGACAAGTACTAGCGGCGCATCACCTTGGCAGTAACAGTTTAAAAGCTTTATAGACAAAGCAGACTCAGAGTCATTAGTACAACAAAAGAAAGCTTTGGGGGCGGGGGGAGATTAATTCCCTATATTGCGAAGAGTCTACAGCTAAGTGGCGCTGTACATGAAACCTCAGCCTAAGGAAAGATATCACATGTTGTAAGGGTGGAAGAAGGAAGTTTACTACGCAGAGTCACCACACAACTATTCCGAATGGTTGCAGTAACTCTGGGATGGGGAAAATTAAAGATCAATCGTAGGGAAGGTGATTTGGGGTTTTTACAACTGGACCAGTGGGCAAGATGCAATGTATTGCGGTGGTCCGAAGACGCTTAGTGCAGAGGGATACTTTGAAATATCGTCAAACATGGGACCCTATTTAAACTGATGTTGCCCACTACTGAGACTGAATGTCCGTTTTTATTGCTGTAAACCCAAAAGGTTACATGTTCATTGATTTCAATGTATGCAGATGACATTAAGATTCTTATGCTATGTTTAAATAATAGAGGATGATTAAAGCGGAGGCTAATTTAATATATGATGGTGTTTTCATTAAGAACACAAAGAAATTTAATTGGATGGATGAATCTCTGAACCTATACACCTATTGGTTATAGATATGGTTAAATAATCAAAAATATATATGCTGATATTGTTAGATATCCAATATCAGAAGTAGGATAGTTCTGTCATAATGTATTATTAAAGGGGTTAAAAATATAAAGTGTCATGTTAAAGGGATAAAAATGTAAAGTATAGTTGGTGGGATGTGGTTGCTGTTAAACTAATGCTGAAGGGGCTGATTCACAGTCAGCTGGAGGCATTAGCTTCTAGAGGAAATAAGGAGGGGTAGAGGGGACAGGATGAAAAGATAGCAAGCTGGCTAGAATTACTATGGGATGGTTATTTGTCATTTTGGATTGCACACTAAATTTAATTGACAGGAATTTGGCAGAAGACTGATTACATGACACCCCTCTAAGAGGCTGCTGGAAGAAAGGAAAGGATTGCCAAGGGAGAATGGAGGGGATCAGGCCCTCCTGGAGCATGGATCGAGCCCAGGGAGGGAGGGAGGCTAGGAGAGAGAGAGAGAGGTCTCTTACCCGGGGAGAGTTTGTCCCCCCGAAGGCTCCAGCATTGATGCTCATGGGTCCAAAGAGCAAGTCAAGGGCTTTGATCAGCTCCAACTGCAACTGTGAGTCCCTCCAGCCTCAGAGGGGATTTTAAAGGAGAAGGAGGGGGGGCTGGAGGAGGAAGAGGAGGAAGGAGGGATGAAGAGCAGAGGGGAGGAAGAAGAGGAGGACAAGAACGGGATGAAGGGGAGGAGGAGGAAAAAGAAGGCAAGGAGAAAAAAGGAGGGGATGACGATGGAAAGGATGTGGAGGAGGAAGAGGATGGGCGGGCGGGCACAGGAATACCTCTGGATTGAGCACTCCCAACACCACCTCTTGCCCTAAACCTTCACAGCATGTACCAGTTTTTTTCCAGCTGGAACCCTAACAGGTACCTCCATGACAGCATCACATTCCTGGAGGCATCCCTCCTCCATTTGACTGGCAAACAACCGTGGCACACCATGGCCACCTTTAATTAATATTAATACACAGTGTTCTGCTTGAGTATGAGGAAGTACCCCTTCATTAGGGAAGATGAGAAGCTTGGCTTGGTAATATTCTTAAATCCGTCAAGATAGCAAAGGAATCATCCTCAAGTATTAATGAATACATGAGTTGTTCTAGGTCACCTTTGCATTCCAAAATCTGCAGCTGGAGAGAGGAAGGCCCCTGCTCTGGAAAAGCAAAGCTCAGATGCCAGCCATGTTGGCTTGAGGGCCAACGGTCAGACATGGTGGAAGACCAGATGCCCACTTCCTTGAGCTACAATACCCAAGTTCATCTCTCTCTGTCTGGAAAGGGGGAAACTGTCCATTTTTCTGTTCAGCTGGCACACATTTTAAATCATGGTATCAGCAAAAATGTGGCATCATGGTATTCATGGTAGCATTCAAGGATATAGGCATGTTACTCTGACAAATCAGTATGCAGAGAGATCTTGTGGCACATTTGAGAATAACTGGAAGAAAGAAGTTGGCAGCTTGAGTTTTCCTAGACTTAAGTCTTCTTGCCCCAAATGCAGCTGAGGAAGTGGAGGGTGGGGGGGAGAAGGAAAGGGGAGGGGGGATTGGAGGAAGGGCGATCTGGGGAGAAAGCAGGCTGGGGGTCAGCATCTTTCCTCCTCCTCCTCCTCCTTGGATCCTCTTTGGGGCTCCTTTACCGGCGTAGAGGATCTTGGGGGTCTTGCTGAATAAAATTTCCATACTCAGAGGGATGTTGGCACTGGAACGGCTGAGCATCTGGGGAGGAAGAAAGAGAGAAGGGTCAGGAGGAGAATGGAAGGGGCCCAATTCACCAGCCGCAAGCTCTAGCCCCCCTCATTCAGCCAGGAAAGGAGGCTCCTAGGGGCAGAGACTCACCATGGGATTGACTCCAGTGGGGGTCCCCACGAGGGTCCCCATCTGGACCGATCTGGGACCGAGGCAATGAACATCATGATAGTCCCAGTCAGAGGGGAGGCTTCGAAGGGGCTGCCAAAGGAAGGAGGAGGGAGAGGCCAAGGAGGTCAAAGGAATAGTGGTTACACCAAACCCTTGAAATGAGCTCTTCAAAATAAGAGACACATGCACCGGACTACCACCGAAACGTAACTTAGAGAGAGTGGCAACACATAGTGACTGGGGCTGGATTCTGGTCCTCCAGACTCTGCAAAACAGAGATTGGAGGAATAACTCCTCGTTCAACTTGACTGAGTTCGAAAGGGAACCCAATTTACATGGGGAAGGCCCAGGCCAAGAGAATGAACCCAAAGGAAAGCGGGTGGAACAACCCAAACCGCAATACTACAGGGACTTTTGCCAGTCACGCCTTACCCAGTGGACAAGCAGTTTAATAGAGGCAGATTGTTCCAAGGCAAGGCAACCCTTGGCTAAGCACCAATACCATTCTCAGACCTCAAACGGCGAGGAGGCCTTACTGGAGGGGGATCTTTACCTAGAACAGTGATGGAGAACCTTTTACAGACCGAGTGTCCAAACTGCAACCCAAAATCCACTTATTTATCATAATGTGCCACTTTCCTCTGGCTTTCTAGTAACAAACTCTGATGAACTCTGTGCTGGGGTGACAAAACGTGTCCCCACAGAGAGGGCTCTGAGTGCCACCTCTGGTATGCGTGCCATAGGTTTGCCACCACTGAACTAGAAAATGGTGACTTAACACAAGAGTCTGTCAGCTCACCCTTTCCCAAGTTTAAAACTTACACCTAATGGTTCATTGGCACCGAAACAGTGGAACCCAGGAAAAAGGGGA
The DNA here is from genome assembly GCF_019175285.1 of Sceloporus undulatus. Classification (NCBI taxonomy): domain Eukaryota; kingdom Metazoa; phylum Chordata; class Lepidosauria; order Squamata; family Phrynosomatidae; genus Sceloporus; species Sceloporus undulatus. The sequence continues at coordinate 10,211,829 of NC_056530.1, forward strand.
CCCCAGTTTGGGTCCAAACCAAGCAGAGACGGAACTCCAAATCCAAACCGAACAAAACTTCACACTTGGAGGGAGGATTTAAATGTAGATATGGTCTGAAGCTGGCAGCAACGTTCAAAGCTCTCCTCTGAATGGAGGACTAAGACAACTTTCACAAGTACTAGCGGCAACAGTTTAAAAACTTTATAGACAAACCGGACTCAGAGTCATTAATACAACAAAAGAAGGCTGGGGGGGGGATGAGACTAATTTCCTCTGTTGCGGAGAGTCTACAGCCATGTGGCGGCTGTACATGAAACCTCAGCCTAAGGTAAGATATCACATGTTGAAAGTTTGGAAGAAGGAAGTTTACTACGCAGTCACCACACAACTATTAAGAATGGTTTTAAATCATGGTATCAGCAAAAATGTGATATCATGGTATTCATGGGAGCATTCAAGGATATAACCATGTTAGACTGAGAAATCAGTATGCAGAGAGATCTTGTGGCACCTTTGAGAATAACTGGAAGAGAGAAGTTGGTGGCACGAGTTTTCCTAGACTTAAGTCTTCTTGCCCCAAATGCAGCTGAGAAAGTGGACTTAAGTCTATGAAAGCTCATGCTGCCAACTTCTTTCTTGCAGTTAGTTGCAAAGGTGCTCCCAGACATCTCTGCGTAATGGTACTCTTGGTATCAGCCAAAAATGGAGCCGCCATGGCATAGTGGTTTGAGTATGGCACTATGACTCTGGAGACCATGGTTTAAATCCTGGCTTGGCCATAGAACCCGTTTCGGTAACCTTGGGGAAGTCTCAGAGGATGGCAATGGCAACCTCCCTCTGAAAAAACCTGCCCAAAATCCCCATGATAGGTCTCCTTCTGGTTGCTGTAAGTTGGAAAGTACTTGTAGGCACACAAATAACAACCATCAGCAAGAAAATTAAAAAACATTGAATTTTTCATTCAGTAGTTCCAAGGAGGAACATGGCACATCCCTGCTTTGGTTCTGCATTATGTCACTCTGAATTCTGTTTAGGGACAAAGCTGGTGGAGAGCGAACAAAGGAGTTTATCACACAGAGGGCAAATTGGTGAAATCCCATGCAGAAACGGGAATTTAAAATCCGGGTGTTGCTTGTCAGATGCATTGGCGTGAAATAACCCTAGAATAATCCGAACAAGAAGCTCCTTTGTACTTTCGGAATTTAGTGAACGTAAAAAGCAGCTGGTTTTGATGGCTTTGCGTTCGGGTTATTTTTGCGTTATCTCTCTTTCACGTCGTTAGATAATCATCCTGCAAATGCGGGGTTTTGCCCACTTTCTGTTAGGGTTAACCCCGAATGTTGTCTGAAAAACAACCCGCAACTGTGGGTTGTTTTCAGTTTAACTTTAGTTTCTGCATGGGATTCCTCCCGTGTGATAAACTCTAAAGAAGTGGACAGCTTCCCAACTGGGTGGTACTGGAGGAGGTGGTGGGGTGCTGGAGGAAGTCATATGAGATTTCTTAATAAGAAACATAAAAAGTAGGATTTTTTAATTCTATTATTCTCTTGTTTAGTACAATTGGCAAGTCAGACCTATCCAGCACCTACAAGTTTTTCCAGATGCAACCATAGTAGGGACTTCCATGAGTGCATGCCATCCCTTGAGGCATCCCTCCTCCACTTGATTGGCCAATAGCTATGGCGCAACATGCCCACCCTTTTAATTTATGGGGAGAAATTATTTTCCTGTGTTCTTTTTCAGGATGAGTAGATAGCCCTTCATTACATAAGATTATAAGTCTGGCTTGGTAATATTATTAAATTAGTCCAGATGACAAAGGCATCATCATTATCAAATCTTAATAAATGTACACCTTGTTCTAGGTCACTTTTGTGTACCAAAATCTCCAGCTTGAACTAGGAAAGAACCTGCTCTGGAAGGGTGAAACTCATCTGTCAGACACTGTTGAAGGACACATGGCATCTTCCATTGAGTTACGATGCCTGGGTTCATATTAGGGGCATGTCCTAGAAAGAACATATGGAGGGATGGAGGGATGGATGGATGGATGGATGGAACACAAAGACAGAAAGCTACAAGAAAGAAAATATGAGAGATGTCAAGAAAGTAGTTCTGTTAGTCTCTCTTTTGGAGTACAATTGGCAAGTTGGACCTATCCAGCACCTACAGGTTTTTCCAGACGTAACATCGAAGGGACCCAAGAAGAACTTGGGTTACAATGATCTCATTTTTGTCCACTGCCATATATATATATACACACACACCCCGTGTGCAGTGAACATACAGCTACATTTCTGGATGTTGTAGATAGAGCTAGTCATTTAGGAAGGGAAGACCAGGGGACCATCATCACCCATGTCCTCTGCTCATCACATCATTCATGAGAACTGAGGTCCCTCAGAGTTTCATAGAGCCATTGGAACCACCTCAGTTCTCTTCCCTACCTTCTTCTCCAAGCTTGAAATAACCATAGAGTTCCATGGTATATTTTGATAAACCAGATGAAACTTGGCTAATTCTGAAGGAGACATTGGACTCAGAGTCTGAAGGGATTCTGAGATGAAATTAACTTTTAAATATTGATATA
>NC_056530.1:10214425-10241392 GCF_019175285.1 Sceloporus undulatus
TATTATAAATGCACAAAATCATCTTACCTGAAGGATGTTTTTTAAAAAAAGGAGAGGTAGGGATCTGCACCTTGGGTATGCTTAGACTAAGGTTTCCCAACCTGGGGTCGTGACCCCTTTGGGAGTCGCCAGGTTGGGATTCCCCCCTACCTCCCCCTCCTCCCTTTTTCCTGCGGGTGCTGGCGCTAGCACTGGCAAACCACAGGATAAAGGGCCGGGGTTGCCTCCTCCCCTCGCCTTCCCTGTGGGTGCCCTCCAAGGCAAGCCCGCGTGGAGAAGGCAAGAGGTCCGGTGGGTCGCCTCCTCCCCTCGCCTCCTCCCCGCAGGTGCCCTCGAAGGCACCCGTGGGAGAAGGCAAGATGGCGGGACTACAAACCCAGTGGTCTTTGTGACCGGAAGTCCCACCCCTTCTTCCCTGGTGGCCTACCTGATTGGTGGCTGAGAAGGGTGGGACATCCAGCCGCAAAGCCCACTGGGGTTTGTAGGGCAGTCGAAAATCCCGCCCCCTTTCCTCGCCTCTCAACCAATAAACGAGTGGTCGCGGGCGGGACTTTCGCCCGGAATGGGGTCGCGGCCCAACAAAGGTGGGAAACCGCTGGCTTAGACTGCGTGTTATATAGACTTTGTAGCCACTGCTGTGAACTTGATGGCTAATTCATCCAAGGCAAGGTATGAAGACCTAGCGCTTTTGTTTTAAAGTAAGTGAAGAATAGAACCAATGCACTTGGATCTGATCACACACAAGGAAGGCAAAACAGGAAATAGTATGGCCAGTGACTTAATCACTGAGTCATCAAGTGACAGGCCTAAAACAAAGATCTTATTCTTGGAGGTGATGGTTTTTCCCTTTTGCAACTCCCAAATCTTTCTGTGGGAATTCCCAAAGCGTTACTTCTCCAGGGGTCTTTGTGAGGCTGACTCCTCTGGCTACCTGACCCACTGCTTTCCAAGATTAGTTCTGCTAGTCCCTGGCAGGTCTGTTGTTGGGGTCATGAAGGGGACTCCACACACACTCCAAAGTTTATTAAAATACCATATGTGGTAACACTCTTAACTGGGGAGATTTTTCCTCCCAAAAGCTCCGTCATTGAGGGCTCAGGGGTCCCAAGGGCAACTTGAGGGCATCTCTTACCTCCATCCCTGCGACTATGAGTTCCTCCAGCCTCGGAGCGTATTTCAAAGTCAGGAAGAGAGGGGGAGGGACCAGGACTGGAGCCTCCCTACCCTCCCACTAAGAGGAGAGGAGGATGAGGAGGAGAGGAGTGGAGAGGAATGAGAAGAAGGTTTTTTTTAACATTTTCATTGTATAATTGGTTTTTCTACTTGAAGGGATGTCATATTGGGAGATGGAGCAAGCTTGTTTTCTGCTGCTCCAGAGACTGGGACCCAGAGCAAGAGATGCAAGCTCCAGGAAAAAGAGATTCCAGGTCTCAACCTTAGAGGGGAACCTCCTGGCAGTAGAACTGTTCGACAGTGGGAAGACACTCCTTCCTTGGAGTTGTTAGTGGACTCTCCTTCCTCAGAGGTTTTAAACAGATGCTGCATGGCCATCTGTTGGGGATGCTTTGATTGAGAGTTTCCTGCAGGCGAGAATGGGTTGGAACTGGATGGCCCTTGGGTCTCTTCCAACTCTATGCTTCTCTGATTACTAGATTCTATGACATTCTTCCTAACATGGTGGCGAAATGATAGGATTCCTGATATTCTCTGATCACAAAAGTCGACAGACGCACCTATTCCAGCATGTAGAATCTGACACTTACCCTGCCTGCTATCGAGTATTATATTTATCCTTTGTAAATCTTTTGTTTTGTTTTTATTTTTCACTTTTAAATGATTTGAACGCCTCCCCAGTTCTTCATATTGGGCAAATGGGAGGGGCGCCAACGGTGGCAATATAAATAAATAACAAACCACCAGGAACAAACCAATAAGAACGACTTCCCAAAATCCCTCACCATTTTGAGCCACTACCTAGCCTGACTGTTGCCCTCTCTGTCTGGCTTTGTAGCCCCCCACCCACCCCAGTTACTTTGCTAGTGTGATCCCAGGCTTGCCATTTTTAATGGAGCAATCTCATACCCACTGTGGCACTCAGCACACCCAGAAAAACCCCTTGGCAGGTTCCCTTGCATTTCACCAGAAGTCAAAAGAAATGACTTGAATGCACACACAAAGACAAGAACAGGGTGAACCCATAATTATGTTTTATCATTTCATTAGAAAAGGGCGCCTAGGTCTGATTTGGTATATTAAGCTTAGTTGAGAAAGCCACAAGGAGTCGTCAGCAATTTTGAATTATTATACACACCATTGTTATATACATGTTTGTGTCCCAAAATGTCCTCTGGAGCTAGAAGGGAATGGTGCCAAGAGAACCATCCATCAGATGCTCTTGAAGGACCGCCTAGCCTCTTCCACTGACCTCATGTTTTGTCTGCCGGGAAAGACAGAGCCTGTCAATTTTTCTGTCCCTATGCCAGACATTTTAATTCACAGTATCAAACGAGACAAAATTCAATGTTAAAATGCTTTTTTAAAATCAATGAAGAGGGTGGCGGTGGGACAGCGTGTGCCTCCAAGTCGTTTCTGACTTATGTAGGTCATGACACTTCCAATGTACAATCTTCCTTGCATGTTGATTGTATTTCCAATTAAAACACACATTCTAATCCAGTTGCAGTCATATTTGCTCCAACCGATAATCTCTCACTAAATGCTTTTTAGACCATTTCAGCGGTGGAGCTCCAAAGGTAGCAAAGGAGTGCATATTGAACCACAAGCAGGAGCCAGTGGAATTTTAAAGTTGGAGGATGAAGCTTTTGTCTCCTTTCTTTATCCTTTTTTGCAACTACAGCAAACACTTCCCCTCCAGTAACTTTTCTACATGTGATGCAGACAGAAATATGAACCCAGGCATGGTAATTCAATGGAAGATGCCATGTGTCCTTCAACAGTGCTCCTGGAGAAGAGAAGGTTAAGGGTTGATTATGATAGCCCTGTTTAAATACTTGACGGAATGCCATATTGAAGAGGGAACTAACTTATTTTCTGCTGCCTTCCTGAAAACAGTGACATAGAATAATGGATGCAAGCTCCAGGAAAAGAGATTCCACCTCAACATTAGGAGGAACTTCCTGACATAAGGGCTGTTCGACAATGGAATGCACTCCCTCGGAAGTGTAGATAGAGTCTCCTCCTTGGAGGTCTTTAAAAAGAGGCTGGAGGCCATCTGTTGGGGATGCTCTCATTTAGCTTCCTGCATGGCAGAGGGAGTTGGACTGGATGGCCCTTGTGGTCTCTTCCAGCTCTATGATTCTATGGTTCTATCCATCCAATCTCCCATCCATCCAATCAACCAACATCAACCCAAAGTTCATCCATCCAATCATTCATCCATCCACCCCATCGACTAATCACCCATCCATCGCCATCATCCATACATTGATCCTAATCACCCACCACCTACCCATCCATCCATCCATCCATCCATCCACCGCCATCATCCATCCAATCATTCAGCCACCCCAATCAGAAATTCATCAATCCATTCATCCTACCACCACATAAATCCATCTATCTATTCATCATCTATCTAGGCAACTGAACTGTCATATATGCTTCCATCCATCTATCCCTCCATCCATCCATCCAATTTTCTATACATCCATCCATCATCCCCGCCCTCTCTCTCCGTCCCCCTCCTCTGAAACATCTAGCAATCTCCCCTCCCTTCCCTTGGGGTCTGAAGTGCCAGGGCAAAAACCCAAGTGACACCCCCTCCCTTCCCAAGCCAGGCTTCTCCCCCTTCTCCCAAAGGACCTCCCCAAAGAATCCAGGCAGAGACCAGAGGGCCTTTGTCCAAGCCAAGGGTTTATTGTGGGGGTTTTCTTCTGGGTAGAAGAGGGTATCAGAGGAAGGGGTGAGACGGGGGTGTTGCTGGGGTCCAGCATCTATCTTCCTCCTCCTTGGCTGCTCCTGGGCTCTCCTCTAGTTGCCAGAGTTAGAGAACTTGGGCGATTTCGTCCAGGCACCTGTTCCAAATCCTGAGCTTCAGGGCGGCGGAACTTCTGGGGGGAGAGAGGGGACTGTCAGGCAGGGAATGGAGGGGGCCAGATCCACTGGACCCAGGGTCCTGCCAGCAACCCAGGAGGGAACAGAGATCACGATGTCAAACGGCTCCGTTGGGGTTGAGGACGGTCCTGATGGAGGTCCCCACCGGGCCGATGTGGGGTTGAGTGGCATCCCGATCAGAGCAGGGGATCGGAAGAGGCTGCCAAAAGAAGAAGGAGTAGAAGAAGAAGACAAAGAGGGGAGAGGGAGGTTCAAGGGGGGGGACAAGGAGGGAGGATGGATGAGGGGATCAGACCTTGGGGGTGCAGTGGTTTATTAAATGTAGATGTTGTGAAAAACTAATTTTTTTCTTCTCTCTCCTATCGAGAACTAGATGAAATTTTTTAAAAACTAATCTTCTTTTCAAAAGTCCCACTTTCAAAGGTTTTTTTTTTCTCCTCCCTGTCAAGAAGTATTTTTCACATGAATGAAAATAAAAAGACAAGGGAGGCAAACATTTAACTAATTACCTGGCATTTAAAAAACTCAATTAGAATGTCAAAAGGAAGTTTGGCAGAGAGGTTTAAAAACATTCCTCTACTAGAAATACCAACATGAATGGTAGCTTTGCTTATGCAAAAATACTCAAATCCTCGCAGCAGTTGAATTAAAAACCAAAATTCTTACTCATTGAGGAGAAATGCACAATCTCTATTTCTTTTCTTTAAAAAGTTGTCGAAATCTTCGAATAACTGGTATTTTCTTCTATTAATCGAATTTTGAGGAATATTATTTCCATCACTAGTTAAATGCCCGTACTGCAGCCACTCACTCAAATCCATAAGGTTGCAAGTTCAAATACCCGCAAAGGGCAAGCTCTACTCCAGGCTTGGCAATCCTTCCGAGGTTGCTAGGTCCACTAAAATGAGTACCCAGCTTGTTGTAAACCACTTAGACACTGTTAATTCAGTATGAAGTGATATATAAATGAAGCTGTTTGTTTTGGTTCTTTGTTTTCTGCTGGAGCCTGGATCAGGCCCAAGGGAGGGAGAGGGATCTCTTACCTGAGGCGAGACTTCCTCCCCGACTTCGCGGCTTAGCAGTAGCGCGGATGAGGAAGATAGCATCTGACATCCTTGCAAGGGTGATCCTCCTTTCAGCCTCAGAGGGTATTTTTAAAGGAGAAGGGTTGAGAGAGGGACCTTCCCTGGACATCCCTCTGAAGGAGGTGAGGAGGAAGAGGAGAAGGGAGGGGAGGGAGGAAGGAAGGAGGAAAGGAGGAGGAAGAAGAGGAGAGAAAAGAGAGAAAATGAGGAGGGGTGGATGAAAGCAGGAGGTGAAAGAAACAGAGGAGGCGACGTAGTAAGAGGTGGAGAGGAGGATAGGGAGGAAAAGGAGAGGAGGAATAGAAGAAGAGAAAATGAGATGGAGAGACGAAAGAAAAAAAGAAAGGAGAAGACGAAAAAAACTGAAGGGGAAGGGAAGGAAGAAGCGAGGCATTGAGACGAGAGGAGAGAGGAGGGAGGTTTATGAAGGAGCATGAGTGGATTCATTTACAAAAAAAGAGACGAACGAAAGAGCAAGAGGACAGAAAAAACAAAGAAAGAGAAGGAATAAAAAGAACATGTAAAACAAAACAAAAAGGGAGGCGAAGAGGAAGAGAGAGAGAAGGGTCCCAGGGTATGCCCAACTCCAAGGATGTGAGGGCAAGAATTCTCTCTGGCTCCAAAGCCCTCCCTGCCCCCAAAATTTCCCTGGACCCTCGGGATCAGGGTAACTCAAAAGTTGTTCTATGCCTTAAGGGCACCAGGCCATCACAAACAAGTTACTCCTGGTACATATTTCTTCCTAAAGTTTCTCAATTGCTGGAACCTGTTGTTTGCCCTGAGCACAAATAATTCTTATGTTCTTTCCAAGCCTTTTGTGGCCCCGATGATCGCAATGCAGTTTTGAGTGTGCTCGCTATAACTCACAGCCCTCTCCATACATGCCTTGGCGGCAGGTTTTTGGATCTTTCTGCAGCCCGTTCACACATCCTTCTCCTCTTTGGACTTTTTCACATGGTGCACCTATGCGCTTCCATCCTGAAAATGGTTTCAAGTGTCTGCATCCCGGAAAAGCAAGCTGATTTGCTCATTATCACCACACAGGGTTAAAAGCGCATTACTTAGCAGAAAGTGGGTTCAAAAGTGAATGTGGGTTTCAGGGCGGATGAGGACAAATCCCGTTGCTAGCTTGGAAATCATCATTTTGTGCATGCCCCAAACTGTCATTTCCACACGATGCAATCCAGACATGTTCCAGAGAGGGAAGAGAAACCTAGGAGGAAAATCTTCTTTGCCCCAGAAAGAAGCTGTTTCAGAAATATATACTAATACTTAAAATAATATACTAATATACTCAATACTCCCGCGGTGGTTCAGGAGCGCACGGGGCACCAGGCGCGTGCGGCCCTTCATTTGAATGGGATGTACCAACACAACGATGCCCGCTCCTCTCTCTAGCTCCTCCAGCACAACTCTATGTCAGCTTGGACAAAATTTTCACCAGAGAAACCTAGAGATTCCTAGAGAGAACATATTAATCAATAGCCGCAAATAATCAAAAGACTGAAAATAACGGAGGGTCAAACTGTATCATTCCTAAATTTGGTATAGATAGACTTCCTTCTGATATAGGACTCTATAGTGCTATTATTTATGAACCTTAAAGATGTTCCCCCCCCACCTAAAATAAATTCTCTGAATGCTTTTGCCTTCTGTCCATTTGGCCTTTATGTTATTGTGACAACGGTGATAGTTTGAAACAGGAATTGGTTTGCATGCACAGACCAAAAACAAGTACGTATCCTATAAACACGAACCCCAAACAAAACAAAACAAAGCATCTGCATTTGCTTTACAACAGAATTGTACTTTGAATGCTGACAGAATTGAAATTGTAACACTTTACAATCGCTTTTCTCGGGCGAGAAGAAAAATGACCAGCTGTGTTATTGTTGTCTATGAGAACAACATTTACAAAAATTTCTCACCCCCTCCACCTGACCTGAAGCTTGTGGCAAATGGTTAACCTCAAATTTATGTATTTGTGTATTCTGTTGGAAATCAGAGGTGAGGACCTGATAGTCAGGAATATTCATCCACCCCATCTGCTCCAATGCTTTGCCAAAGAGCCATATAAACTTTACGACATAATAATATGCTCCTAATAAGAGCTCTAGTTAGGTACAACATAATTTAAAGACATGTCTTTGAATACATGTCCTGTCTTTGCAAAACATGTCCTGAATAGATCATTATTAAACTTTAATCCCATGTATAAACCTCCAGACCTCCAAGCAATTGTCTCCAGCAGAATTAATTAAGGCTCCATACAGACCTCCCGCAATAATACAGACAGCGGCCCGCGCCCATACGCGGGTGGCCATACCCTGAGCTATGCTCAAGCCCGCGGGGCTGGGGCGGCGCGTCCCATTAATTTGAATGGGACAGCCGCCCGTTGCACCCGTGCGCTGCCGCACCACCGCGCCGCCATGCACCGACCCATTGTTTCCAATGGGGCTCCAGCATAGGCGGAATTTGCCTTACGCGGCGGGATCCGAACGGATCCCCGCGTAAGGCGAGGACCGACTGTAATAATAATAATAATAATAATATAATAATAATAATAAGTTTTTTATATCCCCGCTTTTCCAACTTTGATCAAAGCGGCAAACAGATTCAGGTTAAAAATACATCAAGATAAAAACGTTAAAACAGATTTAAAAACAGTCACAATAGCAGAACAGCAACAGGGCCACTGAGTGGGAAATCCATAACATTACAGTCATCAACAGAAGGGGTATAAAGATAAAATAACATCTCATGGGGAAAGGCTTAGAGAGAAGAGAGGTCTTAAGATCTCCTTAGAAATGCGCCGTCGCTCCGGTGATGCTGGGTTAGGGGCCACCCAACTGCACAATACCTAACCCTGTCATGTTTGGGGCGCCGCCATGATTGTGTGGCCCTGCCCACGCATTGCACACGTTGGTGATGTCACAGCTGCCACAGATGTCACCGATGCACAGCGGTACTGCGCACCATTTGGTTGCTGCGGTAATGCTGCGACGCAAAGAGAGGCGGCCCCAAACCACCTTTTGCAGGCAGTGCATACTGGGCCTAAGTTTCATCTCATTTAGCAAATATAATTTGGAACAATATGATTAGTTCAAGAAAGAGATCAGTGTTATGGAAGAAGTGAGTTATACTGCATCATGCGTACGTGTAGTGCAGTCTTAGCATTAGACCTCAGATGAAAGTGGAAGTGGCTGGACAACACATTTGGTTCATCTCAACATCTTCTGATGGACCTTTACGTTTCATTTTTAACAGTTTCTAAAGTATGCAAGAAAGTTGCAAAGAATGGTTTCTCCACAGTCTCTAAGCCCTGTCTTGAACCAGAGGGCATTGTTTCTTCTGCCCATGGACTTTTCCAATGTCTTTTGCCATTTGTCTGCAGGGATGCCAATTCGAATTCTAGACTATGAAGGGTATGTACTCATATGATAATTTCTTTTGCATTCGCACTACTTTGGCTTTGAGATGGGCGCTGTGTCCTTCTGTGGTGTCATAGCCATTCACAGATTTGTATTCATTTCCGAACTGGTCCTACTTTCTTTTCTTTCGAATTTGAGAGACATTTCTCCCATGTGATAATGTCCTAAGAGAGTGTCACTTCCCCAAGGTTACTCAAAGGGCCAAGCCAGGATTCCAACCATGGTCTCCAGAGTCATAATGCCATACTCAAACCACTATGCCATGCCGGCTCCATTTTTGGCTGATACCCTGAGTGCCATTACGCAGAGATGTCTGGGAGCACCTTTGCAACTAACTGCAAGAAAGAAGTTGGCAGCATGAGTTTTCATAGGCTTAAATCCACTTCCTCAGCTGCATATTGGGCAAGAAGACTTAAGTCTAAGACAACTCATGCTGCCAGCTTTTTTCTTCCATTTATTCTCAAAGGTGGCACAAAATCTCTCTGCATACTGATTTGTCAGACTATGATGTATTCATTGAGACGTGCAGATGATTCATTTGCGATCTTGACGAATGTCATAATATCGCCAAACCAAGCTCCTAATCTTCCCTAAAGAAGGGCTACTTCCTCATTCTCAAGCGGAACACTGTGTATTAATATTAATTAAAGGTGGGCATGGCATGTCATGTGTGTTGGCCAGTCAAATGGAGGAGGAATGCCTCAAGGGATGGGATGCCATCGTGGAGGTCCCTGTTAGAGTTCCAGCTGGAAAAACCTGTAAGTGCTGTGAAGGTTTGGGGCAGGAGGTGGTGTTGGGAGTGTTCGATCCAGAGGTATTCCTTTGCCCGCCCACCCATCCTCTCTAAGACTGATCTTTAATTTTCCCCATCTCATAGTTACTGCAACCATTCGGAATAGTTGTGTGGTGGACTTCCGGTGGTATGGCGGGTCGCGGCAGTCGTTGTTGAGGGAGGCTCTCTCTTGGGGCGGCAGCCGCTGGCAACTACACTCTGTTGGAAACATCAAAACAGAGTTGAAGTTTCCCTCTCGATAAGGGGATCCAGAGGCGCCCACTTTGCAGTCCCCAGGAGGTCCCCAGAGCCCGATTTCATGGAGGTTTGTGGAGAAAGAGACCAAGCGGGGGGGAAACGGAGGCACGCAGGTGTGCTCGGAGCCGACGGAAAAACCCTAGTGGTTGAAGCGAACATACCACTTTATTTACAAGCTGCAAACTTACTAAAAAATTAAGAGAAGCACATTCCTCTGAAGGTGAATCTCTATTCATCTCTTCATTGCGGCTTGTATATTTGTTTTCCTCCAGTGTGTGTGCTCCTGAAATGGGAACGCCCCAACTCCCCTTTGTCTCCTATTGAGAATTTGGGAATTTGCAGGAGTGGGGCTTGGAAAAGGACAGCAAGCGGAGTTTCTATCCTTTGTGCCCTTTTTCTTTTGGATCCAATTAAAAGGAAAGGCTGACTGGCAGGCGTCAGTGTGAAAAATTAAAGCCAAAAGGGGCAGAAGTTGGAGACCGAAATCTGGCCTCCAAAATAAGTGTTTGGACTTTGATTTTATTTGGATTCTATTAAGAACATAAGCTATATCTCTCTCTCATTTCCATACCTTCTGAAACGTGTAGGAAGTAGGAATAAGTAACGTCAAAATTAAAGTGGGAAATAAAGAGACACCGGCTGGAAAACCAGCAAACAGGATAGAGGACATTGAGGACACTGGGGACTTAATTTGGCTATACATTTGTTGAGATACTCAAGTGGTCTTGTAACAACTGAAGAGGACTTAGTAAATAGTTTCTAATTGTAAAAAGGAGAGAATGACTAAACAGGATACAGAGAAGCAGATAGAATGTGTAACTTAGTAATAACATTCTGTTCTGATTGTATCTGAACAAACTGGGAAGCCGAGTGTGTGATATATTGATGTTGCTATTTCGCTTGTTCTTTCTTTCTTTTCCCTAGATCTGTTGACCTGCTGTTTTTTTCTCTATTCTTGTTATATTTCTGCTGAAAGGATATATAAACTGATGAGGATTTCTGTTAAAGGGTTAAATTTAGAACTGAGTAGCAGTTGTCCTTGAAGACACCTGGGCATAAAGATAAGAAATAGGGGAAGCGAGGGGGGTGTTATCTAGTAAGATAAAGGGAAGGGTTTAGTACAGACAGACAATAACAACCTAGGCAATTATGAAAGGGGAATAGTGCCACCTGCAGGCAAGTGAACGCAAGAGTGTGGCCTACATGGAATAGGCATAACTCCTATATATATATATATATATATATATATATATATACATAAACACATGTGTGTGTGTTGGTGTATGTGTATTAGAGGGTTTTAGAAAGTAATTGACTTACAGTATATGAATAAGTAGTGGCTGCTTGCTGTATGTAGCTTATAAAATAGATTAAGGCACATTTAATTAGTGAAGCAAAGTAGTAGAAACAAATTTAAAAATAAGAGTGGAATAAAATTGAATTAATTAATTTGAATTAATAGGGAAAGAAATAAGGGGGGTTTATTGTATGTTTGGTTGTTTACCCTCCGATTTGCTACTTGTTTGGTTAAGCCCTGTGAAGGACATGTCTACAAATAAGAAAGCGCCAGCCTACCCCTCACTTCCTCCTCAAAGAAAAACTTTTATAGACACGAACATCAGACCTAATGAATATAGTGACTTGGCGATGTTGGATGAGATAAGAAAAATGAAAGAAGAATTGAAAGAGGACAATGCTAAATTAAGAGAAGATTTAAGATTGGAGATAAGGACTGAGATCCAAAAAGAAATGGGAGAGATAAAAGGTTCATTGGAGAAAATAGATAAAGATTTGGAAAAGATAAATAATAAAGTCTAGAATTTAGAAAGTAATATAAACCAATTGGAAAATAACGCCATTCAAACAGAAACAAGGATTAACAAATTGGAAGAAGAAAGGAAAATTGATAAACAAACAATAATAAGATTGGAGACTAAATTAAGACAGAGCTGTATTAAACTTCATGGCGTGCCGGAACAAGAAGAGGAAAATCTTTATAAGTTTTTGATCCCAATATTGGCGGAATTTGTAGAGAAACCAGTGGAGCAATTCCTGTGGGAAATCGACACTTTATATCGCATTAATTCTAAAATTGCAAAATAAAGGAGCCTTCCGAGGGACATTGTGATTTATTGTGTCCGGAAACAAACAAGAGACTTGATCATTCAACAGAGCTTTAGAAAAGAATTATTGAAGGACGAATCATTCAAATTTTTAAAGATATCCTAACGAGTGTGCTGAAATCGAGAAAGGATTACAATTTTTTATCGGAGCAATTAAAAATGTATGGAATTCCCTTTAGGTGGGATCAGGCGGAAGGACTATCTCTGACCTGGAAACAGAAAAGATATAAAATTGATTCAGTGGAAAAAGCGGCAGATTTCTGGAAAAGAAATAGAAAGGAAACTGAGAAACTAAAAGAACAAGGTCAATCGAGAAAATGATATGGAGTGAGAACAAGAGGGATGAATGCAAAGGAGGAGGAAAGAGAGCAGAGGAAAAAGACGAGGGGAACAAAAATGGAGAGAACGAGGGGTAGGCTGGCACTAGAGGGAGAGTAGGAGGGAAGGATTATTCTGTAGAGATATTTGTTTATGGCCTTTCCTTTTCTTTTATGTTTATGTACTAGGTATTTTTTTATGTCTCGTTTTCTTTTTCTTTTTCTCTCTTGGATTGCTTCTTCATATAGTTGATAGTGAAACTAAATAAAGATTTGATTTGTAGGAAAGAATGAAAGTGTTGAGTTGGAACGTAAATGGAATGAACTCACTTCATAAAAGAAAGTCGGTGTATCACTTCTTAATAAAACAGAAATGTGAAATAATATGCTTACAGGAGACAAATTTTAAACAAGATGAAAGAAAGTATATTGAGAATAGTAAATTAGGTAAAAGTATTATATCAGCAAATAAGAAAAGAAAAAAGGGAGTGGTGATATACGTAAAAGAGAAATGGGAACCGAAAGAAATATATAATGATAATAAAGGATTTATCTTGGGTGATGAAGTTAATATATATGGGAAGAAAATTTTACTATTAGGAATATATACACCACAGGGAAAAAAAGCAAAGTTTTTTGAGGATATACAAAATATTTTATTAGAACAAGGATTTGATGATATAATTGTATTGAGAGATTGTAATGGTGTGGTTAAACCAGAATGGGATAGAAAATCAAGTAAATTAAGTAAAAGTGTAAAGGAGAAGCAGGGCAAATTGCCAAAATCTTTTTTTAATTTATTGGAAAATTTATGTCTAGTAGATGCTTGGAGATATTTATATAACAACGCAAGAGAATACACTCACTTTTCAGCTAGACACAATTCGATGGCCAGGACTAACCTGATATTAGTCATGCAAACATTAGTAAAACTTTTAAAAGAGATGGAAATTATGCCAAGACTTCTGTCAGATCATAATCCACAAATTTTAATATTGAAAGAGATTAGAAAAGAGAAAGCATCATTTAGATGGAGACTCAATACTAATATATTGCAAAATGAGGAGGTGATAAACAGGACAAAAAAGACAATAGTTAATTATTTTAAAGAAAATTTAGACAAGGGTACAAAGATAGACATAGTATGGGATGCAGTCAAAGCTGTAATTAGAGGGTGTCTGATACAACAAAACACAATTATAAGGAAGGAAAAAATCCAGAAAATGGATCAAGTAAATAAAAAAGTTAAAGAGAAAGAATTATTATTGAACGATAATCCAAAAGATCCAAAATTGTTTAGGGAATATAAAATAGTGAAAGATCAAATGGAAATGGAAATGACAGAAGAAATTGGATATGAGATGAAAAAGATAAAACAACAGTATTTTGAGAACACTAACAAACCAGGGAAGTGGTTGTCAATAAGATTAAAAAAAAGAAAGGAAGCGAAATTGATTACAAAAATAAAAAGGAACAGTGAGGTGATAACTAACCAGGAGGAAATCATGGAAGACTTCAGAGAGTTTTATGAAAAATTATATACTAAGAAACAGGAACTCAAATGTACATTGAAGGACTTTTTAGGGGAAAGGGAAATTATTAAGCTTAATGAGATACAAAAGGCAGGATTAGAAGCAGAAATAACACAAGAAGAAGTAGAAAAGGCGATAGAAAAGAACAAAAATGGGAAAGCACCAGGGCCTGATGGCCACCCGATAAGAGTTTTACAAAGTATTTAAAGAAGATCTGAAAGAACCTTTAAGATTAGTTATGAATGAGATCGTGAATGGGAGATTATCGGAAACATGGAGGGAATCTGAAATAATTCTACTACCAAAAGAGGACAAAGATACATTAGAGGCAGCAAATTATAGACCAGTTTCCCTACTCAACCTGGATTATAAAATATTTGCAACAATTATGGCTCAAAGACTTAAGAATGGTTTGGAACACTTAATAGATGAAGACCAATGCGGATTTTTGCCAAAGAGATATATGAAAAATAATATGAGATATTTACTAAATATATTGTAATATTATGAAAGACACAACGACAGAAAATTGGGCTTGATCTTTGTGGACATGGAAAAGGCTTTTGAATCGGTAGATTGGATAGCGCTGATGGAAATTATAGAGAATGTTAATATAGGACCAAAATATAGAAATTGGATTTCTTTCATTTCGTGTCTCAGTTCTTTCATCTCTTGTCTTATTTTTCTTATTTCTTCCAATACTAGCATGTTTGGATCAATTACTCTCATCGTGTCTTCTGTTGAACCTCTTCTTTGAATCTGCAGTTGTGTTTGTGTTGTTGTTTGTCTTGCTGCTGCCATTTTTTCTTCCTTTAATTAGTATATTTGCCGAGTTCAAAGATATAGTTCAACAATACATCAGTATAACAATATATCAGTAGTCTAGATAATAATGGCTTGCTAAATTACAAATGACTATTTCCTAAATTCATATTATATACCAGCAAAAGAATAAATAGAATTAAAAATTCAGAAACAATACAAGGGGTGAAAATAAAACAATACCATTATAAGATTCGTGCATTCGCAGATGATATAGTGATAAATTTAGAAGACCCACAAGACAATATAGTAAATTTAATGGAGGTAATTGAGGAATTTGGAGAGTATACAGGATTTAAAATTAATAAAAATAAATCGGCAATTTTAACAAAAAAAAAGAAAACAGAAGAGGAGATAGGGGTACAAGAAAAAAGCAGGAATTAAAATAAATAAGAAGGTAAAGTATTTGGGTATATGGTTATCAAAAAACAAATGAACTATTTCAAAATAATTATGTAAGATTATGGACAGAGGTAAAGAAGGACCTAACGAATCGGAAAAAATTACAATTGTCTTTTATGGGGAGAATAGCAGTAATAAAGATGTCTATACTCCCAAAGATACTTTTTTTAATTTCAAATGATTCCCATTATAAATTCAAACAAACCATTTAAAAGTTGGGGAAAAGATATATCAGATTTTATATGGCAAAGCAAAAGACCAAGGATAAAGCTAAAATTATTGCAAGATGCTCAGGAGAGAGGAGGTATGTCCTTGCCAAATTTACAATTATATGCTGAAGCTTGTCGCCTCATTTGTTTAAAGGTTGGATAAATTTAGAGGAAAGAAGATTGATAGAATTAGAGAGTGATGGTCTTAGTTTTGGATTTCATGCCTACTTAGCATATGACAAAGAAAAAGTTAACCAAGTAGCAAATAATCATTGTGTAAGGAGAAATCTGTTGAAGGTTTGGAATAAATATAAGAATAGGATTATTCATAAATTCCCCATGTGGCTTTCACCTCATGAAGCCATTTATAGAAAAGAAATGATTCGACAAGAGAAATGGTTTAAATATAGCGAGTTGACAAAGAAAGTACAAGGTAAAGTAAAAATAAAAACACAATTAGAATTGGAACAAATGGGATTTGATATGGGCTGGTATGAGTATAGGAGAATTTATGAGAGAACAATGAAGGATTTAAAAGATTATGGAGATGAAGAAAGTATAACAGAATTAGAGAATTTATTAACGAATAAACTAATTGGAAAACTTTACAAGAAGCTATTGGAAAGGGAAATGGAGGGAGAAGTGGTGAAAAATACAATGGTTAAATGGGCTACATATATTGGCCATAATATACAATTGGATCAGTGGGAACATGTCTGGACAAAGGGTCTGAAATATAGTGCGTCACAAAACATAAAGGAAAACTGGTATAAAATGTTTTACCGATGGTATTTAACTCCAGAAAGACTAGCTACAGTTTACAAGAATAGAGACAATAAGTGTTGGAAATGCGGTGAGACTAAAGGTACATTCATACACTGCTGGTGGAATTGCAAAAATACAAAGAAATTTTGGAAACCAATCAGAGATTTCATTGAAGAAATATTACAAATTAAATTAGACTTAAAACCAGAAAGCTTCCTATTGGGTATATTTGACAGTCAAATTGAAAGAAAATATGGTAAACAACTTTTTTATATGACAACAGTAGCAAGAATATTAATAGCACAAACATGGAAGACAAAGGATACCCTGAAAATTGAACAATGGACTTTAAAATTAATTGATATAATAGCAATGGATAAAATGACGCAAGTATTAAGAGATGAAAAGTTGGGGAATGTATCACGGAGAATTAATGATGAGTGGGCATTGGTATTCGAGTATATGAGGAAGCAATACGGAGAGGATTTGTGTGGGTACAGTGGGCTCTCGCCTTACGCGGGGATCCATTCCGGATCCCTCCGCGTAAGGCGAATTCCACCTATGCTCAAGCTCCATTGTAAACAATGCACAGCGGCGCGGCGGCGCATCACCACACAGGGCGCAACGGGCGCACGCACCCATTCAATTGAATGGGATGCGCCGCCCCGCACGCCCCGTGCGCACCCCACACCTTGAGCGCATATGCTCAAGCCGCATAAAGCCGCGTATGACGCGGGCGCGCTGTAATATAAGTGAGTTATTGAAACTGTTAAGGATGACAATCTGATTTGTTACTTAGAATAATATAAGTTATTAATTTGCTGAGGAAAGCATAGCATTCGCAATGAAGAAAAGTAATATAAGTACAACAAATACTGTGCAGATACTTAGAGAGATGGGATTTATATAAGAGATACACAAGGATAAATTGTAAATTAAGAGGAAGGAAGTCAAAGGGATGAATGTAAGTAGTGAGGTAAGAGAGTTAATGTTGGGGGGATGGGATAGTTTTTGATTATTGTATTGTATTTCCTTTTTTTTCTATTTTCTTTTTTTTCTCTTTCTTCTTTCTTCTTTTTTAAGGAGTTAAAGTTGTATGTACTGTCTGTTGTGTTCTATGTATTGTTAAATGACATAATCTTTAATAAAATTTCTTAATAATAATAATAAAAAAGAGAGAACAACAAGGAGTTAAAGGCACATTGCCTAGGGTCAAATTATTTGCTACCCAAAGGTAGACGTCGTCTCGTGTGATGCAGCTGGAGCGAAATCCCTTCTTCAACGGTCATAGCCCCAAAGCGTGTGGGGGTGGGCGGTGTAGGAGGGGGGGTGGGTGTGATGTAAGGCTGGTCCACTTTAGGCCGTCGCTTTGCCAACCAAGACACACAGAGAAGCAGCAGAGAGAGACGAGGAAAGGAGGGGCCTGGATTCAATGAGCCTGGCCTGATCCACAGAGGGCTGACACTCGCAGATGTCCTCTTTTTCCAGGACAGTGTCCTCTACTGTCTCCCGTCCTGTGCCCGGAGAAGGGCAAACACCTCCTCCCTGCCTTCTCCCCACATGGTGGCCAGTAGCCCCCCAGCACATACCACACCAAATATCAGCTCACCAGTGGCCAATTCAAGGGTTAGGGACTGCATGGCACCACATGCTCCCTACCCGTAGTACATGCAGTGGCGTAAAACGTGCGTGCGCCCATGTACACAGGTGCCCAGCCATTGTTACATATGCAGCATCTGCCGCGCGGGTGTCGCTTACGAACGATTTCACACAGTGGTGTATTGCGCTAAATAATGTGAAGTAAGGTTAATGAATGAACGATAACTTCAGTTGCCTAAATAACGTGAAATAAGGGTAATGAATGAACAAAATATGTGAAACAAGGCAAAACAGGGAACCAGAAGCAAGCCCCTTCGGATGTAAAAAGTCACGCGCCGATTGTGCCCTCACTGCGCACATGCAGGGATGCCAATTCGAATTCTAGACTAGAAAGGTATGTACTCATATGATAATTCTTCTTTGGCCGTCGCACTACTTGGCTTTGGGATGGGTGCTGTGCCTTCTCTGGGGTTCATAGGCATCCCGACTGGTGTTCATTTCCGAACTGGTCCTACTTTCTTTTCTTTTGCAATTGAGAGCCATTTCTCCCATGTGATAGTCTAAGAGAGTGTCCTTCCCCAAGGTACTCAAATGGCCCAAGCCAGGTTCCAACCATGGGCTCCAGAGTCATAGTGCCAGATTCAAAACACTACGGCCATGCAGGCTCCTTTTTTTTGCTTGAACCATGAATGGCCATTACGCAGTAGATGATGGGAGCACCTTTGCAACTAACCGCAAGACAGAATTGCAGCATGAGCTTTCATAGGCTTAAGTCCACTTCCCTTCCCAGCTGCATTTGGGGCAAGAAGACTTAAGTCTAGAAAAATCATGCCAACTTTCTTAGTCCAGTTGTTCTCATGTTGCAACAAGATCTCTCTGCATCCTGATTTGTCAGACTAACTGCTTATATCCTGGAATGCTACGAAGCCATGATGCCACATTTTGCTGATACCATGACTTAAGTGTGTGCCAGCTGAACGAAAAAATGGGCAGTCTCCCCATCTTTCCAGGCAAGAAAGATGACCTTGGGTATTGTAGCTTAAGAAGGAGGGGGCATCTGTTCTTCAACAGTGTATGACCACTGGGTTCTCTACCCAACACTGGCTGGCAGCTTTGCTTCGCCTCCAGAACAAGGTGTCATTAATTAAACCTACTGATGATCGCTTTGCCATCTGGATGAATTTAATAATATTACCAAGCTAGGATTCGCATCTCCTAATGAAGGGGTACTCCTCATTCTCAAGCAAACATGTGTTGTTATTAATGCAGTCAGGTGGGGAGGGATGCTCAAGGGATGGGAATGCCATCGATGGTTCCAGCTGGAAAAACTGTCAGTGCTGCAGGCTCCCTGTGAAGGTTTGGGGCAGGCAGTTGGGTGATGGTGGGTATTCGAGTCCAGAGTTGTCCCAAGTACCCACCCGCCTCCTGCTTCCGCCTCGCACATCCATTCCTTTTTCATCTTCCCTCCCATCACCCGCCCGCCGCTCAGCCCTCTTCCCTCCATGCCCTTATTCTCTCTCCGTCGTCCTTCTCTCCGTCAGCTCCTTTCTCTCTCTCTCTCTTCTCTTCCTCCTCCTCTTCTTCATCCCCTCTGCTCTTCATCCCTCCCTCCTCTTTCGTAATTTCCTCTTCTCCCCGTCTCCGTCCTATCCCTTCCCTCCCCCCTCTTCTTCTCCTCTTCCTCTCTTGCATCCCTCCTCCACCTCCTGGGTGGGAGGGGAGGTCCAGAAGGATCCAATCCTAGTCCCCCCTCTCCTCCTTTAAAACCCCTCCAAGCGGGAAGGACTCACAACAGTTTGCAGGGATGGAAGTGAGGGGTGCAAACAAGTTGAGCCGGCGCGTCATTGCCAAATACTTCGAGAGACAAGACCTCCCCAGGTAAGAAGACCCTCCCTCCCTCCCTCCCTCCTTCTCTCGGGGGGCCCGATCCAGACCCGGAGGAACCTGATCCTCTCCCTGCCCACCCCCCAGACCTCTCCCCCTTCTCCTCTCCCCTCCATTGGCAGCATTATGCCAACAAGCCGCCCGAAGATATTCCCCTTAATGTTTTACCAATCCCAAATCCCCATAATTCCCCAATATTTATTACTATTGTTTCATTCAAAATCCCCAGGGAAAAAAATAATGCAAATATCCCGGATTCCGGGGAATTCCTCAAAAAGTGAAAACACTGTTTTGGCAGACCATCGGAGCTCACCATCGGGACTGGGACCACTCGTGATGCCCGCGCCCCCACCCCGGATTGGTCCAGATGGGACACCCTGCTGAGTCCTTCATGGATCCCCTCCAGCCGGGGTGATCTCTGCCCCGACGTTCTTCCTGGCTCTGAATGAGGGGCAGAGCCTTGCTGGTGGATCAGAACCCCCTCCATTTACCTCGTGAACCCCACTTTCTCTCCTCCCCCCTCCAAAGCTGCTGTCCTCTTGAGTTTGGATAAGTTGATGACCCAAGGTTGGCAAGTCCTCCCTGTCCATTATCGCTAAAAAAACCTGAAGAGGAGCCAAGAAGAGAAGGAAACATGCCGGACCCCCAGCCTCTCCCCCCCCCCCAGGATCAAACCCCACATAAAACTCTTGGCTTCCAATAAGGCCCTCCAGGTCTTCTTTGAAAAGGGGGTGCAGACATCTTTGGGGGAGGGTAGCTGGCTTGTGGGTCGTCCCTGGAGTCTCTCTCCATGTGTTGGAAGGTTTTTGCATTCATAAGAATCACAGAATCCACGAGTTGCAGAGACCCCAGGCCATCCAGTCCAATCCCATTATTTTGGCCATGCAGGACGCTCCATCGAAGCACCCAATTGACAGATAGCCATCCAGCCTGTCTTATAGACCTGCAAGGAAGGAGACCCCATCACTCTCCGAGGAGTGTGTTCCCACTGTTGAACAGCTCTACTGTCAGTAAGTTTTTCCTAATGTTAGTTGGAATCTTTTTCATGCCAACTTGCATCCATTGTTCTGGTCCTAATCTCTGGGGCAAGCAAAACAAGCTTGCTCCTCGCTCAATGTGACATCCTCTCAAATGTTTGAACAAGGCCATTGTGTCCCATCTTGACCGTCTCTTCTCCAGGAAGAGACAGTTAAAAGGAATGTGGCAGCCATAGTTTAAACATTAAAGCGGTTGTCATATTGAGGAGGGAGCAAGCTTGTTCTCTGCTGCTCAGAGATCAGGAAACCCGAGACATGGATCTCAAGGGAAGTTGTTATTCCTTTGCGCTTATAGCTACAAGGGATGGGTATTGCATCCAGTAATGTATTGTTTTCCCAGAGAGCAAAGGCCTCAAGATCTCAAGCTGGACAGACAAAGGCCATTAGCGATGGTCTTGAACTGGGGGACTTTCAGCACTGGGCGGTTCAATTAACGTATTTTCGTCGCTCAATACGATCAACCATCATTCGACGGCCCAATCCGAACGCACGTGAATGCGCGAGATGCCGAACTGATGCGTACTGATCCTCTTTTTGGAGCGTGTTGGCCAGTGCGCTGATAAGGGATGGCGAACCTGGATTGGGGCTCTGTTCGATCTCAGTGCGAAGGGGTCTGGTGTGACTCACACGTCCCTGAATTCCCATCCAAACCCCCAGATTCCAATTTTTACTTCGTGACTTCCGGTGGGCTTTCACTCTTGCCAGTTCCAAGGGAGCGGGGGGGGGGGGGCCGGCCCAAACCGCGGCTTTTTTTCTTTTGCCGCATGAGAGGTGCGCAGCTGCGCAGCTACAGCGCTAAGCGCGGCTGGCTCCTCTCTGTCTGCCCAGGCTTGGGAGCCAGCCTAGCCTGCATCCCAAGCAGGGAAGAGCGCGGTGGGCCGCTGGAATCGCGGTTTCCAGCAGCCTCCTCCTCCTCCCGGCTTGGGACAGCCTAGGTGCATCCCAAGCAGGGAAGAGGCGCGGGGGCCGCTGGAATCGCGGTCCAGCAGCCTCCTCCTCCTCCTCCCGGCTTGGAGCCAGCCTAGGCTGCCTCTCAAGCCGGGAGGAGAAGAGGAGGCCGTTGGAACGGCGGCGACTCTGCGATTCTACGGCCCCCGCACCTTTCCCTGCCTGGATGCAGCCAGGCTGGTCCCAAGCCCGGGCAGAAGGGAGCCGCCGCGCTTAGCGCTGTACTGCCGCAGCTGCGCACCTCTCATGCGGCAAAAAAAAAAAGCCGCGGTTGGCCGCCCGGCGAGGAAGCTGCCTCTCTTTATCCGCCATACTCACACACTCACACCCACACACACACACACTAGAACCGGCATTGCAATTGTTGCAAGGGAAGGTTCTGGTAACATGAAAACCAAGCAGGAATGTAAAGGAAACAGTACCGGGCCACGTTGTATCGCGATTGTTAATGTGCATGAGCTGGCTCTCCAGCTGTTTACCGGGCCTGTCATGACGGGACCATTCCCCTTCACCCCGGAAGCGTTTAGGGTCCTCAACCCATGCAGGGCACCACCACTGAGCATGGTGCGAGGCGGCGATACGAATCGCCCAATCCTCATTTGAGCGGCCGGTGTGACTATGCATTCTGCACTGAATACACTTCGCGCGAAATGCGTGGTTGGCCAATTTAAATCCTGCCAATTCGTAGGGCGCTCCAGTATGATCGTATGGAGCGAACTAACGTTAATGACCGAACCGGCCCAGTGCTGAAGTCCCCCAGTTCAAGACTCATCTGAAATGGCCAAAGTATGGGTCCTCCAGAATCATTGCAGCCCATCCCTCGCAGCCAGTAGCCAACAAAAAAGTAACTTCCCTGAGATCCAGCTGTCCCTGTCCTATCAAAGCGCTAAATCACATTCTTTTGTACAAAACGGCATTTTCTGCAATAGATAGAAGTAACCTATTTTACACTTCTTAAATGTCATGTCAAATCTGGAGGCTGGGATCTGGTAGTTCAGGAAATCAGCATAGAACGTCTTTCAAGTGGCTTGCGGAAGAAGCAAATGCCTCTACCATGAAGGTGCACCATTTCAGCTTTAGGTTAGATATATAGATAAATAGAATGGTTGCTGCCTGTTCCCTTCCCGTTCATTCCGCCTCCAATGCATGGCACTTGCAAAAAGGCTTTTTTCCTAGGATGTCCCTCCAATGTCACAGGATGCGCTTTCTCAATTTGGCAAATTGATGGCAGAATAATGTTGCTACCGTCCTGTAAGGAATTAAAGGGTAGCTGAGGTAAAGCATGTGCATGGCATTTTTCCGGCATTCCGAGGTGAGTATATTATTATTATTTATTTTATTATTATTATTATTATGATATTAGTATTTTATTATTTATTATTATGCATTCTGGAGTGACAAGGAGAGAGGGATGCAGGATGCAGAGATGATTAGAGTGCATTTTTCGGGCAAATGGAGCCAAGGGAAGATCCTGACACTGCACTTACCCAACCCCACAGCGTGCACACACACACCGCACACACAAAAACACACACACACACAACCACAACCAACAAACAGATGGCGGTTTTAAATTTGTTTCCATTTGGGGTTGAAAACGGAGGGCGGCAGGGGAAGATCATAACCGCGCAGTGACCAAACCCCACAAACACACACACAGAGGAGGTTTTTTAATTTGACAGCATCGTGCATAGGATACTGACACCCCGGTTTCTTTAAAAAAACAAGGAGGGTGACACACTTCTGATGGGCCAAGGAGTGCAGGAAATGTCACCTATTACAATGTGGAACTAATTGATTGTACAGCCCTTTAACCTGATTTCTCTAAAGGGCATCAGGGTTAAAATAACCCTGATTTTGTAGTGAGCAATTGCTTCCGGAGGGATTCGGAGGGAGAAACCAAAGCTCCTCAGGTCCTCCAGGCAAAAGTGCCAGTGGAAATGGGGCCATAGAGTTGGAAGAAACCACAAGGGCGATTCAGTGAGCTTCGCCCTTATCCAGAGCAAGGGCCTTCATCTCTCCAGCTGGAGATTTTGGAACACAAAGGAGACCTAGAACAAGTGTAGCTTTAATAAAACCTGCTGATGACCCTTTGCCCTCTGTAGGAATTTAATAATATTACCAAGCCAGGTTCTCACTTCCCTAATGAAGGACTACGTCCCCATTCTCATAGAACACAGTGCATTAATGCCAGTAGGCGGAGGAGGGATGCCTCAGGGATGGGATGCCCGTCAGGAGGTCCCTGTTCCAGGATCCAGCTGGAAAACCTGTTTGGTGCTGCAGGCTCCCTGTGAAAGTTTGGGCAGAGGTGTGTGTGGGGGGGTATTTGATGCCAGAGGTTTTCCAGTACCCCCACCTATCATCCTCTTCCTCCTGCACACTATTCCTTCATCCTTTCCACTCCCTCCCTCTTTCTTCCTCCTCCCCTTTTCGTCTTCCTTCTTCCTTCTCCTCTCATCCTCCTCCCTCTCGCCCTCCTCTTCTTCTTCTTCTCCTCTCTTCATCATTCCCCTCCTCTTCATTTTCGTCTCTCTCCTCCTATTCTTCTTCCCCTCCTCTTCTTCCCCTCTTCTTTTTTCTTCCTCCCTCGTTCCTCTCCTCCCCTCCTCCCCGCCCTCCCTTCCTCATTTCTCTTCATTCTCCTCTTCCTGGATGGGAGGGAGGTTCCGGAGGACCAATCATAGTCCCCCCCCCTACCACTTCTCCTTTAAAATCCTGCTCCGAGGCTGGAAGGACCACATAGTCGCAGGAATGGAGTGGGGTGTGCATCGAGGGGATTCTGAGCACCAGTGTCAATACACGAGGGACAAGACCTCTCCAGGTAAGAGAACCCCCCTTCCTCCCCTCCGCCTTCCCCTCCGGGGCTGATCCAACTCCAGAGACCTGAGCCTCCCCCGGGCCCTCCTGGACCTCTCCCTCTTCTCTCCCTCCGTCGTTGGCAGCAGTGTTGCCAACAAGTCTCAAGAGATTCCCCACATCGTGTTACCCACAATCCAATTCCCGGATTCCCTAGTATTATTAGTATTTTCAGTAACAATCCCGCGGGGGGGAAAGTTAATTAAATCCCCGGATTCAGGGGCGGGAATTTCCACGGGCATTGCAAACAATGTTGGGCAGGCTCACGGAGCTCACCCTCGACTGGGACCCTACAGCGTGCCCTGCGCTCCTGACGCTCGGATTGGTCCAGGATGGGGACCCCCCAAGCGTCCTGTCATGGACTCCCCTCCAGGTCGGGTAGTCCCTGCCCCGGCAGCCTCCTACCTGGCGGGCACGCGATGGAGGGGTACAGATCCTAGGGCTGGTGGATCGGGGGGCCCTCCATCCCCCTGACTGATAGCCCCTCTCTTCCCCCCACAGTGCTCAGGAGCTCCAACACCAATTTTCCTCTTCTATTGTGGAATTAGTTAATTGACCAGGGTCGGCAAAATCCTCCCTGCCCACTATCGCTAAAGGATCCCTGAAAAGGAGCCAAGGAGAAGGAAAGACGTTGGACACCCAGCCTTTGCCCCCTTCCTTCCTTCTCTCCCCTTCCCCGTCCCAGATCAAACCCCATAATAAAATCCTTGGCTTCCAACAAGGCTCTCGGGTCCTCTTTGGAAATTGGAGAGGGGGGAGACTCTTTGGGGGGGAGGGAGCCTGTTTTGGTGCTACCCTGAGCCTCTCTCTCTCTCTCTCTCTCTCTCTCTCTCTGTTGGAAGGTTTTTGTATTCATATAGAATCATAGAATTGCATAGAATGCATTTCCGGCATTCCGAGGTGATGGATTTATTATTATTATTATTATTATTATTATTATTATTATTATTATTCATTCTGGGGTGACAAGGAGAGAGGATGTAGCATGCAGAGATGGATTAGAGTGCATTTTGGGGCAAATGGGGCCAAGGGAAGATCCATGACCTGCACTGACCCAAACCCCTACAGCGCAGATGCGCGCACACACACACACACAAAGGAGGCAAGGGTGAACCCCCTCTGAACAATCCTCCCAAGGAAACCCTTTGGGCAAGTCACACTCTCTCAGCCTCAGAGGATGGCAAGGGTGAACCCCTCTGAACAATCCACCCAAGGGAACTTCTTGGGCAAGTCACACTCTCTCGGCCTCAAAGGATGGAAAAATCAAACTCTCTCTGACTAGGGTTGCCATAAGTCCGGAAATGACTTGAGCGCAGACTAGAGATGTGAAAGCCCTTGAAAAGAACCAGGATAAAGACCATTTTTGGCGCTAGTTTTCCTGAATCACGATAAAATAAAATACTCCATAATTGATTTTCTACCTTTTTCAAACCCCCCCCCCTTTTCCAATTCCCCCCAGATTTTTCCCCTACAGTTGACACACAAAAATGCACACATCACTACCACCACCAACAAAGAAGCTGTGTGTGTGCGTGTGTGTGTGCGTGTATATATATGTGTGTGTGTGTGTGTGTGTGTGTGTGTGTGTGTGTAGAGAGAGAGAGGCAGTACAAAGATAACTGTACAAAGAATACTGTTCCTTTCTTTTGTACAGAAACTGCATTTTCTGCTATAGGCAAGAAGTGCAAAAGTACTTCTTTAATTGTTATGGGTCAAATCTGGGGAGTGCTGGGATTTGTAGTTCAAGGGAATCAGCTAGAACCTCTTTCTAAGTGGCTTGCGGAAGAAGCAAACGCCTCTTAATCATGAAGGTGAACCATTTCTGAAAGTTGCCAGAAGTGTTATATTCCCTATTCCTTACTGATGGAGAGAGGCAAGCAGAGCCTTTGTGTTGTAGTGGTTAGTGCTATGCTGGGTAACTGAGAGATCCTGGTTCTGTTCCATGGAACTTTGGATCATTCACTCTGCTTAATCTTGGCCTCCATCGCAGGGTTGATGTAAGGATAAAATGGGTGGAGAAGACATGCAGCCTTGAGCTCATTGAAGGAAAGGTGGTGTCTAAATAATCAGTACCTACATACTGACAAAATCAAATACTATTCATGTTTCATCATCCTTTCTGATGAAGAGGATACTACCAGTTGATGGGACAATGTTGGTGACAGGGATTTTGTCCTCCACCGGGTCAAACTGTTTCTCCACCTTGTCCATAACTGTCAATTCTGAGCTGCTGCAGCTTTTCCGGGGTAGAAGGCAGAGAAGAGTATGTCCCATCACCAGCTCTCTTGTCCTTCAAAGTGGGTTCAGGGGATTGATCATGAAACCATCTAAATGCAAAGCAAAGGCAACAGAAAGGTGGTGGTGATGGTGAAAGGAAGCTGGTTTCTCCCAGATCAGACGATTTGTCCATCTCCCTAATGTTCTCTATCCTAAGTGATGGCAACTCTCTGGGTGACAAGGCACAGAAGAATCTGGCCATCACCTGCTCCCTCATCCTTCTCTGTGGAGATGCTACTAGAGAAGACCATCTACTTGAAAAGCATGTGCTCTTTACCTCTGAGCTATGTTCACTCTTCCCCCAAACAGCCAAGAGACAGAAGATTTTTGATGCAAGAAAGGTTTATTGCTGGGTTTTTTTAAAGCATGAAAACAAGAGTATCCATGGTAAGTTCCAACTGAACAGCTTTTTGGTTTTCCCTCTTTGGTAGAGGAGTGGGAAAAACCCTACTGGAACTGTTCAGCTCATGGAGTTAACAAGACACAATTGCATAGTTGTAATGAGGCAGAGCAAAAGTAATCATAGATATCAGTTAAAGCAGAGTAGGACATAAATCAACCTGATTTTCAGAGATA
>NC_056530.1:10241492-10260980 GCF_019175285.1 Sceloporus undulatus
GCACCAGTGATGTAAGCAAGGTGCTCTCAAGACAAGTTGTTTTACCTGTCTCTTTATTGTATAGAACATTTGAATGGAAATGGTGGCTGTAGCCTCTAAAAGGAGGCTACATTCTTTGGGGGCTTGTTCTGAACACCTTTATATTCTACAGAAGTGGAGGATGGCAGAGTTTACAGAATGGCTGTTTGCTCATTCTAGTTCATTTCTTGATACTCTTTCTTCTCTTTGTGGACTTCATGCTGGCTTAGAGTCCGGAAAACCATGAAAACCAAGAGGGACCCTGGTTGGATTGCCAGAGATCAATTGAAGGGATGCAGGAAATGGCAGTACAGCTCTTGCACCGAAAGGTGATTTCTTTCCAAGGCAGATGCACTCCTTCATATTTTGGGATTCGTTGGCAGAATGCTTTAGCATAGCTATGCCACAAGCAGCATTTATGGGGAAAATTGTTCACATCGTGTGCCTTTAAGAGAAAGATTGCAAAACTGTGCCGCACCCTTTTCTGTAAGGATGAACCAGCATTTCATCTCCAACTCTGGACTAAGAGGCAATGTTATGCCCAGATCTTAAGGGCAACATGTTTAACCTGAGAGCATGTAGTAGAAATCTCCCTCCCAGTAGACTTATTCACAGCAGAGCTGACATAGACAAAGAGACACCAAATTTGGTTTTAGACACTATGCATGTAACATTTATTGGAATACACAGACATAGACAAATACAAGTACCAAGAGAGCTCTCACACACACCATTCACACAATACTCACACACAGATGGCACTTCATTGAAGGCGTCTTCATGAAGTGGGAGCCCTGTTTCCGTGGATCCAGGAGCATACCTCTGGTTTGGAAAGCTCTCTCGTTTAAGGCTTTCTGCTTCTCTACATCCAATGTCCACCGCCCTTTGGCCCTTGGACAGAAATGCCCTTGATTGATGAGTTCTCTACGTTTCTCCTCTTATCAGTCCATGGCCAAACATTCTGTAACTTCTTGCAGTTCGTAGCAACCCTTGGATGGAATGTCCTTTCCTTATAGATAACTCTTGGCAGCTACATCTTGGTTTTCTTAGATGTGCCATCACCTCACCAGCAGGTTCAAAAATCCTCCTTCACTTGCCAGGTAACTCCCATATCATGCTTTGCGCATTCTCCATTTTGTTTGCTCCAGCAGTGCCTTTCATACACATTCACACATTTCCTTACAGCAAAACCAAGGTATTTCTTTTTAACATATCACTGTGAGACTATGGAAATACTCTGACCAAAAATCCACAACAAACTTCAGATGATACAGAAAATTTATTGAAGGAATTGGAAGGAAGTATGCTTGCCACGTCTTTGCCAAAACTGAGGGTCCCAAATGGAGTCAGAACCTTAAAATTCCCCCAACCCCTCCCTTTGAGTTGGTTCCCAGCTTTTCTGCCTTTGATGTAGAATCCCTCTCTTTGATCTGTAGGAGGGAAGGAAGGGGGGGGGGGGTTGATCATTTGGTTCCTGGCGCTTCTATCAAGTAGAGATCTAAGGCTGTATACAGTTTTGGTTTCAGATTCCCAATAACCCCTCATAAAACTGCCTACTGCCATGCCCTACGTGACCATCCGGCTTAGTCCCCATGGCGGCATCCCCCACTCTTCTCAACATTACTGTCTATCTGTCTATCTATCTATCTATCTGGCATAATACACCCTGAATGCCTGACTGAAGGTGGATTCTACCTATCTATCTGTCGGTCTATCTATCTATCTATCTATCTATCTATCTATCTATCTATCATCTATCTATTTACCATCCTATCTATCTATCTATCTGGCAGAAGACACCCTGAATGCCTGACTGAAGATGGATTCTACCTACCTATCTATCTATCTATCTATCTATCTATCTATCTATCTATCTATCTGTCGGTCTATCTATCTATCTATCTATCTGGCAGAAGACACCCTGAATGCCTGACTGAAGGTGGATTCTGACAATCTGGACACTTAAGGAATTTGATCTTTGAGAATTCTCATACATAATATGACATTATACATTCCTTGGAATGCACTGTGCAGGATTGGAGTGTTACCTTGACATCTTAAGTACATTAACATTGTATTTTTACAATGTGTATGTGATGGAAACTAAGGGGGAAATGGGTAGGCATCTGGGTAAATGACTGGGACTAGAGTCTGTTCTGCTCTCCCTAAATCCTATGGCGCACTGAAGACATAAGCAACGCGCAACAACGTCTGTACGCTATGCATCGCTTACATCAAGATGGCAGGCCCCTTATGGACAGGAGTCTGCCATTAGGCTGCTGCCATGACATGCTATGGTTCTGGAGCGGGCGGTTGGTGCATGATCCGGAACCCTAGTATTGGTGGCGACTGTCTGTCTCGGGCCCATGATTCTTGAATGAAACTTAATCACAAGCCAGATCCACTTCTGTTGAGTGTTAGGAAGGCCAGGTTAGGATTTCTCAATCCCTCTACATATTGGAGGCCAAAATGTTCTAGAGGCACTAGAGCCTCTACAATCTAGGAAGCTAAGACCACCAGCAAATACCACTATTGTGAGCTATATTTCATAGGAAGGGACTGGTGTATGCGCTGCCTAAACTGATGGGTACTGATACTTTCATTACATGCAAATCCTCCTTTTTATTTCCTCTGAAGGCAACCCCACTGTCAGAATCTACCTTCATGCAGGGATTCAGGGTGTATTCTGCCATAAGGATTGTAGGGGTTAGGGAGATGATTAGGGATAGTTATAGACACGAGGGAGGTTGCAGAAGGGAGGCCAGTGAGCAAGCTCTCACACACACATATATGGCGTTACATAGGTAGATAGAGATATAGATATGTAAACACATATATAGTATATAGAGAGACAGTGATATAGATAGGTTGATAGACATGATGGGGATTAGACCAACAACACTTGCATTTAATTCTCTCAGGGAAAGGCATTCTGGGAAGGAGTTGCGGCCACCATGGGATATGCTGCGGATGATCACATATCAGGAACTGTCAGCTGAGAGCAGCAAGCAATTGGGGCCATTCAGGCAGTTTTATGATGGAGTGATGGTTAACAGACACCCTCTATTCCGGCATCCATAGATTTCTCAGGACAGAGGAGCTTAGGAACCAAATGGCGCTGTCGCTAGGGCAGCTTTGATGTAGAATTCCTTTCTCTGGGATGAAGGGGGAAAGGGGGGTTGGCTATTTGGGGGGGAACAGGAGGAAAGGGGAGGGGTCTGGGGTTTTAAAATGTGGTTTCTATTGGGAGTCCTTCAGATTTAGCAAAAACGTGATCCAGTGTATTATAATAAATTTTTGTTTCTTACAATAGTTGTTGTTAGAATACGCAATTCTCACAACTGAAAGGTGAGATGAAAATTATCCCTGATCTCGGGGAAAAAAACAAGTGAAAAACACAAGGAGATGTATCTGTACATTTTAAAGATCTCTCCATACATTTTGCATATCCCTGTTCCAAATCCCTCCCCAACATAAGATCATGGCAGATAGGAATCCAGATGCTGATGGTGTAGGTTTGGCCAAGAAGAGTAAAAACCACAAGAGAAAATTATTTGCTGAAGCAAAGCTTTATTGAAGAAAAGACACAGAGCAAGTGTTTTCTGGGGCTAGCAGTTTCAAATCAAAGGAGAAAAGCAAAAATATATGCCTACAAATGGTCACCAATTTGTTCTTACTCATAGTCCAGAGACTGTTGGATGTGAAGGCAGATGGGGAGTAAGGCAGAGGAGGAAAAGGCCGCATCCCAAGGAAGAGGCCAATGTTTGAACTGTCCCTTGATTCTCAATACAGACGGTCCAGATAGCCTTGTGAAAAGCGAAGCCAGAAAGGAAAGTGTCACAAAGCAGCCTAGAGAAGAGGTCTAAAAAATAAAGAGTAGGTAGAGCTGGGTGTCAGGAAAGTGGAGCATTTCTTTATCCTGGGAACTTGGGAGGGTTGGATGAAGGATGCTCAGCTTTCCTGACATTCAGGTCCAGGAGATCATCATCGTAAATCCATGTGCCGTCTTGGTCTGTGGCCGGGGGTTTCGCTAAGTGTTGAAGTTTCCTTCTTTCTGTGTTGCAGGGTCTGCGGTTGGATAGATATCAAAAGGGACCAGAGGGTCTAAATAAAGGACGGAATGATATTTTCAATCAACCAATATAAGAGAAATGAGAAGCAAAAATCTCCTTCAGCCTTCATAGATGACCATGTTAAGCAGTTTCTCTGCACCATCAAACACTGTTTCTCCTTCTTGATAGATCAAACCATTGTAGAGAGAAGAGCAAGGGGAGAGGAATGGGAAGAAGGGTGCTATGTAGCTTAATGGGTTATAGTTGACTGGCATACAGTAGGACATCTTGGAGAGATGAGGAGCACCTGAAATGAGAGAGTGGGACTATTAATGGAGAAGGTAGGATTCAAAGGAAACCTTGGAAATCCTGTGGAAATGAATCTTGATTCAAGGATCCCACTGGGGCTGAAGGAAGGACTTCATGCCTGGGGGAAAAACTTGCAAAAGTTAACTGGAAATGACTGGTTGGGCCTGGACTCACTTCCAATGTTCTGTGGAGAAATATAACATTGTTAGAAAAAGGCGGTGGTTGGCATTAATGTTCTCCAACCATTTCCCCACCAAAACTGTGTATTAACATTTTGCACGCAGCATATTCACTTGTCCTTGCAACATGATCTGTTTCCTGAAAAGTCTGAAGAGAAGGGTAGCCTTATTTCAAAGGGAAGAACACCAGGCACTAGCTGCAAAAAAGGAGCATTTCTTCCAAGACAAGTTGTTTTACATGTCTCTGCATTGTTTAGAACATTTGAATGGAAATGGTGGCTGTAACCTCTAAAAAGAGGCTGCATTCTTTGGGGGCTTGTTCTGAACACCTTTATATTCTACAGAAATGGAGGATGCCAGAGGTTACAGAAGGGCTGTTTGTTCATTCTAGTTTATTTCTTTGCACTCTGTCCTCTCTTTCTGAAATCCATACTGGCTTAGAGTCTGGAAAACAATGAAAACCAAGAGGGACCCTGGTTGGATTGCCAGAGTTCAATTGAAGGGATGGAGGAAAGGACAGCTAAGTCAAGCAGTACAGCTCTTTCACTGAAAGGTGATCACTTTCCAAGGGAGAGGCACTCTTTCATATTTTGGGATTCGTTGGCAGACTGCTTTAGCATAGCTATGCCACAAGCTGTGTTTATGCAGAGAATTGTTCACAACGTGTGCCTTTAAGAGAAAGATTGCAAACCTGGCGTCCTCTCTTTTCAGCGTTGTAAGGAAGAACCAGCCTTTCATCTCTAAATCTGGACAAAGAGGCAAAACCAAGGTATCAATTTGTAATATATCTGGCCATTGAAGAAATTTGATCATTCTCATACACAATCCTACACTATACATCCCTTTTAATGCTATGTCCAAGATTGGAGTGATACCTTGGCATGTTAAGTACATTTGACTGTATTTTTACAATGTGTATGTGATGGAAACTGAGGGGGAAATGGGTAGGCATCCAGGGAAATGACTGGGATCAGAGTCTATTCTTCTCTCCCTAAATCCAATCCTCAGATTGTTGTGGGTTTATTCTTTTAGCAGAAAGGGTTTTACTCAGAGCAAATACTAAAGCAAATAGTAAAGGAAATGATAGCTAAATCAAGCAAAATAGCCCTTGCCCTGAAAGGTTACGACTTTCCAAGGCAGAAACATTGCAAACCTGGGGTCTTCCCTTTCCAGAGTTGTAAGGATAAACCAGCTTCTCATCTCCAAATATTGGACTCTTAGCTCAAAGATCTTCCCCAGAAGAGGACAACTAAGTCCTCCTTATGAAACCCTTCTTTCCTCATATCTCTACAAACACACATTTGCCACTGAACACAGGCCTGCCTAAAGTATTTTTTCAGGATTCCAGAATTCCCATTGAATGAGGAGACGAACTCAAAATGTTCCTAAGGACTTGAAACATTGCCATGTCTTTAAAATGCAGAAAATCGTTTTAACTGAAGGATGTAAAAAGAGTGAGAGAAAGAGAGAGAGCAGCATACACACAAAGTATCTAGAGCTCTATATAAATAAAGCATAATAATAATAATAATAATAATAATAATAATAATAATAATAATAATAATGTTGAAATGAAGCATCCAGTAGGAATAGCCTTCTTTCTGCTCACTTACCGAGTTCTCAGAGGAGTCTTTGGAAGAAGTCGAGAGGAGCTCTTCGAAAAGGCTTGACTCTGGTCTCCTTTTATACCATTCGGGGGGACTTTGCCAGCCTCCTGCCCTCAGAGACTCTCCGAACAGGTCCTTCCACTCGTGTCGCACCCCATGGCCACCCCATGTAATTTTTGACTCTGTGGATCATAATGATATATGCATGTCTTTTTACCTGGGAACATTATAGTCCTTTTTTGATACTATTATTAACTCTCTTTGTTTGCCAAAATTCAAAGATATTAGTCTGTAGGATTGGTATGTAGAGAGATCTTGTAGCACCTTTGAGACTAAAGAAAGGCAGAGGTTTCCAGCAGTTGTTTTTGTAGACTTAACTCTTACTTCCTCAGATGCATTTAAAGGAATAGACATAGGCCTGGCACAGACTTGCGCTATGTGCCGGCCTGGGGTCAATATTAGGTCTCAGGAGAGCGGAGTGTGCCCACACTCCCAACCCTTATTGTGCTGTCCTGGGGCCATGCCTCATGCACCGATGACATGCCTCATGTCCAAATGGCACAGCACACAAGGGACATCACCACACTGCTCCACGGTGCTAATGGTAGGTCAAAAGCGATGGAGAAAGGATCAGTGTTTCATGGCTCCTTTTTCACAGCGCATTGTTGCTGCACTGTTTGGTTGGCGCTGCCACAATCTGGGGGAGTCCGCCCCTTTCCTCCCATCTGTACAGGCCCTTAAGTCTACAAAAGTTCATGCTGCTAGTTTCTTTCATCTCAAAGGTGCTACAACAGCTCTCTACATACTGGGTGTGAAAGGCATTGCCACACGTTTTAGAATCATAGAATCATATTATCATAGAATTGAAGAGTTGGAAGAGACCGCAAGGGCCATCCAGTCCAACCAATTTCTGCCATGCAGGAAATCCAAATCAATGCATCCCTGACAGATGGCCATCCAGCCTCTGTTTAAAGACCTCCAAGGAAGGAGATTCCACTACACTCTGAGGAAGGAGTGTGTTCCTCTGTTGAACAGCCCTTACTCTCAGGAAGTTCCTTCTAATGTTTGGGTGGAATCTCTTTTCCTGCAGCTTGCATCTATTGCTCCGGGTCCTATTCTCTGGAGCAGCAGAAAACAAGCTTGCTTCCTCCTCAATATGGCATCCCTTCAAGTATTTAAACAGGGCTATCACATCACCCCTTAACCTTCTCTTCTCTAGGTTAAACATCCCCAGTTCCCTAAGTCGTTCCTCATAAGACATGGTTTCCAGACCCTTCACCATTTTAGTCGCCCTCCTTTGGACATATGGCTCCAATTTCTCAACATCGATTTTAAACTTTGGCACCCAGAACTGGACACAATATTCCAGATGGGGCCTGATCTAAGCAGAATATAGTGACACTATTACCTCTCTTGATCTAGACACTATACTTTTATTGATGCAGCCTAAAATTGCATTGGCCTTTTTAGCTGCTGCATTGCACTGTTGACTCATGTTCAACTTGTGGTCTACTTGGACTCCCAGATCCCTTTCACACGTAGTTTCACTCAGCCAGGTGTCTCCCATAATCCTATATCTGTGCATTTCATTTTTCCGCTCTAAGTGCAGTACCTTACATTTCTCCGTGTTGAATTTCATTATATAATGATAAGTGTCACATTTGTGTTAGAAAATCTGTAAGGAGAGCAAGAAAAGACCTCTGTCTGGAAGGGTGAAGATGAGCTGCCAGCTGGTATTTGAAGGAACTTCATGATTCTATGATTCTATGATGGAGCCTAGAGACCCATCAGCCAGAGATATAGAGGCACTAGAGTCAGGCCAATCTAGGAAGCTAAGAAAGGTCAGCTGTGATTAGTACTTGGAAGGGAGACCATCCGCAAATACCGCATCTAAAGTTAATTGTTGTGCACCAGGAAACCATTCCTAAGGCAAACCTATCATGGGGGTTTCTTGGCAAAGTGAAGAGGAGGTTTGCCATTGCCATCCCCTGAGGCTGAGAACATGCGACATGCCCAAGGCTTTCAATGGGTTTCATGCTTGAGCTGGGAATTGAACCCTGGTCTCCAAAGTCCTAGTCCAACACTCAAACCACTGTCTTAGACAACGATAATCCATCGACAAATAGATTTGTCACGGAGGCTATGCTTTCTCTGCTGAAAATAATGTAACTGATGGCATATTCTGCACAAAAGTCACGTGTTGTTTCATTCCTACAAAAACTGAGCATAGTGTATTTGAGAAGTAGCATTTTGTGCAGAGAAAATAACATTTAAACAGATAACCTGACCTGCCTTATTAAAAATGAATCAATTAAAAAATGGGAAGAGGACTGGAACACGATATTAAGCTATTATGAGAAAGACAATTAGACTGTATACGTTCCTATGATAAACAGACATAAGGTATAAGATACAATCAACCAACTATGAGATTGTAATCTGACAAAGGTCTGAAGACCGACGATAATAAAGGAGAATGTTCTATAGCTGTTATATAGCACTATATCCATAGTAATAGTTATATCATTTGTTCTTTATTTATGTTAGTTACAAGTAATCACGATCGGTAGTAATAAAGGAACTGGTCGAAAGAGGCCTCAAACATGACTTTGACGAACAGAGACTAAATAATAACGGAAAAGACATTTCTGGAGAGGTAGAAGAATGTAAATTTGGTCATAATTGGGGATTAAATCCCAAAAGAGATGTAAAATCACACTAGCTTTGCTACTAAGAATTGACGGGAGGAAATGGGCGGAAGGGTTTTTGGGGTGAATTTTGTAATGAATGTCATATAACTAATCAACTGTATAATGAGCGCTATATTTCCCATGTAGAACATTACAAATATAGGTTGTGCATAACCATTATTATTTAGTCACACTATTTTGGCTGACCTTCCATTCTGGGACCCTCTTTCAAGCCCTTAGGGTTGCTATATGGAAACCTAAACACCGATACAGAACTTGCTGCATTACATGGCTAGAGATAAAATAGGAACGGGTTGGATAAGATGTTTGGCCAAATCCCAATATTTTCCAATAGCCCTTTAAAGGTTTCAATCCCAGCTACTTCTTACTCATCCATGGTTTCCTGAAGCCTTTCAAAGAACAGGGGAAGATGCTTATTATTAATAGTCACAATTAAAGTTTTGTCAGCTGTCTCGTGTATTTAAGTTTAATTTTGTCTGTGAAGGCAAACGTCTTCTGCAAAATTATTTACCTTTGACTTACTCAGCCAAAAATATACTTTGGAACTCTGTGATTATTTTATGCTTTGATAAGGAAGACATGAAGAGTATTTCAGTCCCATGTGAGGAGCCCTGCTATTATTTAGCTGATGTTCTTGACTGAATACAAGCCTAGCTAGGCTATTATTAAAGCAGCCATCATCACTAAATAATATTAGCATGCCCCGGAGATTATGAAGCTTTGGTGCCACTGTCCCAATGGTTCTCCCAAAAGGGAGAAGAGACCTCTCTGGATCCTTGCAAAATGATCCTGCCACGCCAGGAACCATCTGCATTGGACCTTGAGAAGGTCCCAATGGGGTTCCCACCATAATTTCCTTACAGCTACTTCAAAAGTAGCCATTACTGAGGTAAAGTATATCCTGTCAAAATTCGAAAACTGGTAAAAATACCTATTATTCGAAATTTCAAAAGCATTTAAAGAGAAGAAATTCTGAGCACTTCTCGTCACTGAGTAGAATTTTGAATTTTGCACATTTCCGACTGAAGTGAAGAGAAGGGACCTTCAGCTGCCCTATCCTTGACAATACTATTATCTTATTATTGCATACCTTAGCATCACCAACATGGGAGAGGTGGCAGAGGAGGGTTGGCCATGCCTTGCCTCTGAGGCGGAGAGAGTTGACCCCACAAAAGAGAAAAAGGTGGGTGGTGCAATGGCTGGAATTATGCCATGGATAAACCTAGCACCTCTCTCATGGTGATGCTAAAGCAAACCATCATGAAATTATTATTATATTATATTATTATTATATTATTATATTATATGGCAAGGAGAATGCAGAATATATCCATGAGGAGAGGTGGACTTACCCAATGTCACCCTCTGGATTTACATGGCTGAGCTGGGATTGACACGCTAGCCCTCCCAGTTCACCATAGAATCCACTTGGGTGACTGGAGGCACGTCCCACAGGCTCTCAGCTTCAACTCCAACCCTATAATCCTAAGTATTCCTTAATGGTAGAAGGGGGAGTTGGAGACCCCTTGGGAATCCCTTCGAATGCTAGGTTTTTTATCCAGGAGGCAAATTCCTGCCATTGCACCCCACTCTGTCTCTTCTGGAGAATTTCCTGCTTGGCAGAAGAGCATTGCCATTTGGCACCTCACCCCACCCCCTTCTCCATCTGGAGGTCACACTGTCTCACACTTCAGGGGCATCCCATGGCAAAACTCTCTTTATGCCAGAAAACCTCGTTTGTCCCATCTTCCAGTGTCATCCTGATGTGACGGGGTACGACTACGTCCAGGGATCCCATGTATCAGCCTATGTAATTACTTATAGCAGAAGGGGGTGTGGACTGAATGGTACTTGAGGGTCCCCTCAACTCTACATATACTTTTGCTGGGGCTTCAAGCAAAGTTTATTTGTTGAGATTGAGTTTTTTGTTGTGTGTGTGCCTTTCAGGTTTATTTCAATCAGAAGAATAGAATGTTCTGTTAAGCATCTGCTAAACTTGCCTGTTTGACATGGATAATGTGAGTTTGATGAAATTGCAAAAGTAAT
Organism: Sceloporus undulatus; assembly: GCF_019175285.1. Classification (NCBI taxonomy): domain Eukaryota; kingdom Metazoa; phylum Chordata; class Lepidosauria; order Squamata; family Phrynosomatidae; genus Sceloporus; species Sceloporus undulatus. Next base: position 10,252,415 of record NC_056530.1, read on the forward strand.
GAGCGTAAATGTTCGACTTTTCTATTGTGCATTGCCAGGCCAATCTGTGAAAACTAAGTACCTTCTCTAGACTGCTTGAAAGGAAGCGAGACCAAAATCGCCTGTTTGAAAAGTTGGGCTTGTTGGAAAGCGAATATTCCTTGTAAAAAATTCTCATCAAGTAATCATGAGCGAGGAAGAAAAACATTTGTTCGTTTGTCAACTCACTCGACCTCACAACAATGTGAGGGATAGGGATTTTCAGGAAGAGCAGAATAGACCCCAGTCCCACAGTCACTTGTGCCCATGATGCCGAACCGTGTTCCCCTTCCCCACAGTGTTCCATCACATACAGCATTGTAAAACAATACAATGGGTTAAGTACAGTCCTAATGCCTAATGTTACTTAAGATCTGTCCAAAGGTAATCACTCCAAATTCCTGCAGCATTGCGCATCCAAGGGATTGTATAGTGTTAGTAATTTTGTATGAGTAATTTTCAGAAGATCAAAGTTCGCTTAAGTGTGTCCCAGTATAGTGTGACAAATAGATACCTTGGTTTTTGCCTCTTAGTCCAGATTTGGAGATGAAATGCTGGTTCTTCCTTACAAACAACTCTGAAAAGGAGTAGGACGCCAGACTGTTGCAATTCTTTCTCTCAAAGGCACACATGTTTTGTGAACAATTTTCCGCATAAATAGAGCTGGCTTGTGGCCATATAGCAATTGCCTAAAGCAGCGTACTGCCCAACCGAATCCCAAAATAATGAAGGAGTGCATCTGACCGTGGACAGTGATCGACCTTCGGTGCGAGAAGCTTTTACTGCTCGACTTAGCTGTCCTTTCCTCCTCCATTCCTGTCAATTTGAACTCTGGGGGCAATTCCTCCAGTTGTCCCTCTTGGTTTTCACATGGTTTTTCCTGACTCTAAGTCCAAGACATGAAGTCCATTAAAGAGAAGACAGAGAGCAGAGTGCAACAGGAAGAAATGACACTGGTAAATGAGCAAACAAGCCATTCGGTAAAACCCCTGGCATCCTCCATCATTGTCTGTATATATATAAAGATGTTTCGGCACAAGCCCCGACAACAATACAGCCTCTCTTTTAGAGGCTAAAACCAGCCACATGTTCCATTCCAAATGTTCTAAACAATAAAGAGTACGGGTAAAACAAATTGTCTTGGGAGCACATCCTGCTGATCATCACTGCGCACGCTAATGGTCACACTGGTGGGGTTGTGCTTCTATATAATATGCTTTTCAAAAAACCGCCTTTTCAACATGATTAGTTTTATTATTCGGAGGTATTCGACTGCATGCAGTTTGGCCTTCTGCGACGTCCTCCTGCCGAGTTCAAAATGGGAGCCTCCTAAAGTCCTCCCTATTTCAGGTTGTTCTGTGTGATGTCCTATAGAAAGTAATAAAGTTCCTTCCAATACAGCTGGCAGGCCGTCATCCTCACCCTTCAAGACAGAGGTCTTTCCTAGGTCTCGTACTACCGTAACTTTCTTACACAAATGTATACTTATCATGAATGCCATGAATTAAATTATATTGCATGAAAATGGCGCTTTAGCAATCCCGTATGTGAGATAGATCTTGGTAGGCCACCTTTGAGATTGAAAGAGGGGTCGAGGCAGCGAACTTTTCGCAGACTTAAGTCTATCTATGCTAATTGCAAATCTGAGGCCTCCGTCAATATATGAAAACAACCTGCTGAAACTTTTTCATTCTTTAGTTTGACTCAAAGTTGATCTCTCTAGATACTGATTCTACTGACTCACATCTTTGAATTTTGGCAACCAAGGGGAGTTAATAATGGTTCTAAAGAAGGACTATAATGTTCCCAATAAAAAGCGAATAACACATCACTATGATCTACGAAGCTGAATATTACATAAGGTGGCCATGGGGTGCGACACTGGTTGCCCAGTCGGAGAGTGGAAGGACCTGTTCAGAGCATCTCTGAGGGCAGGAGGATGGCACAGTCCCCCCGAATTGTATAAAAGGAGACCAGAGTCAAGCCTTTTCCAAGAGCTCCTCTTGACTTCTTCCAAAGATGCCTCTGAGAACACAGTAAGTGAGCAGAAAGAAAGGTATTCCTACTGGTTCTTCATTTGAACTCTCTCTCTCTCTCTCTCTCTCTCTCTCTCTCTCTCTCTCTTTCACTCCCTTCATCCCTACCTCTCCCTTTTTAAAAAACATCCTTCAGGTAAGATGATTTTCTGCATTTATAACACATGGCATTTTGTTTAGTCCTTAGGAAAGTTTTGAGTTCCCCCCATCATACTTTTTCAGGGAGAGGGGTTATTTTTGTCTAAATCCAGCTTCTGCAAAGATTCCGTCCCGTCTGAGAAACTAGAGCCAAGTGTATTTGCAATGCCAGGGTATTACTCCAATATCCAAAGTACTACAAAATGGAGTAAGTTCTGTACATTACAAGGGATGTATATTGTAGTATTTTGAATGAGAATTTCTAAAGATCACATTCCTTAAGTGTCTAACTATGGTAAGAATTGATACCTTGGTTTTGCCTCTTTCTCCAGAGACCTCTTTTTATATTTTGCATTCAGAGGATCATTTTTTGGACTAGAAAATGATTTTTCCTTGAACTGGTTTGTTTGTGTTGCTTAAAGTAAGTATTAAATCTGCTTAGACTAGGCTCTTGAAATGAAAGTAATTTGAAAGACACATATAACTAATCTCTCATTGATTCCAATGCGGACACAGGTCAAACCATGGATTTCATTTGTTCCAAGGCAATTACTTGCGTTTCATAGTTGGGATTATTCTGAGCCACCATTTCCATTCAAAGGTTCAACATAACATAGAAATGTGTAAAACAACCCTTGCAATTATTATTATTATTATTATTATTATTATTATTATTATTATTATTATTACTATTACTATGCTTTCCTTATATAGTGCTGTAGATGTACACTATGTAGAATAAAACTAAGTTCCCTGTAATCCAATGTGCCTATAGTTAGTGAAATGTGGGATGTCCAAAACCAGAAAAGAGGCGACAGGGTTTCATTTGATGTAATTTTAATTCACTTCATCACTTCTAGAAATGCTCTCTCCATCTCTTCAACTGAACTCTGGAAATCCAACCAGGGTCCCTCTTGGTTTTCATGGTTTTCCTGACTCTAAGCCAGCATGAAGTCCATAAGAAGAAGACAAAGAAATGAACTCGAATGAGCAAAGAGCCCTTCTGTAACCTCTGGCATCCTCCATTTCTGTAGAATATAAAGGTGTTCAGAACAAGCCCTGAAACAATGCAGCCTCCTTTTCGAGGATACAGTCACCATTTCCATTCAAATCTTCGAAGCAATACAGAGACATGTAAAACTACTTGTCTTGGAAGAAATGCTCCTTTTTGCAGCTACTGCCTGGTGTTCTTCCTCCTTGGAAAAAGGCTACACCACTCTTCAGGCTTTTCAGGGAACAGGTGACATTGTAAGGACAAGGGGTTATGCTGCGTGCAAAATGTTAATTCACAGTTTTGGTGGGAAAATGGTTTCTATAACAAATGTTATATTTCTCCACAGAACATTGGACTCCGGCTCAAACCAGTCATTCCCAGTTAAGTTTTAGGTGGGTTTTTTTCCAGGCAGGAAGTCCTTCCTTCAGCCTCAATGGGACCCTTGAATCAAGATTCACTTCCGCAGGATCTCCAAGGCTTCCTTTGAATCCCACCTTCTCCATTAACAGTCCCACTCTCTCATTTCAGGTGCTCCTCATCTCTCCAAGATGTCCTACTATATGCCATTCGGCTATCCCCCATCACACATAATACCATGGTGCTCTTATAGCTCTTCTCTCTACAATGGCGGAAACATTCATGGAGGACAGTCATTGGGAAGAGTCCTACAGTCAGGCACCAATCTCCTTGATTCCTTTATATATGCTCCAGAATCAGCTTTGGAGGTCATTATTCAACAATTTCTTCTTATGGATGGACACAGAATAGTCAATCCTTTTCATAGACCCTCTGGTCCCTTTTGATATCCATCCAACGGCAGACCCTGCAAAGGAGAAAGAAGGAAATTTCAACACTTATCAGAAACCCCAGCCACAGACCAAGATGGCGCATGGATTTATGACTGATGATCCCCTGGATCTGAATGGCAGGAAAGCTGAGCATCCCTCTTCCAACCCTCCCAAGTTTCCAGGATCAAGAAATGCTCCACTTTCCTGACACCCAGCTCTACCTACTCTTTATTCTTTAGACCTCTTTCCTAGGCTGCTTTGCTATACTTTCCTTTCTGGCTTCACATTTTACAAGGCTATCTGGATATTGAGAATCAAGGGACAGTTCAAACAGAGGCCTCTTCCTTGGGAAGCGGCCTTTTCCACTCTGCCTTTCTCCCCATCTGCCTTCACATCCAACAGCCTCAAGACTATGAGTAAGAACAAATTGATGATCATTTCTAGGTATATGTTTTTGCTTTTCTCCTTTGATTTGAAACTGCTAGTGCCAGAAAACACTTGCTCTGTGTCTTTTCTTCAATAAAGCTTTGCTTCAGCAAATAAGTTCGTCTTGTGGTTTTTATTCTTCTTGGCCAAATCTACACCATCAGCCTCTGGATTCCTATCTGCCATAATCTTATGTTGGGGAGGGATTCGGAACAGGGATATGCAAAATGTCAGGAGAGATCTGGAAAATGGACACATACATCTCCTTGTGTTTTTCACTTGTTTCTTATTTTAGAGATCAGAGATAATTTTTATCTCACCTTTCAGTGGGTTTGCTTTCAGAGGAAATAACACAAGGATTTACAAGTAATGAAATATCAGTACCCAAAGAACTTGCAAAAGGTGAATTTACAATCCAGTTGTTCAGAGAGGAATGGACAAAAGGTATCCATATTCTGCTCAAATGAGACCCTTCATGTCTGTAAATGGTTTGCAAAACCAGGAGTTCCCCTCTTTTGAAAAGAGGACGGTTGAGCTTGTATTCTAGCTAGAGATTACTTGGTATTTACGCAGCCGGCAGCGTTGGCAGCAAAACGTGTGTGATAATATCAGGATACATCCTGAATTAGAATTGAATTCAGCAGAGGTAAGCTGCATTTTATAGCTGTGTGTTAACTTCCTAGGATTCAATTCCCTTGGGCAAGTCACACAATCTCAGCCTCATAATTAAGCAATGGCTAACCTTCTCTGAATAAATCTTGCCAAGAACTCAGTGTCTGCTGCTAGTAATGGATGGGATGCAGAGGAACGGATTGAAACTCTACTTCAAGTAGCCAAACAACTAATTTACCCAGAGTATTCTTTGGCTAAGAAAACTCAATATATTAAATAGGGTCACCATAAATTGACAGTTGACTTGAAGGAACCTACATACAGGAACAGACTAAACCCAATACCTCTACAAAATATGAAGAAATACATGAGGATTCCTCCTAACTGAGGACCTTATTGCTCACCATTTTAAACTGGCTCCAGCATCCCAGAAGGATAGAGGCAGGGATTATTGCTTACTAAATAGCCTCCAAATCGCCGGCTGCCATCAGCTTAGGCAGGGCATCCACCAGTCCCTTCCTATGAAACATAGCTCACAACAGTGGTATTTGCTGGTGGTCTTAGCTTCTTACATTGGACAGGCTCTAGTGCCTTTAGAATATTTCGGCCTCCAATATGTATAGGGAGAGAGAAATCCTAACCTGGCCTTCCTAACACTCAACAGAAGAGGACATCCTTCCTCAAACAGTGTCTGGCTGATGGTTCTCTAAGTATCATTATAGAATTATAGCCCCAGGACAGACGGGCTAAAAGGGATGTGCCATCGCCAATACTAGGTTTCTGGAGCGTGGAGCAACCACATTCTCCGGAGCCCTAGCATGCCATGGCAGCAGCCTAATAGCAGCCTCCTGTCCATACAGGGCCGCAATCTTGACATAAGTGATGTGTAGCATACAGACGTTGTTGTACACTGCTTGCATCAACGGCACACCAATGGCATACTTGTGAGGTGCGCTTGGTGCCTTAGAAAGAACCTGATTTTCACAGGTTGTTTTTATTCTGAAGGGAAGCCAGGCGGTTTGGCTGCTGTGCCGTCCCTCTAGAGTTAAAATGGGAGCCTCAAGTCCACCATTTTGGGGTGGTCTGTTGATTCCCATAGAAAGATAAAGTTCCTTCTCCTTCCAAGACCAGCTGACAGCTCATATTCCCTTATGATTTTGAATGAATTAAAAAGTGTGACAATGCCTTTAGCATCCAGTATGAAGAGAGATGTTGTAGCACTTTGGAGATGAAAGAAGACAGCAGCATGAACTTTCATAGACTGAAGTCTATTCCTCTTAATGCATCTGAAGCCTAAGTCTAGGAAAACCCTTGCTGGAAACTTCTTTCTTTAGTTAGTCTCAAAGGTGCAACAATACTAGGGTTCTGGAGCGTGCAGCAACCACATACTCTGGAACCCTTACATGCCATGGCACCAGCCTAATGGCAGTCTCCCATCCATATGGGGGCGGCCATCTTGACGTAAGCGCCGTGCAGTGTACAGACGTTCTTGTGCGTTGCTTATGTCACAGGCGCCCCAATGGTGACAAGTGCTGGGTGTCTTAGAAAGAACCTGCTTTTTGGAGGTTCTTTTTATTCCAGAGAGATGCCGCATAGTTTGGCTGCTGTTGCATCCCTCTGGAGTTAAAATGGGAGCCTCCAGTACACCATTTTCAGGTAGTCTCTCCAACCCTAATACACCTAATACACATATAGTTCCTTCCAAGACCAGCTGGCAGTTCATCTTCACCCTTCCAGACAGAGGTCTTTCCTAGCTCTTACTAAAGACTTTCTAACACACAAATGTAACCCTTATCATTATGAATGAATTAAAAACTGTGACAATGCCTTTAGCATCCCATATGAAGAGAGATCTTGGAGAAGCATGAACCTTCGTAGGCTCAAGTCTATTTCTCTAAATGAATCTGAGGAAAAAGATTTAAGTCTAGCAAAACACCTGCTGGAAGCTTCTTTCTTTCATTAGCCTCGAAGGTGATCTCGCTGCATACTGATACTACTGACTAACGTCTTTGAATTTTGGCAACCAAGGGGAGTTAATAATAGTTCCAAAGCAGGACTATAATGTTCCCGGGTAAAAAGCCATGAAAACATCATTATGATCTACAAAGCTGAATATTACATGGGGTGGCCATGGGGTGCGACACCGGTTGCCCAGTCAGTGAGTGGAAGGACCTGTTCAGAGTCTCTGAGGGCAGGAAGCTGGCACAGTGCCCCTGCATTGGATAAAAGGAGGCCAGAGTCAATCCTTTTCCAAGAGCTCCTCTCAACTTCTTCCAAAGACTCCTCTGAGAACTCGGTAAGTGAGCAGAAAGGAGGCTATTCCTACTGGATGCTTCATTTAACCTTTGTGTGTATGATCCTCTGTCTCTCTCACTCTTTCTACATCCTTCAGATAAGATGATTGTGTGTATTTAAGGTTTTTAGTCCTTAGGAAACTTTTGAGCTCTTCCCTTCATTCAATGGGAATTCTGCAATCCTGAAAAAAAAAAATACTTTAGCCAGGCCTGTGTTCAATTGCAAATGTGTGTTTGTAGAGAGATGAGGAAAGAAGGGTTTGTTAAGGGCCTTGTTCCCACTATGTTTAAATCAGGTTTTTCCCCCTGCATGAAGTCCTTCCTTCAGCCCCAGTGGGATCCTTGAATCAAGATTCACTTCCACTGGATCTCCAAGGCTTCCTTTGCATCCCACCTTCTCCATTAACAGTCCCACTCTCTCTTTTCAGGTGCTCCTCTTCTCTCCAAGATGTCTTACTATATGCCAGTTGGCTATCCCCCATTAGTCCGCTCTTCTACCTCTTCTGTCTACAATGGTTTGGTCAGTCGAAGAGGAGATTATTTTGCTGACGCTGCGGACATTGCAGAAGATATTGAGCTCAAGATTACTATTCCTAAATTCTCTTCTACTGGTCGAACCAAAATAGCATTCCATCCTTTTTTTGAATCCTCTGGTTCCTTTTGATATCCATCCAACCACAGACCCTGCAATGCAGAAAGAAGAAAACTTCAACACTTATCAGAACCTCCGGCCACAGACCAAGACGGCGCATGGATTTACGATGATGATCCCCTGGACCTCAATGTCAGGAAGGCTGAGCATCCCTCATCCAACCCTCCCAAGTTCCCAGGATCAAGAAATGCTCCACTTTCCTGACACCCAGCTCTTTGTTCTTTAGACTTCTTTCATAGGCTGCTTTGCTATACCTTCCTTTGTGGCTTCGGTTTTTACAAGGCTATCTGTACCGTCTGTATTGAGAATCAAGGGACAGTTCAAACAGAGGCCTCTTCCTTGGGATGCGGCCTTTCCTCCTCTGCCTTTCTCCCATCTGCCTTCACATCCAACAGTCTCTCGACTCTGAGTAAGAACAAATTGGTGACCATTTTTAGGCATGTGTCTTTGCTCTTCTCCTTTGATTTGAAACTGCTAGTCCCAGAAAACACTTGCTCTGTGTCTTTTCTTCAATAAAGCTTTGCTTCAGCAAATAAGTTCCTCCTGTGGTTTTTGCAACACTCCTGGATTCTCTGTGATTGGGCGGGCTATAAATAAATCATTTAGTA
>NC_056530.1:10260990-10269877 GCF_019175285.1 Sceloporus undulatus
TATTATTATTATTATTATTATTATTATTATTATTATTATTATTATTATTATTATTATTATGCCTTTTTCTGGATGTTTCAGAAGGAGATATTCACTCCCTCCTTGTGGGCAATGTCCAAATATTCCCCAATGGTTGTATCTTGAATCTGTGGTATAGATTATTATGATCAGTTTTATAACTACGTCTCATTTTTAGGTGCTGTACTTCTAATGTACTTATATTATTGTACATTTATATGACATCCATATGGTACTCTATATAATAATAATAATAATAATAATAATAATAATTTGTATATTTCTATTCCAATACAGATCACAGCGGTTTCCAACATTAAAATTCCACAAAACAATGGTTACAATAATATTTCAAAAAAGTGCAAACCCACCCTCCCTACAAACAAGAAACCAACATGAACAGACCAAGACTATACAGAGCTCATTGGGCAAAGAGTTCCAAAGCTGTGGGGCTGAGATCGAGAAAGCCCTCTGAGATTACATATATCTACAATTAGGAACTTCGAGTAGATGTTTCTCGCCCAATCTGAGAGTGCGGGGCGGATTATATGGGGAGAGGCGGTCCTCCAAGTACACTGGGCCCAAGCCATTTAGGGCTTTATAGGTTATAACCAACACCTTGTATTGTGCCCGGAAGCAAATAGGCAGCCAGTGTAGATCTTTTAAGATAGCTGTTATATGGCTGGTCTTGGAACATCCAGTGACCAGCCTTGCTGCCATATTCTGAACCAATTGTAGCTTCTGGGTTTGGTACAAGGGTTGCCCCATGTAGAGCGCATTGCAGAAATCCAACCGAGAGGTTACCAGAGCATGTACCACCTTTTCAAGGTCCCCCCGGTCCAGGTAGGGTCGCAGCTGGCGTATCAACCGAAGCTGATAACAGGCGCCTCTGACCGTCGCATCCACCTGAGATGTTAGGTGGAGCAACGAATCCATTTCAGATTCTATGTTATTACATTTTAGCTCTTTTCTAATTGCTATAGAATTTCCAAAGGATCTTATAGTGTGTTTTACTTGTTTTACTGTCATTTTGTGTTATTTTGAAATGGCCTACCTAAGGGCTAATCAATAAAAATTTCTAATAATAATAATAATCATCATCATCATCATCATCATCATCATCATCTTTTATTCATATCCCACCTAGTCCAATGAGGACCGGGGCGACTTACAGTAAAACAGTCAAAACATAATAAAATAACAATATGCAATAGTTTCAAGTTCTATCCTCCCCCCTTAAAAATAACAATTAAATCTCGTGTGTGTGTGTGTGTGTAAATCATACTAAAAAGATTAATTCAAACAAATACAACAAATGAACTGGAGGATGGGGCATGAGAAAATCAATACGCTACATACTAATCTGCCCAAATCATAGACTCCTAGAATCACAGAATTGGAAGAGACCGCAAGGGCCCTGATCCAGTCCAACCCCATTTTGCCATGCAGGAACTCTCAGTCAAAGCATCCCCAATGGAGAGTGTTCCTTCCTTCCTCACTGCAAAGTGAGACATTGAAAATCACCAGCACATAAAGCTCTTCTACTTGCTGCATTCTCATTCCCTTGCTACATTTACGTCTCTCCCCCCTTTTTTTCCTATCAATTCCTAATTCCGTCACTAAAGGCTCGGTTGGTTAAAGTTTTAAGCCACCACAGTGCAAGGCATTTGGGGATGATGGGAAAGAATAATGATTTTGAGAGGCAGAATTATTATTTGGCAGGGAAGAGGACTGCACTTATTTTTCCCAACCTGTAACTATGCCTTTAGACAGAGTCAGGATCTGCATCACGTATTCTGCCTATCATGGGTTTAGTGCCAATATAGACTTGTGAGATGAAGCCAGGGTTCATTGGTGTACCGGGCCATACTCCTGAACAGAACCCTTGGAGAACAGTGTAGAGATTGCTGGGTTCTTACTTAATCTATCCATCATAACAGAAAGTTCAACTGCTGAATGTCAAATGGTCATGAAAGCACAATAGGCCTTCTGCAAAATCTCTTGGCAGAAAGACATATATTAAAATAATTAAAAACATACTCAGCTGCAAATATAAAACCATTAAAAACGTACAAAAGTAAACAGCCTTCCTGCTAGGTAGCTGGATATACACAAAGTTATATAACGTAACAGGTCATGTGGGATTCCAGCCCAGAGCTGCAACGGCCAATGGTTCAGTGCAAATAAAAACTGACTTGAATTGAATGAAAAGGGTCCATGGTTTAAGGACCATTGATTTGGAGCAAAGCCAGTCCAGAGAGACTTAATATGAGTTAAAGCAAGGGGATAAGAGAAGCAAAGCCATATAGAAGACAAAAAGCTCTCAGTGGTAAAATGCAGCCAGACCTAGTTGTTACAAAAGCTGTACAGTAGCCCATTGCGGGGGCTTGTATGATGGACCAACATTTGTGTCCATGGAATTGTTAGTCTTAAATCCATACATCAGGTTGGTCAATGGCTGGAGATCTGATCAGTGTTGGTTGCCTCTTTATTTTAGTGAGGTGAGCAGTACAAAGGTGACCCAGAGGCACCTTAGACCCCACAAACACAAGCAACATCTCCTCCCACTTCTATTGTGCCAACCAGGTCCATGAGCATGTTAGAGCAAGGAAAGTTGGCTGAATGAGCAATGGGGATGCTGGGAGCTGTGTGCCCTGATCACTCCAGGGACAGTGCTAAAGCTCCATGATGCTGCTGCTCCAGTGAAACCAGATCACCAGTCACAGAAGCTTAAGCAGCCCAGACTACTAACCCATTCCTCTGATATAATGCACCAAGTTGGAATGGTGCATCTTGTAATAATAATAATAATAATAATAATAGTAGTAGTAGTAGTATTTATTTATATCCCGCCGCTCCCTGTATTGCATTGAGGCAGGTAACAACATATAAAAAGCAATAAAATCAAAACACAAGAACAATAGCTAAAAGCATATTAAATTCTAGATTCCAAAACTCCCTCCCACCCTAAAATGACATTAAAAGCTATTCCCAAATAATGGACAGTAAAATCAGTTAAGGTCAAGTCAATCCAGTGGGAACCATTAGGCAAGTGGAGAGTGACATTTGGAGAGATCAGTTTTGGAAGGCCCACTGGAAGAGATCCGTTTTTATGGCCTTCTTAAAGGCGTCCAAAGATGTTACTTGGCAGATCTCACCCAGCAGATCATTCCAGATTGTAGGAGTGGCAGCAAAAAAAGGTCCTCTGGGAAGTGGTTACTAGTCTAGTTCTCTCTGACAGCAATAGATTCTTCTCAGAGGACCTGAGAATGTGGGAAGGATTGTATGGGAGGCGGCATTCTCTTAGGTAAGCTGGACCCAAGCCGTGTGGGGCTTTATAGGTAATAACCAACACTTTATACTGTGCCCGGAAGCTAATGGGCAGCAAATGAAAACATTTCAATATAGGTCTAATAGGTGGGGTACAGACTGCCAGAAAGATGCGGCTGGGAGCCACCTCTCTTTTCCATGTCGCTGCGCTGCAGCAACCAAATTGTGCAGCGCGGCGACATGGAAAACAAAGGACTGCTGAAAAGCGGCTCCTTTTAGCGCCACCCCAAACTGCTGGTGGTGGTGCGAGCATGTCACTGCTGCGCAGGTCCATCTCGATGGTATGAAACAGTGACATCATAGCTGTGCACGCCATCTGGACGGTGCCACACAGCTATGGCGTCATGGCGACGTGCTAGGATTGTGGGGTGTGTGAAAGCACCAGCCCGAGGCAACCCTAGCATGTCACCATGACGCCGCAAAGGACCCATCTGTCTAGAGCCTTAGAAATAAATTTCGATCTCCCTGTCACCAATCTGGCTGCCGTGTTTTGCACCAGTTGCAGCTTCTGAATGTGGCATGAGGCTTGCCCCAAGTAAAGTGCATTGCAGAAATCGAGACGAGAGGTTAGCAGGGAATGTACAACCGTTTCTAGGTTTTCCTGTTCCAGGAGGTTCGCAGCTGACGAATCTACCAAAGCTGATAAGGGGCACTCCTGGCTGTCGCATCCACCTGAGATGAAAGGTGAAGCGATGAGTCCAGGAGCACCCCAAGCTGCGAACACAGTCCTTTAGGGGAAGTGTGACCCTGTCCAGAACTGGAGAGTTTATCATTATACCCGGATTAGGATTGCCTATAGCAAGTACCTCTGTTTTGTTGGGATTCAATTTAAGTCTATTTTCCCTCATCCAATTCATTACTGACTTCAGACAGTCATTCAGAGGGGCGATGCCATCCTTGTTCACTGAAGCAGTCCGAGATACAACAGACCAACTTGAAATGATGAAGAAGAGTCTGAAAAGAGAAGGCAGAAAGCTGGGGCTAAACAGGGATGGGCAACTGTAAGAAGCTAGTGGGTTGCATTATGACCTCCCAGGGGATCTTGTAAATCACATCCCACCCCTCTCTTTGCCAACAAAGAAATTATATATATATATATATATATATATATATATATATATATATATATTCCAAATGTCAATCCTTTAGTGTGGGGGAGTGTTCACGTATTTTAGCCCAAGAGATGGTTAAATTGCAAACACAGCAGAGACTTATTTTAACAACATGATAGTCAGTCCCAGTAGCCATCACTTCCTATTTACTCCCTATTGTTTTCGGTTAGTTTTTGAAAAAGGACATCTCCTCTCCTAAAATGATTCACCAGGCAAAAATGTGGTAAAAATGTCCTGCACTCTCTAGGGAGGATTTGGAGGCATTTTGGACAAAAACCAGGGGGTTGGTGGGGATGAATATGAACTTTGTGATCGCTGGGGGCCACAAAAATATCCTTTGGGTTGCATGCAGCCCAAATGCCACACTTTGTCCGCTTCTAGATTAAAGGGAATCAATTCCAAATCCCACTGAATTCAGTGACCCTGAATCTCTGAGGCAATGTGCACAAGATGAACTGTCAGATCCAAATTAGTTCTGAATTGAGTACTAGCAGGTGTTATTTGCAGAAGAACGAGAGGATGGCAAGTATGCCCAGTGCTGGGAGTGTTTGCCAATACAGCAATACAAACATCGGCATCCTCAGAGCCGCAGAGGAATGAATCTACTGGGAACGAATCAAAGACGTTTCCCTCTCTCACCACAGGAGGGAAGCACCTGGAGATGGAGGAGGGCAGGGAGGTTGTGGGAGGCAGTGACATCTCTGCCCGGGATGTCACTCGGAGCATGGAGGCTGGACTTCTAGGGTGGGGCTTATGGGGCAGGACCAAAAGGACACTCCCTTAAACCTCATAGCCACAATGTGTAGAATGGTGCTGCAGCACTGAGGTGGACAGGGCGCACAGCCCTCTCAAGAGCCCTCCTGCCTTGTGAGTCCCATGTGGCCATTGCTGTATGTTACCCAGAAGGCAGCCACCTCCCCTCTGGCCTTCCAAGCCCTGCATGGCAATAGCTGCGCAGGACCCAAAAGACAGCTGCTTGCTACTCATGGGGTATACTATCCCACCAAGTGACACTCCCCTCTCCGGGGTGTCACCCGGTGCAGTCCACACCATCACACCCCCCATATGATGCCACTAGTGGGAGGTGCCATTGGTCCACCACCTCCCTCCATTCTTCCGTCAGAGGCAGATAATATAATATGATAATAATATTTCATTATTTATTCCCCGCTCTTTAGCCAAAAGGCTATTAGAGCAGCTTACAAATTGTTAATTAGACATTAGATGCTTCCTTGAGCCCCTTTATTTGACTTGCCTGTGTTGGAACATTTTGGCACCCTCTTCCCTCCCTCTTGGCTGCTTAGAGCAGGTGGGACTTTAGACAGCATAGCATTCCTTGCATGCCAAGCTCCGCTGGCTTTCCTCATTTGAAACCTCCCGTTTGTTCCCTGATAGCTTGGAATTACAGTCTGCTCTTCGTACCTGCGGAGGACCCATTCCAGACCCCATTGCATCCCATGAGCAAGGAAAAACATGGGACATCGAGAGCAGTTGTTCTCAATAGCAATGTGACATGTGCATAGCCACACTCACACACACATATGGATACTGAAGAACTAGGGCTCCCATTATGCCTCTCTATTGGCTAGGCTGCATGGAGGTGATGAGTTATGGAGAGCAAAAAACTCTCAAGACCCACATGTTCCCCAATCCATGCTTCAGCCAAACGCTTTTCCTTGTCTACCCACTTGCTCTACAAAAAGGATGATCCTGAACTCATTGTTCCAGCAAGATCATGGATGGCAAGGTTTCGTAAGCGTTTGAAGAAAATGGAACACATTTTAGAAGCATTTCTAAGGGAGGGAGGGAGGGAGGGAGGGAAGAAGGAAGGAAGGAAGGAAGGAAGGAAGGAAGGAAGGAAGGAAGGAAGGAGATCATGTCCATCAAATCAAAGTGACATTGGTTATATTTCCTTACTTACCAAGGTCTCAGAGGGGTTCGGAAGAAGATAAGGAGGACTTCTGAAAGAGTCTGGGTTTGAAAATCCTTGCATAGATTTGAAAGGCTGTTGCGCCAACGCATTCCCACCTGAAACTGTCTGAACATGCCCTCTCTCCCTCTGTAAATGATGTACTATTTCTGCTTGTAAGAACCTGTAAAGTAGGCCCTTGAGGTGAAAGACAATAAAATGTTATTAGAGTTAGCATGCATTCAGAAATCCATTTTAAATTGTATGGAACATGGGGAGCTTAGAGTGTCTGGACTCTCTCTCGTCCTTGTTTTCATAGGAGTTTATCACACATGCGAGAACCCATGGGAAAGCGGGAGTTAAACACGATATAAAGCGAATATAACCCCAAAATGCCCAAAATTTATCAACACGTCACGGTTAATGTGAAATAACACAAAATTAATGCGCAGTTAAAGCAAAGGAAACCAGCAGCTTTTAAAATTTGGAACACACCTACTGGTTTCCTCCACTTTAACTGTGGATTAATTTCGCTTTATTTCGTTTTAGCAGCGATTAGTGTGATAAACTTTCCAAATTTGCAAGTTCTGTTTAAACTCGAATTTAACGTAACTCTCATTTAACTGCCGTTTTTCTCGTTAGTGTAATAAATCTCATAGAGCTGAAGGGGACCAAAACGGCCATCCAGTCCCAACTCCTGCCATACAGGAATACATAGCAAAAGCATTTCTGAAAGAGGTCCATGCGACCTCTGTTTAAAATAAGGAAAGTCCACCGCTCTCCAAGGCAGGCTATTCTGCTATCAAACAGCTCTTACAGCCAAGAAATTCTCCCTAATAGGAGAAGGTAGAGTCGGTGGGTAGAAAGTATAAGCAAGTTGTAAAGAGGTAAATGATAGGAGAAGGGGTGAGAGAAGGAGAGTGGAAGGAATGGTGGGAGTGGTAGGAGAATATGAACAGAAGAGTGGAGAAGACAATTTGGGAGAGGTAGAAAGAAGGCAGCGCAATATAGAAAGTGGGAAACGGCAGATTATAGAAACGATCGGAACGGCTCCACATTCTTTCATGAACCTGGAGAGACTCTTCTGATGGGTTCCTCAGACAGACTCCATATGTTTTATTCACTATGAAGCCAATGGTCTCCTCTTTTCAAGAATTGTTTTCAGATGGTAGGAATAAAACTCCAGATCTGTTTTGTGTCTGGAATGGAAGATACTTTGCTGGCTGCTGCAATGTCTCCTTTTGATCTAGTGCAAATCAGAGAAGCCCAAGTTTTTTTGCCTTTGGAAATAGTCTTCAAGAACATCAAATAGATGTAGCCACAGTTTTCAACTTCCACTGATGATGTTGGAGTGCAACTCCCATCAACCCTAGTTAGTACAACCAATAGTGAGGAATACTAGTAATTGCAGTAGATAAGTATCTGTAGGGCTACACTTCACTTATATGAGTGACTTCTAATCCTTCATTTAAGAGCCTACAAGAGATATGTTTTGATGGTTTCCCCCCTCAAGTTCATTCTCCCCAAAAGCCCATCCCAGTGAAGTTGCCATATTGAAATAATTGCAGACTCAGCCTCCTTTCTAATGAATAGCAAAAGTAATCATTGGGTGGAAGACTCACGGATGAGGATCTTGAGAGACTACAGCCTGAGGCCACCTTTGAGCGTCGGAGCAAATGAGTCACTTTGGCTCTAACTACAGTGAAGGCAGTCAGACTCTATTGCCTGAAGAAGCTGAGTGTTCGTTGTGGATGCCTCCTCATTCTCTGAATCTGCCTCCATAAATGGCATATTCCTCAACTTTAATACTTGACAAAACCTTCCACTGACCATGTAAGACCTGAGAGGAGTCATGATGAAGAATGCCAATTGCAGTTGGTGGTGCCACCCAACTGCTTGCTTAGTAGTTCAGAATCACGTCCATATCTCAGCATGTGTTTCCATTTGGGTCCATTCCTTAATGCCAAGTCATGCATAAAGGCACAACTCCAGAGACATTTCCACAGTGTTTCAGAGAAAAGGGCCCAGGGAGCCAGAAGACTTGATTCCGACAATGAAAACGTCTAGGATTCATAGACTCATAGAGTTGGAAGAGACCACAAGGGCCATCTAGTCCAACCCCATTCTGCCATGCAGGAACTCTCAATCAAAGCATACCCAACAGATGGCCATCCAGCCGCTGTTTAAAGACCTCCAAGGAGAAGATTCCACTCTGAGCTGGGATTAGCACTCTAGCCTCCCACTTCGCCATAGAAATTCACTGGGAGACCTTAGGCAAGTCATATGCTCTCAGCTTCAAATGCAACTCCTAGGTATTTGTGGCTGAAGGGGGTTGGATGACCCTTGGGAATCCCTTTGGATACTAGGTTTTATCCATGGCAGAATTTCTGCCATTACACCCCACCCCACCTTTTCTTCTCTTTTGTGAGGGTCATACTCTCTCAGCCTCAGAGGCAGGGCATGGCCAACTCTCTCTCTGCACCTCTCTCATGGTGATGCTAAGGCAAACCTATCATGC
>NC_056530.1:10269887-10277223 GCF_019175285.1 Sceloporus undulatus
TATTATTATTATTATTATTATTATTATTATTATTATTATTATTATTATTATTGTCCAGGAGGGTGCCGAATATCCATGAGCAGGAGAGTGTGATTTACTCTCTGAGCTGGGATTAGCCCTCTAGCCTCCCACTTCAAGACTCAACTCGACCATTTCTTGTGGGGGCTTCCATCAAAGTTTATTGGTTGAGATTGGGTTTTCCCTTTTGTGTGTCTGCCTTCAGGTTTTTTCAAGCGGAGGAATGTTCTTTAAACCTCTGCCAAACTTCCTTTTGACATAGTAAATGAGTTTGAAATGCAAATGAAATGAGCCCCAAGACCCGTAAGGAGCGTAAATGTCCGACTTGTCTTTTATTGTCCTTCGGGAAGTCTGTGAAAAATACTTCTCCAGCTGCTGAGAGCGAGGGACAAAATCACCTTTTGAAAGCGGGACTTTTAAAGAAATTCTCATCACGGTCTCAATGAACGAGAAGAAAAACGTTGGTTTGTCAAACTACTATTCAGTGAGAACCATGCCTGTTTAGCCTGGATTACTATACAGATTTTAACGTAGTGGGAACAAGGCGCCTAACAAACCCTTCTTTCCTCATAGCTCTAAAAAACACACATTTGCAATTGAACACAGGCCTGGCTAAAGTATTTGTTAAGGATTGCAGAATTCCCATTTTATGATGGGAAGAGCTCAAAACTTTCCTAAGGCTCAAAACATTGCAATGTATTTTAACTATACAAAATCATCTTAACTGAAGGGTGTAAAAACAGTGAGAGGGAGCAGCATACACACAAAGTTGAAGTGAAGCAACTAATAGGAATAGCCTTCTTTCTGCTCACTTACCAAGTTATCAGAGGAGTCTTTGGAAGAAATCGAGAGGAGCTTTTGGAAAAGGCTTGACTCTGGTCTCCTTTTATCCAATTCGGGGGGACTGTGCCAGCCTCCTGCCCTCAGAGACTCTCTGAACAGGTCCTTCCTCTACCTGACTGGGCAACTGGTGTCGCACCCCATGGCCACCCCATGTAATAGTCAACTTTGTAGATCATAATGATGGTTTCATGGCTTTTTATTGGGAACATTATAGTCCTTCTTTAGAACCATTATGAACTCCATTTGTTTGCCAAAATTCAAAGTAGAATCAGTATCTAGAGAGATCACCTTCGAGGCAAAATGAAGAAGAAAGTTTCCAGCAGGTGTTTTCGTAGACTTAGGCCTCAGATGCATTTAGAAGAATAGATTTAAGGCTACGAAAGTTCATGGTGGTAACATCTCTCATCTCAAAATTGCTACAAGATCCCTCTACATAGAGGATACTAAAGGCATTCTCATACGTTTTCATTCATTCATGGATTCATGATAATGTTACATGTATGTGTCAGAAAGTCTGTAGTAAGAGCTGGAAAGACCTCTGTCTGGAAGGGCAAGGATGAGCTGCCAGCTGGTCTTGGAAGGAACTATATGTTTCTATGAGTCTTGAGAGACCACCCGAAAATGCCGGACTGAAGGCTCCCATTTTAACTCTGGAGGAACGTCGCAGAAGCCAAACCGTGCGGCGTACCTCCGGAGTAAAACCAAGCCATGAAAAGCAGCTTCTTTGTAAGGCACCAAGTGCATGTCACGAATGTGCCATTGGCTCACCAGTGATGTAAGCAAGGTGCTCCCAAGACAAGTTGTTTTACCTAGATCTAACTGTCCCACAATATTTAATGATCCAAAATAAAATCAGCTTATTGTGTAAAATCAGTTGGGCCTGACATAAAGGAATGTGGCCACAGAAACCTTCCATAGAAACGACAGTTGGAACAGTAACGGACGCTACTAGGAATAAGTCTCCAAAACCTTGCTTATTTGTAACAAATTTACCTGAAGAGTTAGAACCAGAGGAACATAGTGAATTGATACAAATAACTAAGAACTGGGTGTAGGGTTTTCGGGACTCAAGGGTAGAGGTGTGTATAGTTAAGTCACACCTAATCCAACCTCAAGATTTGTGCCCAGAAGAAGAGATGATCTTAAAGGGATTAGGAGGTCCTGCTTTTAAGGCACCAGTAAGTAAAGTAAACATTTCATTCAGGGACAGTGGAAATTTGTAGTATGGGATGACATTTCATTTCTCTGTCTAATTGGAAATGACCTAGATAGATATTTTAGGTTTACAGGGGTAGTCACTAGACAACAAGAAAAAGAAAGTTCTTCAGAGACAGTCAATGAAGAAAACCCAGATAAAGCAGTGATTCTTCCAAAGGAAGTTAAAGAGACAAATGCCTCAAATGAGGAGGGATCTGGACAGAGTCAAATCAAAGCCAACCCCGAATTTAGTCAAGAACAACGAAGTGATGACAGTTTAGCACCTTTGTTTGTTTTGGCCGAAGACAAAAGGGACAAAGATTTGAGTGAGGAACACCCTCACAGATTTAGAGTCATAAAAGACAACTTATATAGGGAAGTCTTGAAGAGTAAATATAACACCCAGAGGGAAGTCCACAAGCAGCTAGTGGTCCCTCAAAAGTATAGACCCCAGATATTAGATATGGCCCATGCTAGTTCATTTGGAGGTCATTTAGGAATAAGAAAGACTACCCAGAGGATATCCTTAAATTTCTACTGGCCAAAGATGGAACAAGATATTAGCCAGTATATTAAATCTTGTGATGATTGTCAAAGAATTGGCAAGGGCAATGATAAGACCAAAGCCAAGCTTTGCCCATTACCGATAATTTCACAGCCTTTCCACCGGATAGGCATAGACATTGTGGGTCCATTACCACAGGCAACCCAGAGGGGAAAGAGATACAGTCTGATGCTGATAGACTATGCTACAAGATATCCAGAGGTCGTGGCTTTGAGAAATATAGGCCTGTTACAGACGGGCTCTTGAGGCACTCCCTTCATGTGCTAGGGGTTGGCCGGGGACCTAGCGTCCACATCGGCCTCACCCCAGCACATGACGGGGGCATAATAATGGCGGCACCCTATACACACAGGCGCCACCATTATTACGTGCCGGGCGCATAGCGTCCGCACATCGTGTGGTGCTTATGACGTCGTGAGTGCGCCATTGGAGCCTCACAGCGTCATAACTGCGCCACGGGAAGAAGCGCCATTTTGGGGTTTCTTTTTTGCTCCGCGCGGGAGCCGTGCAGTTTGGCTGCTGCAACTCCCTTGTGGAGCAACCAGCAGCGCCAGCAGACCGCCGCTTTTAGGCGGTCTGTAATGGGCCATAGAGACCGTAACCGTGGCCAATGCTTTAATAGACATTTTCTGTAGATTAGGATTTCCTAACGAGATCATCTCAGATTTAGGAAGTTCGTTTACTTCCAAGGTGATACAAAAACAATGGGAGCTTATCACCCTCAAGGGAACGGTTTGGTAGAAAAATTGAATGGGACACTGGTCAACATGATTAAAGTCTATACCTCAGAAAACCCACGAGACTGGGACCTCAAGTTACAACATTTATTATTTGCCTATTGTGAAGTCCCACAAGAAAGCTTAGGATTTAGTCCATTCGAGATAATGTTTGGACGCAAGGTAAAAGGACCTTTAGACCTTCTTAGACACGAATGGGGAAATCCAGTCGAAAGGGAGCCAGAAGATGTGGTATCTTATATCCAAAACCTGATGACATCCCTAAAGCAAACATTACGAAGTGCTGAGTTAAAATATTGTGTGGTATCATACGTTGATGATATTGGTATCTTCAGCAACTCGTGGGGAGAACATATGCAACATCTCACTGAAGTATTGGAGAAATTGAAGGAAAGTGGAATGATGGTCAAAAGTTCAAAGTATCACGTAGGGAAAAGAGAGAGTCGATATTTAGGCAATATTGTGGGTAGTGGGACCATCAAGGCTGAAACATCTAAAGTGGAAGCCATAGTTAACTGGCCCGTCCCTACTTCATAAAAAGGTCTGCGGTCATTCCTGGGATTGGCAGGATAATATAGGAAGTGCATTCCAAATGTTAGCAGTATTGCCAGCCCATTATCCGACTTAACCAAAAAGGATAAGTCTACTAAAGTTATTTGGTCAATACAATGTAATAGTGAATTCACTGAATTAAAACGTCTGATGACAACGGCTCCAGTTCTGATGGCCCCAGATTACACCAAGGCTTTCATAGTTACTATGGATGCCTCTAATGTGGACCTGGGTGCAGTGTTAAGCCAAGAAGAGGAAGAGGGTCAGATTCATCCGATCCTACATATAAGTAAGAAACTCCTACCTGGAGAAAGACACTTAGCCACAATAGAAAAAGAATGCATATTAAGTATATTTGACTGTGCATTTTTAAAATGTGTATGTGATGGAAACTAAGGGGCAAATTGGTAAGCATCTGGGGAAATGACTGGGACTAGTTCACCCTAAATCCTATTGCACGCCAATGACATAAGCAATGTGCAACAACGTCTGTACGCTGCGCATCGCTTCCATCAAGATGGCAGGCCCCGTATGGACAGGAGTCTGCCATTAGATTGCTGCCATCTCATGCTAGGGTTCTGGAGCGTGCGATTGGTGCATGATCCGGAACCCTAGTACTGGTGGCGGCTGTCTGTCATGGGCCTATGATTCTATAATGAAACTACTGCTTTCTCTGCTAAAAATACTGTAACTGAAGGCATATTCTGCACAAAAGTCACTGTGTTGTTTTGTTCCGACAAAAACTGAGCATAGTATGTTTGAGAAGTCGCATTTTCTGCGGAGAAAATAACATTTAAACGGATAACCTGACCTGCTTTATTAAAAATGAATCAATTAAAAAATGGGAAGAGGACTGGAACATGATATTAAGCTATTATGAGAAAGACGGTTAGACCGTATACGTTCCTATGATAAACACACATAAGGTATAAGATACAATCAACCGACTATGAGATTGTAATCTCACAAATGTCTGATGACCAAAGATAATAAACAGGAATGTTCTATAGCTGTTATATGGCACTATATCCATAGTAATAGTTATATCATTTGTTTTTTTTTATTTATGTTAGTTACAAGTAATCACAAACGGTAGTAATAAAGAAACTGGTCGAAAGAAGCCTCAAACATGACTATGACAAACAGAGACTAAATAATAATGGAAAAGACATTTCTGGAGAGGTAGAAGAATGTAAATTTGGTCATAATTGGGGATTAAATCCCAAAAGAGCTGTAAAATCACACCAGCTTCACAAATAAGAATTGCCGGGAGGAAACGGGCAGAAGGGTTTTTAAGGTGAATTTTGTAGTGAATGAATCATAGAATCATAGAGTGTTAGAATTCGAATAGACCGCAAGGGCCATCCAGTCCAACCCCATTCTGCCATGCAAGAAATCCAAATCAAAGCATCCTGACAGATGCCCATCCAGCCTCTGTTTGAAGACCTCCAAGGAAGGAGACTCCACTACACTCCGAGGGAATATCTTCCGCTGTTGAACAGCCCTTACTGTCAGGAAGTTCCTCCTCACGTTGAGGTGGAATCTCTTTTCCTGGGGCTTGCATCCATTGCTCCATTGGGTCCTATTCTCTGGAGCAGCAGAAAACAAGCTCACTCCCTACTCAGTATGACATCCCTTCAAATACTTAAACAGGGCTATCATATCACCTCTTAACCTCTTAACTAATCAACTGTATAATGAGTGCTACATTTCCCATGTAGAATATTACAAATATAGGTTGTGCGTAACCATTTTTATTTATTCACGCTTTATTTTGGCTAATCTTCCATTCTGGGACCCTCTTTCAAGACCTTAGGATTGCTATATGGAAACCTAAAACACCGATCCAGAACTTGCTGCATTACAGGACAACAGATGAAAAGGGAACGGGTTGGATAACATGTTTGGCCGAATCCCAATATTTTCCAATGGTCCTTTAAAGGTTTCAATCCCAGCTACTTCTTACTCATCCATGGTTTCCTGAAGCCTCCCAAAGAACAGGGGAAGATGCTTATTATTAATAGTCATCATTATAGTATTGTCAGCTGTCTCGCGTATTTCAGTTTAATTTCGTCTGTGAAGGCAAACGTCTTCTGCAAAATTAATTCCCTTTGACTTACTCAGCCAAAAATATACTTTGGAACTCTGTGATTATTTCAAGCTTTGAGAAGGAAGACATGAAGAGTATTTCAGTCCCGTGAGAGGAGGCCTGCTATTATTTAGCTGATGTTCTTGACTGAATACAAGCCTAGCTAGGCTATTATTAAAGCAGCCGTCATCACTAAATAATATTAGCATGCCCCAGAGATTATGAAGCCTTGGTGCCACTGTCCCAATGGTTCTCCCAAAAGGGAGAAGAGACCTCTGTGGATCCTTCCAAAATGATTCCCTGCCGCCAGGACCATGCGCATTTGACCTTTGAGAAGGTCCCAATGGGGTTCCCACCATAATTTCCTTACAGCTACAGTCAAAGGTAGCCAGCAATATCATGGACTGAAAGGGAATATTCCCCTTTGAGAAAGACTCATGGCCCACAACTATTTCTATCTTCTTGCCCTTCCTTACATGTCACCCAAAGGTTCTAGGATAGATAGATATTGCTTATCACAGTCACAGACCAGTCACATGTGCCCCAGAGACATCGAAATATGAGTGGCACATATTGACAAAAATACAAAAAACATAAACAGACAAATATGTAATAGAATAAGAAGAATGGTCAAATAGTAGTAGTAGTAGTAGTAGTAGTAATAATAATAATAATAATAATAATAATAATAATAATAATAATAATATATTTATATTTTCTGCCTCTCCCTGCACATGAAGCAATAAAGATTTTCATCCTGGCATAAAGGTGGCTCCAACGTCGCTGAAACATCCTGAAAAGATGGAGGAAGCGCGAATGCCTGAACGCCAGGTGCACTGCCTCAATCGTCATGGAAATGTGGCCCCCTTTTTTGCATCCCTGAATCGTTCCTGGGGAGTGGATTTCCTATGAATGCAAACTTTACGTTCATAGGAAATCCGCTCCTCTTGTGAGGAGGGAGACATGTTTCCATGATGATTGAGGAAGCGCACCTGGCGTTCCAACTTGCGTACATCCTCCATCTTTCCAGGACGTTTCAGTGATGTTGGAGCCACCTTTATGCCAGGTATGAAACCCTTCAATGTTTCTGAGTGATAAAAGACTTGGAGGGATTACAGCTCTATGTAGAGCATTTATCCCCTATCCAGAAACGTCTGAATATAGGTCACAAATGGTTACAAATTTGTATAAAACACAAATGTAAAATTATAAAATGGCATATTAAAATTGAGCAGAGCTGTCAGGTTTTTAAGCCACAAAATTTTGAAAGGGATTGCAGCTATATGGATTGCATTTATCGTCGCGCCAAGATCTTTCGCCTAACTCTCATCGCTG
>NC_056530.1:10277323-10283415 GCF_019175285.1 Sceloporus undulatus
AGCACTCTAGCCTCCCACTTCAAGACTCAGCTCGACCATTTCTTCTTGGGGCTTCGATCAAAGTTTGTTTGTTGAGATTGGTTTTGTTTTTCCCTTTTGTGTGTGTGCCTTCAGGTTTTTTCAAGCAGAGGAATGTTCTTTAAACCTCAGCCAAACTTCCTTTTGACATCGTAAATGAGTTTGAAATGCAAATGAAATGAGCCCCAACACAAGTAAGGAGCGTAAATGTCTGACTTGTCTTTCATTGTCATTCGGGAAGTCTGTGAAAAATACTTCTCAAGCTGCTGAGAGCGAGGGACAAAATCACCTTTTTGAAAGAGGGACTTTTAAAGAAATTCTCATCACGTTCTCAATGGACAAGAAGAAAAACATTGGTTTGTCAAACCACGATTCAGTGGGAACCATGCCTGTTTAGCCTGGATCACGATTCGGTTTTAAACATAGTGGGAACAAGGCCCCCAACAAACCCTTCTTTCCTCATAGGTCTAAAAAACACACATTTGCAATTGAACACAGGCCTGGCTAAAGTGTTTTTTCAGGATTTCAGAATTCCCATTTTATGATGGGAAGAGCTCAAAACTTCCCTAAGGACTAAAAATATTGCCATGTATTTTAACTATACAAAATCATCTTAACTGAAGGGTGTAAAAAGAGTGAGATAGAGAGAAAGCAGAATACACACAAAGTTGAAATGAAGCATCCAGTAGGAATAGACTTCTTTCTGCTCACTTACTAAGTTCTCAGAGGAGTCTTTGGAAGAAGTCGAGAGGAGCTCTTGGAAAAGGCTTGACTCTGGTCTCCTTTTATCCAATTCGGGGGGACTCTGCCAGCCTCCTGCCCTCAGAGATGCTCCGAACAGGTCCTTCCACTCCCTGACTGGGAAACTGGTGTCGCACCCCATGGCCACCCCATGTAATATTCAGCTTCCAAGATCATAATGATGGTTTCATGGCTTTTTACCTGGGTACATTATAGTCCTGCTTTGGAACTATTATTAACTCCCCTTGGTTGCCAAAATTCAAAGATCTTGTGTCTGTAGAATCAGTCTGTAGAGAGATCACCTTCGAGTCAAAATGAAGAAAGAAGTTTCCAGCTGGTGTTTTTGTAGACTTAGGCCTCAGATGCATTAGAGGAATAGACTTAAGGTTATGAAAGTTCATGGTGGTAACATCTCTCATCTCAAAATTGCTACAAGATCCCTCTACATAGAGGATAATAAAGGCATTGTCATACATTTTAATTCATTCATGGATTAATGATAATGTTACATTTATGTGTTGGAAAGTCTGTACTAAGAGCTAGGAAAGACCTCTGTCTGGAAGGGCGAGGATGAGCTGCCAGTTGGTATTGGAAGGAACTTTATGAATCAACAGAAAACCCTAAAATGGCAGACTGAAGGCTCTCATTTTAACATTGGAGGGACGTCGCAGAAGCCAAACCGTGCAGCGTACCTCCAGAGTAAAACTAAGCTGTGAAAAGCAGGTTCTTTGTAAGGCAGCAAGCGCACGTCACGAATGTGCCATTGGCTCACCAGTGATGTAAGCAAGGTGCTCCCAAGACAAGTTGTTTTACATGTCTCTGCAATGTTTAGAACATTTGAATGGAAATGCTGGCTGTAGCCTCTAAAAGGAGGCTGCATTCTTTGGGGGCTTCTTCTGAACACCTTTATATTCAACAGAAGTGGAGGATGCCAGAGGTTACAGAATGGCTGTTTGCTCATTCTAGTTCATTTCTTTATACTCTCTCTTCTCTTTATGGACTTTTTGCTGGCTTAGAGTAAGGAAAACCATGAAAACCAAGAGGGAGCCTGGTTGGATTGCCAGAGTTCCATTGAAGGGATGGAAGAAAGGATAGCTAAGTTGATCAGTACAGCTCTTACACCAAAAGTTGATCACTTTCCAGGGCAGATGCACTCCTTCATAGTTTGGGATTCGTTGGCAGAGTGCTTTAGCATAGCTATGCCACAAGCAGCATTTATGTAGAAAATTGTTCACATCGTGTGCCTTTAAAAGAATGATTGCAAACCTAGTCCCCTCCCTTTTCAAAGTTGTAAGGAAGAAGCAGCCTTTCATCTCCAAATCTGGTCAAAGAGGCAAAACCAAGGTATCAATTTGTAACACTGGTACTGATCTTTGAAAATTTTCATACAGAATAGTACACTGAACACCCCTTGGAATGGACTGTGCAGGACTGGAGTGATACCTTGACATATTAAGTACATTTGACTGTGCATTTTTAAAATGTGTATGTGATGGAAACTAAGGGAGAAATGGATAGGCATCTGGGGAAATGACTGGGACTAGCTCACCCTAAATCCTATGGTGCGCCAATGACTTAAGCTATGTACAACAATGTCTGTACGCTATGCATCGCTTCCATCAAGATGGCGGTCCCTTATGCACAGGAATCTGCTGTTAGGCTCCTGGGTTCTGGAGCATGCGGTTGGTGCATGATCCGGAACCCTAGTATTGGTGGCGGCTGTCTGTCTCAGGCCTATGATTCTATGATGAAACTTAGAGAATCATCAGCCAGATCCTCTTCTGTTGAGGGTTAGGAAGGCCAGGTTAGGATTTCTCTCTCCCTCTACATCAGGGGTCGGCAATCCCCAGCCTGTGGGCCATATGTGGCCCGCGGAGGAGGCGGGACCAGCCCCAGCCCGGTCCTGATGCCGACGCCGACACCGCCTCCTCCTCCTCCTCCAGGCCTCCAAGCTCCCTTTGGAACTTTAAGAGTGGCGGCAAGGAGGAGGACGAGGCCTCGGTTCATCCTCCTCCTCACTGCTGCCCTTAAAGGACCAAGGGCAGCTTGGAGGCCCAGAGTCCTCTTCCTCCTCGCCCCTGCTGCTCTTAAAGGGCCAGGGGCAGCCTGGAGGCCTCTTGGCTTCCAAGCTGCCACTGGCCCTTTAAGAGCAGTGGGCCCTGGGGGGAGCCCACGGAGGCGGCATGCCACTTCCGCGGGCTCCATTCCAGACCGTGCAGCCCCAGGCCTCTCCCTCCGGAGGGAGGCCTGGGGCTGCACGGGCCGAGAAGGGGCCCACGGTAGCGGCCTGCCACCTCCCTGGGCTCCCCGCAGTGCCCATGCGAGGCCACTTCCTTCTCTCCAGCCTGGGCTCCTCCTTGGCCGACGGAGGGGGCCAAGCCAGGGAGAAGGGAGCCTGCCCTCGGCGAGGCCACTTCCTTCTCCCTGGCCCTGACAGCCACAGAGAGGAAGGGAAAGGAGAGGGGTCAGCAGCAAATACCACTGTTGTGAGCTATATTTCATAGGAATGGACCGGTGTATGCCCATGCCTAAGCTGATGTGGTGATTTAGTGAGCAATAATCTCTGCCTCCATCTTTCTGGGATGCTGGAGACAGTTTCAAAAGGTGAGCAATAAGGTCCTCAGTTAAGAGGAATCCTCATGTATTTCTTCATATATTGTAGAGGTATTGGGTTTAGGCTGTTCCTGTATGTAGGTGCCTTCAAGTCAGCTGTCAATTTATGGTGACTCTATTTAATTGATTGAGTTTTCTTAGCCAAAGAATACTCTGAGTAAATTGGTTGGTTGGCTGGTTGAAGCAGAGCTTCAATCTGTTCCTCTGCATTGCATCCATTACTAGCAGCAGTCACTGAGTACTTGGAAAGATTTATTCAGAGAAGGTTAGCCATTGCCTTCTCATGAGGCTGAGATTGTGTGACTTGCCCAAGGGAATTGAATCCTAGGAATTTAATACACACCTAAAAAATGCAATTTACCTCTGCTGAATTCAATTCCAATTCAGGATGTATCCTGATATTATCACACACGTTTTGCCACCAACGCTTCCGGCTGCATGAATTCTGGGTAATTTCCAGCTAGAATCCAAGCTCAGCCGGCCTCTTTTCAAAAGCGGAAAGCTCCCAGTTTGGCAAACTATTCACAGACATACAGGGGTCTCATTTGGACAGAATATAGATACTTTTTGTTCATTCCTCTCTGGAAAACCGGATTGTAAATTCACCTTTTGCAAGTTCTTTGGGTCCTGATATTTTATTACATGAAAATCCTTGTTGTTCTTTCCACTGAAAGCAACCCCACTGAAAGGTCAGATTAAAATTATCCCTGATCTCTAAAAAACAAACAAGTGAAAAAATAGGGAGATATATCTGTTCCTTATTGACATGTCTCCGTACATTTTGCATATCTCTGTTCCGAATCCCTCCCCAACATGAGATTATGACAGATAGGAATCCAGATGCTGATGGTGTAGATTTGGCCCAGAAGAGTAAAAACCACAAGAGGATATTATTTGCTGAAGCAAAGCTTTATTGAAGAAAAGACACAGAGCAAGTGTTTTCTGGGACTAGCAGTTTCAAATCAAAGGAGAAAAGCAAAAACATATGGTTACAAGTGGTCACCAATTTGTTCTTACTCAGAGTCGAGAGACTGTTGGATGTGAAGGCAGATGGAGAGTAAGGCAGAGGAGGAAAAGGCCGCATCCCAAGGAAGAGGCCTCTGTTTGAACTGTCCCTTAATTCTCAATACAGACGGTCCAGATAGCCTTGTGAAAAGCGAAGCTAGAAAGGAAAGTGTAGTAAAGCAGCCTAGAGAAGAAGTCTAAGAAATAAAGAGCAGGTAGAACTGGGTGTCAGGAAAGTGGAGCATCTCTTTATCCTGGGAACTTGGGAGGGTTGGATGAGGGATGCTCAGCTTTTCTGTCATTCAGGTCCAGGAAATCATCAGTCGTAAATCCATGCGCCGTCTTGGTCTGTGGCCGGGAGTCTGATAAGTGTTGAAGTTTCCTTCTTTCTCAGTTGCGGGGTCTGCAGTTGGATGGATATCAAAAGGGAACAAAGGGTCTACAAAAAGGATTGACTCCTCTTCTGCATCTATCCAAGAAATTGTGGAATAATGCCATCGAAAGCTGATTCTTGACTATTTAAAATGGAACGAATGAGATTGGCGGCTGACTGATGGATTCCTCCGAATGACTCTTCTCCATGAATGTTTCCGCCATTGTAGAGAGAAGAGATAGAGGAGCAGAATGGGAAGCATAATGCTATTATGCATGATGTGGGATAGCAGCCTGGGATATAGTAGGACATCTTGGAGAGATGAGGAGCACCTGAAATGAGAGAGTGGGACTGTTAATGGAGAAGGTGGGATTCAAAGGAAGCCTTGGAGATCCTGCGGAAGTGAATCTTGATTCAAGGATCCCACTGGGGCTGAAGGAAGGACTTCATGCCTGGGAAAAAATACCCTCAAGAGTTAACTGGGAATGACTGGTTGGGGCTGGATTCCTGTCCAATGTTTGATGAAGAAATATAACATTTGTGAGAAAAAAGGGGTAGTTTGGAATAATGTTCTCCTACTATTGTTCTATCAATACTGTGGATTAACATTTCCAATGCAACATAACCCCTTGTTAGATGTGAAGGCAGATGGGGAGTAAGGCAGAGGAGGAAAAGGCCACATCCCAAGGAAGAGGCCTGTGTTTGAACTGTCCCTTGATTCTCAATACAGACGGTCCAGATATCCTTCTAAAAACCAAAACCAGAAAGGAAAGTGTAGCAAAGCAGCCTAGAAAATTCTCATTCAAAATACTCCAATATACATCCCTTGTAATACACAGAACCTACTCCACTTTGTATTACTTCAGATATTGGAGTAATACCCTGGCATTGCAAATACACTTGGCTGTAGTTTATCAGACGGGACGGATCCCATGCAGAAACTGGATTGAAACTGAAATAACCCCCTCTCCCTGCAAAAGTATGATGGGAGGAACTCAACACTTTCCGAAGGACTAAAAAGAAATGCCATGTGTTATAAATGCAAAAAATCATCTTACCTGAATTACCGAAAATCATTGGCAATAAGACTGATTTTGAGCCAACACTATATCTATTGAGTGTGGCAAACAAAGAATTAGAAAGCAAAGCAGGAAAAATCCTATTCTACCTAACTTCAGCCGCACGGATAATTCTTGCAAAAAAATGGAAAGACAAGGAAGAACCTACTAAAGAAAAATGGATCAAGAAAATCTATGAAATAATGGAAATGGATAAACTGACAATACTTGTGAGAGAGGGCAGTTCTGAGAAATTTAACAAAGCCTGGTCTTTGGTAATAAAG
>NC_056530.1:10283515-10307022 GCF_019175285.1 Sceloporus undulatus
TTCTTTCATGAAATAGTAGATACTTTTCCTAAGCCATTCAGTTTTCATACAGGATGGAGACATGGCATGTAAAACTGTTTTATATTTGGAGCGTGGGTACACCCCAAGTTGTTGTCCATTCATGCCCACAGCATGAGGTCTGGATCTGAACATCCATCAACCCCTGGTTGATTGCTCAACTGCTTTGCTTGGTCAAGCCCAAGCTTCGGGATGACATGAGGCAATGAAAAGGCCTTCTCAAAGACATGCAACCGGATGATCGTATGTTTCTGTTAAGCCCCTAGTCACTGGGAGATGCTGAATCGATGTGGTCTCTGCAATGTCCACACTGCATGCCCTCAGCGTTCCCGGGTCCCAAAGGACTCCCGATCCAGTCCTATGCAACCCACCAGATCCAAGACCTATGCTACCCCCCCCCCCCCCAAAGGTGTGTGAAAAAAAAACACCCAAATCTAGGGAGGCAGGGTGGGAGAGCCGAAATGAAATGGCACTCAGGCAGGACGTCACGTGGCCTTTTATAGGCCTTGACCCAAAGGGTGCCGGAAAAGGGAGGAAGCATTGCCCACCCAGTCCCCAACCACCAATGGCTGAGCCTGGGACCCAGGCCAGCCAATCAGTGGGCATTTCAACTGCCCAGGAGCCAAGGCATGCCGGGAGCTTGGTTGCACGCCGAAGGACACCAGGCGAGGCTCTGTCCCCGGCTGCGATGCGGCTGGCCCCAGTAAGTTGGGGCAGCCCCCTATATGGAAATAAACCCCAACCACCCAACCATATGGAAATATATATTTCATATTAAAGAGTTTATCCCCTTCATTCTTTCCTCTTCACACTGAACTCCTTCTCTCTTTTCCTGCTCAGTCTTGTGTTTCTTAGATCCATTTATGTATAAGACCTGATGTTGGCACTGCATATCACTTTCAAACTGTTGCAACCTTATCACACTAGAACAGAAATAGGATTTACAATAGAATTAAATTTGGGGGGAAACCCGCAAATGAGGGAAGTTTCTCACATGGCGTTATTGCTGAAGTGAAATAAGGTGGAGATAAAGCAAAGGCAAAAGGAACAAAAAAGGCAGTGTTTTACTTCCAGAACTTCCCAAAAGTAAAAACCTAAATTTTTGTCCTTTTTGCCTTCTCTTTATCTTCTCGTTATTTCACTTATTGTGTGAAAAACTTCCCGCATTTGTCTTGTTTTTTCTAATTTAACTCTAATTTAAATCCCGTGTTTGTTTGGGATTCCACAAGTGTGATAAGGTCCATAGGAAAGCTATCTCCGTACTGATATGAGGTTGAATACACTTTTTCATGCTGCACTAAGGTGACAGATCTCCTTCTGTTCCATTTCTCCCTAGAGGATACTCTTCCGATACTTCATTACTGTCTAATTACTAATTACTACTGATAGCCATGAGGGCTGAAGAGCGGAGTATAAATACCATAATAAATAAAATAATAATAATTTATATGGATTCAACATATAAGTTCATATACAGATCAGCCTTCCTTGTCTCAATGTTATATTCACTCAGCTACTTTGGTTATATATGTAGTGCCTCATCTGAATTATCTTCACAATACCTTTACAGCAGCGGTTTACAAATATTGGCCATCCACATGTTTTGGGAAACTCCCGTAATTCTTTAGCATTGGCCATGCTGGCAGATGCTTCTTGGAGCAGAAACCCAACGAATGTGGAGGACCAACTTTTGAGAGCCATCGAAGTTTATCACAATGGGCTGGGAAGGGGACGGAAATGGATAGGGGACGCATTTTATTGCACACCAGAATGTCGCCATTGCCAGAAGTCCCCATTCTGTTCCCCATCCATCCCAGAGGGACCTGGATGGATGGGGAACAGAACGGAATGGAATGGGGACTTCCAGCAGTGTTTGGTATCTCCCACCCATTCTTTCCTGGCCCCTTTTGTACCGTTCCATTTGTGTGCCAGGAGCCCTGTGCAATAAACTTAACCATCTGCTTCCTTTGGACCTCACACATCTTGGAAAATGCTGACCTCTACTGGTGGTGAACCTTCTTCCTATGACTTGGTAATAGCCACCCTGCTCTGACTTCTGGAATTTCCTATTGACTCCTTTCTTATATTTCTAGGGAGTTTATCACACTAGCGAGATCCCGCAGAAAACAGGACTTAAACTATACTTAAATTAGGGAAAACCCAGAAATGCCCGAAGTTTATCACATGATGTCACTGTTAAGGTGAAATAATGTGAAGTTAAACCAAATGCAAAGCAGAAAAAAACCAGCAGCTTTTTAATTTAGTTTTCTTTAAATTCGAATGTACTTTATATCTCGTTTAACTCCCATTTTCCTGCAGTTTTTCTGTGGGGTCTCACTGGTGTGATAAAGCTTCTATTGGAGGTCTGTGAGCAAGGATTATTTAGTCCTTTTTTGACATCTGTGCAGCACTGAGATCAGGGTGGGCAACTGTAGTGGTATAGTGACCCATTGATCCTCTTTGGAGGACTACACCGCCATCACACCACTGCTATCCTGGTAGGACAACTGTTGGAAAGGGGGTTAACTCACCTCTTGACTTGGATGTGACATTTAAAGGAACTATCTAAGGTGTGATACATACAAGCTTGAAACGGTGGGCTGGAGGCGCTGTTTTTTCTTCCAGAGGGATAGCGCAGCAGCCAAACCATGTGGCGTCCCTCCGCAGTAAAAAGAACCTGAAAAACCGGGTCCATTTTGTCTCATCTGGTACACATCTCAGGTGCGCCATTGGCACACCGGTGACGTAAAAAATGCACAGTGACACCTGTATGGTGCGCATCACATATGTCATCATGGCGGAGCCCGTATGGACGGGACCCCGCCATAATGTCACCGCCATCATGTGTTAGAGTTCTGGAGCATGCGGATGGTGTGCACCCCAGAACCCCAGAATTGGCCCCAGGCCACCGCAAACCAGTGGTCTGTACTGGGTCTAAGCTACTGCATCTGTTTTGGGGCCACAGTCCACCATTTTGGATAGCTCCTTTCAGACTCCAGACTTAGGCTGCATCCACACTGCAGAAATGATGCAGTTTGACACCACAGCTCTGGTGCCACAACAAACTACAAATTACAGGATTCAATAGCATTGGCTTGGAAGTTAACGTGGTGTCAAACTGCATTATTTTTTGCAATGCAGATGCAGCCTAAAACCCAGAGTGGTTCCCATATTGACATCACAGTTTGTACTAGTGAGGTTGGTGGAATTTTTCCCTTCTGCAAGTAAGGTTGCAATGGAGTCCCCAGTGGATTCAAGCTAAAGAAAACCAGCACTCAGAGCTTACGATACACAATTAGATTTAATAGGCAATGGAGACAATTTAAATTGAAAGGTTGTCAACAGAAAAGTAGCAGTGAACATGAAAAGAAGCGATGCAAAGTTATGCAGGAGCAGATCTGGATTCTCTAGCTGTTGGGGATGCTGAGCCTCCATATCCTTGTTCAATTTGACATAGGATTTCAAAGCGTGAGCCTGTCTGAGCTGTAGCCTCAAGCATAGATTTGTAGATGAATAGCAGAGGACTGAAAGAAAGGTGCGGACCTGAGTTTTGAAATACTGAGAGCATCCTGAAGCCCCACTGTCTTGGGTGGAGATTTAGGTCGCTCACAACATATTAAAAACCAGGTCATAATCGTCAGGTTTGCATATCTCCAGAGGTTCTTTCCTTCTTCGTTGTCTTCTTCCAGTTGAGACAGTCCTTAAGAAACTAGTAGCGGTTGTATCCCAAAGAACCACCCTGAAGGTGAGGCCCAAGTTGGATATTAGATAAACCGCCAAGCCTAGCAACCTCAGAGGGAGGGATGCCTCCATCAACCATGATCTCACCATTGGAAAACATTATTGGCCCTGGGATGTATACTTCCAAAGGGGCCAGCCCAATTGTGGCTCCCATTCCTGGGAGCTGGCAGATAGCTTGAGGGGTGCACCCCATCTCAGTGCAAGTTGGGCTTCTTCCACTCAAAGCAAAGCCAGGACCTGCTAGGAATCTTCCATTGCTGCCGCCACCAAGGCTGAAGGATCCAGCGATAGACCCTGGGATGAATGCAGAAAGTGGGAGACTAATGCTTGGCCCAAGGTAAGACATGTTTCAGTGATGGGGGAAGAGTCTGAGAGAGAGAGAGAAAGAGATATCAGTACACAGTAAGACTATGGAAAATACCAGCTCAGCATCATTTGTGGTCACAGTCACCAGAGGAATGAGAGAGAGCTAACTGGAGTAAACACCATGAAAGCTTTTCTTCTGGTTCACATCCACTCTTCCCTCTGGAATTTATTGTTCTGACATAACTACACTCATTCCTCCATACTTGCTATTTGATGTTTGCGGATTGGATTATTCACGGATTTTATTCATATGTTCTCTCTAGGAATATCTAGGTCCTCCAGTGAAACTCGATGGTCAACTTTAACCAAAAGACTTAGAGATTCCTAGAGAGAATACTCTACAAGGCCTTTGTAGCTCCTCCGGTGCAGCTCTATGGTCAGTGTCTGTAGGATGTTGGCCACAGAGTTATACTGGAGGACCTAGAGATTCCTAGAGAGAACACTCTACTAAACCTTTGTTGCTTCTCCATTGCAACTCTGTGGTCAGTGTCTGTCGGACGTTGGCCACAGAGTTGCACAGAGTCTTGAGACTCCTAGAGAGGTGTTTTTGTTATTTGCGGTTTGTCCATATTCACGGGGGTCTTGTGCCCCTAACCCTAGCAAATCTGGAGGGATGCGTGTATTCACATTTCCACCACTCATGTATTCTGTTTTGTATTTTAAAATGCCCTGTACCTTTCGATTGCTGCCCTTCAGTTTTTATTTCGCTCCAGCTATGTGTGCCAGGCTCAGCCCTGGTTAGTACTTGGGTGGGAGACCACCAATACATTGCAGGTGCTGTAGGCTGTATTTCAGAGGAAGGAACTGGCAAAAGACCCCCGAATATTCCTTGCCTAAGAAAACCTTATGAAATTTATGGGTTCGCCATAAGTCAAAAGAGGCACATGTGGACATGCCCTGTGCGCTAAGTTTATTGCCACTGTGAAAAATGGCAGAGGATATTTCCTGCAGAGTCTATGCTAAATAGAAACCGTTGAATAAAGGCTCGTCAAAATATTTTATTTTCAAGCAATGGTTCACCTGAATCATACTGATTCTGATGGAGAAACATTAGAGGTGGAGTAGTATATTAGATCACCCCTTAAATGATTTTTGGTGACGTTACACTCCAAAATGTGGCATGGCTGCTCAGCGGTAAATCATACCCAACTCTTATTTCATAGAATCATAGAATGATAGAGTTGGAAGAGACCGCAAGGGCCATCCAGTCCAACCCCCTGCCATGCAGGAAATCCAATCAAAGCATCCCCAGTAGATGGCCATCTAGCCTCTGCTTAAAGACCGCTGAATTATTTGTGCAGAGGATGGACATACCTTTGTCAATAGGGCCAAAAGTATATCCTATATCCAGTGTTGGCCAATGGGGGGGGGAAGGTTAATATTAGGAATATTTTGACTAGATAGACAGATAGATAGACAGATTTGTGGCCATTTTGCCATACGCACACCCACACCCACACCCACACACCCACACACACACACACACACGCACACGCACACGGACACATACATACACTATGGCACAATTGGTATCATATGGTACAATGGGTACCATATTGTATCATATGGTACCATATATATATACATACATACATACATATATATATATATCCATATGATACAATATGGTACCCATTGTAGCATATAATTTTTCCATATATATGGTACAATTGGCTACAAATCTGTGTACATGAGAAGAACATTTCTCTTGGATGGATCTTAAAATTAGAGAGAAAATGTACAGATCAAAAAGGATTAGTTTACTACATCTATGAATCCAACAACATTCATCCATACCTTGGTTTTTGAAATGCAAGTATGAAATTACTTTAACTCTACAGATTCACAGCAACCTTTCGCATGTATTGACCTACATGTCATTTTGTAAAAGCAAACCTGTATGTGTTTTAATATACACAGGTTATAATCTTTCTTCTGGGAGCAGAATATCACCATAAAAATGAACCTGCAGACACCGTGTATTATTGATTTTTAAGAAAGGAAATCACTGAGGAAAAATATGGATGTTAGGTAAAAGTGGCACAAAACTGCATGCATGAGAAGAAAGAAACATTAGAAAATTATTATTATTATTAGTAGTAGTAGTAGTTGTAGTAGTAGCAGTAAATTTCTGGCGTTAAAAATATTCTTAAATATCAGGATGAATGGATCTAATCTGAGAGAACAATAAAATGTGCCGATCTCTCCACCTGTTCCTTAGGGCACATCTGCACTTCAGGAACCAATGCAGTTTAACATTGCTTTAACTGCCATGTCTCAATGCTATGCAATTCTGGGATTTTGTAGTTTTCTCTTACAGAGAGCTCTGGTGCTACAATAAACTGCAAATCCCAGGATTCCATAGGATGGAGCCATGAGAGTTAAAGTCCTGTCCAACTGCATTAATTCTTCAATGCAAATGCGGACCAAGAGGGAAATCGCATCATTGCAATCAAACGTTTTGCCAAATAGCAAATTTGGAAAATAAAAAAGAAAATGACTATGTCTGACCACAGATTAGAGTACATTCAGTTATTCTTAGATTATTCATCTGCATGTCCAAGCAAGTCAGTCCTTTGACACAAGTCCAAAACATCCTGCAGAATCAATCCGATTTAAAACCGCTTTAACTGCCCTGGCTCAATGCTAGAGAATTAAAACGTCTTGTGAGACATTTAGCCTTCAGTATCAGAGAGCTCTGGTGCCACAATAAACTACAACTCCCAGCATTCCCTAGCCCCAAGCCAGGGCAGTTAAAGCAGTCTCAAACTGGATCATTTCTGCAGGGCGTTTTGGATCACCATTCCCCTGCCTTTGGTAGAGAACACCCAGAAGCCATTTCAAACGGGTGCAAAGTCCCGGTGAAAATTTCATCCCACTGGAATAACTGGTAAGGAAAGCATACTCACTTCTCCAAAGAGCAGATGCAAAGAGCTGGAGAGAAGTCGAGGGAAGCTGCTGGAGGAGCTGAAGGGAGTTGATGCTTTTATACACCTTTGGGTGGCATACATTTGTGGTTTGAAGCTATATTTTGAATTAGTCACCAACGGGTTTTTTGTCCACATGATTTTTTAACTTTCTCAGACAGGGCAAGATGAACAACTAAGGAAAAAAAATAAGCATTACATACATGGCAATACTATTTTCCTATACCACACTAATGCAATATCTCTCTGTGTATACAGTGGGCCCTCGCCTTACTTGGCTGATCCAGACCCCCCACATATGGCGAATTGTGCCTATGTTTGAGCCCCATTCACTAGAATGGGGCTCGTGCACATGGAGGCGCCCCATTCATCTAAATGGGATGTGCCCTGCATTCTCCCACATGGCTTGAGCACATATGCTCAAAGCCACGTATAGCACACCTCTGTATCAAAACTCTGTATCAAAGGCTATATAAAACTCCATCCTGAATCTGACGACAACAACAACAACAACATTTTTTTTCACTCGCTTTTCTGCAATGCTCAAGGCAGGGTACAACATAGATTAAAAGGTGGCCCTTATCGGATGAAGCACTTAGTGCGCTGGAATCGTGGGCCAAACGCTTCAGAAGCACGGAGGTGGAACTGCCGATCACTCTTCTCACACGTCACTGAAGCGCATCCCACTCTTCTCCCGTCAATGAATCGTTCGGGTAGCAGCCATTTCTGTAATAACATTATTACAAAAAGGGCCTCTCTGCGAACGATTTGTCAACGAAGAATGAAAGGCCTCAATGGCATTTGAGAAGTGCGACCAGTGATCCCATGATTCTGGGATCTTCTGAAGCACTTGGCCCACAATTCCAGCACGGTAAGTGCCTCATGTGATATGGGC
Source organism: Sceloporus undulatus (assembly GCF_019175285.1). Lineage (NCBI taxonomy): Eukaryota > Metazoa > Chordata > Lepidosauria > Squamata > Phrynosomatidae > Sceloporus > Sceloporus undulatus. The sequence continues at coordinate 10,291,463 of NC_056530.1, forward strand.
CGTATAATGAAATACATGGAACCATCTAAACCAGTGATGGCGAACCTATGGCATGCGTGCCAGAGGTGGCACTCAGAGCCCTCTCTGTGGGCACATGTGCCATTGCCCCAGCACAGAGTCTGCCAGAGTTTGTTACTAGAAAGCCGGAGGGACATGGCGCTTTGCAGTAAATAAGTGGGTTTTGGGTTGCAGTTTGGGCACTCAGCCTCTAAAGTTTCACCATCACTGATCTAAACACATAGGTTAAAAATGCATAAACAAAGAATTAAGGCAACCGCTGCACATGAAAACCATCATGACATAAAATGACAATTTTTCCAATTTACAACTGTGAGTTTAAAATCGACCAGTTAAGCTTGTCAAAGGAGAAAGGTCTTTAAACTCTTTAAAATGTAATGTCTTTTTAAAGTCAGATGGTCAGAGGAGTCGCTAGGGGTCGTGGTATGCATGGACCACACCAAGTGACACCAAAGTCGGGTGTCACCACTGCTCCACAAACATCTGCTTTTGAGCAGAAGTGGGCTTTGACATTGGCCTGCATCCTTTAAAGCTATGGAGATGCCATGAGTGGAGCGATGCTCATTGGGAGGCAAATGCTCAGGTTTTTAATTTTCAATAAACAAGATTTAAGCCAAGATGACAAACCTAAGGTTTGGTCATGCTTTGGCCACATCATGAGAAGGCAAGGCTCACTGGAAAAATGCTTGGAAAGATAGAGGGTAGGGGAAGAAGACCATATGCCAGATGGATGGACTCTGTCAGGGAGGTCATGGGTCTGAATTTGGAGGACCTGAGCAGAGCAGTGGAGGGTAGAGAGTCTTGGAGATGGTTCATCCACAAGGTCTCCAGGAATCAGGGATGACTGAAGAACAGTTAACAACAACAACTTTTGCCCATGGCCCTTTGACCAACTGAGACTGCTGACAAAGCTGGTGATGCTAGTTAGGAATTCTGGGAGATGTCGATCAACCACCTTTGGGAATCTGGACAAACTCAAGCAAGATCCTGCACTAATACTCCAAGCCTGTAAACATTACAGTCTCAGATTATGATTTAGTAAAAGACAGATGTTTTTTCCTACAGTTTGCCCTTGAAACTCACGGGGATCTGTTCTGGAGCCCCCCCCCCACTTGGTGTCGAAGTCCACACACACCCACGCCCTAGTGGCACCTCGGCATCTGAATTTTAAAAGTCATACATTTTAAAGAGTTTAAAGATCTTTCTCTTTTGTCAGTTAAACCGGTCGATTTAAACTCATAGTTGTAAATTGGAAAAATTGTAATTCATGTCTGAATGGTTTTTCATGTGCGACGGTTGTCTAAATAATAAGAATAATAATAATAATAATAATAAAGATTTATTTTCTAGGCCCGCCCATCACGAAAATCCAGGCGGGTTACACAATAAAATACAACAAATTACAATACTTAGAGTAAAAAATCAAATAAAAATCCGAGACCACCCCCCACATCCCCAGTACTAAAAAAAACGAATTAAACAATAATAGATTAAAACTTAAAAACATTGAACAACAAAATAGCAGAACATTGGCAGGGGGAAATAAACAGATGAGGGCGAAATATCTCTATATATCGGGGAGGATAACTAAGTTGGAAAGGCTTGCCGGAAGAGATCCGTCTTGAGTTGCTTTCTTGAAGCTGCCAGAGTGGAATGTGACGGATCTCCCTCGCAGGTCGTTCCATAGTTTTGGAAGCAGTAATAGAAAAGGCCCTCTGGGGGACAGATGTTAGCCTAGATTTGTTTGGCTGTAGTAGATTTCTTCCAGAGGACCTTAGTGTGCAGAGCGACAACAGGAAAAAAGGGCGTTCCCTCAAGTACCGGGGCCCAGCCATGTAAGGTCTTAATCCTTGGTTGTGCATTTTTTAAGGTAATGTGTTTCGATGGTTCCAGGTATTTCATATATGGTCCTCATCACATGAGGCACTTAATGCACCAGAAAATCGTGGGCCAAGCGCTTCAGAAGATCCCAGAATCGTGGGATCGCCGGTCGCGCTTCTCAAACGTCCATTGAGGCCTTTCCTCTTTCTTCGTCGACAATCATTCACAGAGAGAACTTTTTGTAATAACTGAAGATCCTGTTATACAGAAATGGATGCCCTCAAACGATCATTCAACGGAAGAAGAGCAGGATGCGCTTCAGTGACGTTTTGAGAAGCGTGAATCGGCGGCTCCCCAACTCCGGCTTCTGAAGGTTTGGCCCACAATTCACAGCACGTAAGTGCTTCATCTGATAAGGGCCACACTTTTCAATCGATGTCGTACACTACCTTGAGCATTGAGAAAAGCAATGTGAAAAATTAAATTACAATGTTTGTTGTTGTTGTTGTTTGTTGTTGTTTTTTGTACAGGTTCAGGATGGGAAGGGGCTGCTGCAGTAGGACTCAAATCCACCAATTATATGATCAGGGATTGATCCACAGTAATTCATTCCCTGGTTGGGAGGAAAAATGAGATTCCCTGACAATCATGAACACACTGCAGTGTGTTTTTGGACTAAGCTGGCAAAAGGACAGCCAATGCTTTCAATTGCAACCAGTTGGGAAAAAATACATGGCGCCTTTGTTATACGCGGGTGCGCTACACGTGGTTTGAGCATATGGTGCCAAGCCACCGAAAGCGTGCGGGGTGCAAAGGGCGGCATGTCCCATTTAGATGAATGGGGCCGCCGCCATCGCACGAGCCCCATTCAAGTGATGGGGCCAAGATCGGCAACAATTCATCATATGGGGGTTCCCCCCCCCCCAATCTCCCACATAAGGCGAGGTTCCACAGTATACACAGAGAGATATTGCATTACTGTGTTTAGGGAAATAGTAGTGCCATGTATGTAATCTTATTTTTTTTCCTTAGTCGTTCACTTGCCCTGTCTGAGAAAGTTAACAAATGATAGGCAGAAAAACCCGTTGGTGACTAATTCAAAATACGACGGCCCGAACCACAAAGTATGCCAACCAAAGGTCTATAAAAGCAACAGTTTCCCTTGGCTCCTCCAACATCCACAGCTTCCCTTGACTTCTTCTCGCACTCTTTGCATCTGCTCTTGGAGAAGTGCGTATGCTTTCTTACCGTTATTTCAGTGGGATAAATTTTCAACTGGACTTTGCACCGTTTGAAATGTTGCTAGGTGTTCTTCTTTTCACAGGATAGGGAACAGTCATCCAAACGACCTCAGAAATGACCAGTCTGAGACTGCTTAACTGCCCTGGCTCGGGGCTAGGGAATGCTGGGAGTGTAGTTTATTGGTGGCACCAGAGCTCTCTGACACTGAAGGCTAAACGTCTACAAAACTACAGTTCCAAGAATTCTCTAGCATTGAGCGCAGGGCAGTCAAGCGGTTTTAAATCGGATGATTCTGCAGATGTTTTGGCCCTGTGCCAAAGGACTGACTTGCGTGGACATACAATGATAACCTAAGATAACTGAATGTAACGCTAATCTGTGGTCAGACATAGCCATTTCTTTTTTGTTTTCCAAATATGCTATTTGGCAAACGTTTTATTGCAATTATGGATTTCCCCGCTGGTACGCATTTGCACTAAAGAATTAATGCATTGGACATCACTTTAACTCTCTTGGCTCCATCCATGGAATCCTGGGATTTTCGTTTATTGTAGCACCAGAGCTCTCTGTAAGAGAAACTACAAAATCCCAGAATTCCATAGCACTGAGACATGGCAGTTAAAGCAACGTCAAACCGCATTGGTTCCTGCAGTGCGGATGCGGCCTAAGGAACAGGTGGAGAGATCGGCAATTTATGGTTCACTCAGATTAGATCCATGCATCTTGAGATTTAGAATATTTTTGAACGCCAGAAATTTGCAAATATTACTCTACTAATAATAAAATATAATATATTTCTAATTTTCTTTCTTTCTCATGCTGCAGTTTTGTGGCCACTTACCTCATATGCTAGTTTTCCTCAGTGTTTTTCTTTCTAAAAATCAATAAACACGGTGGTTCTTACATGATGATGCACTCTGATCCAGAAGAAAGATTAATAATCTGTGTATATTAAAATACATTACAGGTTTTTGCTTTAAAAAATGGCATGTAGGTAAATACGTGCGAAAGGTTGCTGTGAATCTGAGAGTTAAAGTAATTTCAACCTTGCAGTTCAAAAACCAAGGTATGGATGAATGTTGTGAATTCAAGATGTAATAAACTAACCCTTTGACTCTCAGTGGCCACACGTGTCGTTTCAAATTATGTGTATATTTTCAGTTTCAAAAAGTGAAATTTTGGCGAATAATTTTCATCACAGCAAGGCAATCTCTTCCTGGGTTAGAGGCGGAGAGATCAGAATCATAGAATCGTAGAATCGGAGAGTTGGAAGAGACCGCAAGGGCCATCCGTACAGACAACCCCATTCTGCCATGCAAGAAATCTCAATCAAAGCTAACCGACGATGCCAGTCAACCTCTGTTTAAGACCTCCAAGGAAGGAGATTCCACAACAATCCTCTCTAATTTTAAGATCCATCCAAGAGAAATGTCTTCTCATGTAACAAAATTTGTTGCCAATGTACCATATATATAATATATATATATATGGAAAATTAATAGGTACAAGGAGTACCACACACACACACCACACACACACACACTACAATCTATGGCACAATTGGTATCATAGGTACCCATTGTACCATATAATACCAATTGTGACATAGGCCCCCAACAGACAGGCCAAAAAAAGCTGCTTCGGGTCACATTGGAGGTATCTGGTTTAAATATGGCATGCGTACTAAGAGCCGGAAGCCTGACCAAAGCCACAATCTAGTCCTAAGGAGTGGTGCGCAGCTTTGATGCAGCTTCTGGACTCTTAGGACCTGCATGATCATATAAACAGCATCCTCCAAAGTGACCTGAAGCAGCTTTATTTTGTCCTGTCTGTATAGGGCCATTGTGTGTGTGTGTATATATATAGATATACAAGGCAAATGCTACAATCTGTCGATCAAGTCAAAATCTTCCTAATATAACCTCGCCCATCCCTGCACAAACAATTCAATGAACTGAGTAAGATTTACCGCTGAGCAGAACATGCCACATTTTGGAGTGTAACAGCATCAAAAATTATTTAAGGGGTGATTCTATAGACTACCCACCCCGAGTTTCTCAGTCAGAATTAGTATGATTCAGTTGAACCATTCCTTGAAAATAAAATTTTTCGTGGCCAATTTATTAAACGGTTTCTTTTTAGCATAGACTCTGCAGGAAATATCTCTGCTATTTTTCCACAGTGGCAATAAACTCAGAGCACAGGGCATGTCCATGTGCCTCCAGTCCCTGTTGACTTATGGCGACCTCATAAATTTGTAAGGTTTTCTTAGGCAAGGAATACATGGGGGTCTTTGTGCCAGTCCCCTCCTGAACACGCCTACAGCAACTTGGAGTGTATGCGGTGGTCTCCCACCCAAGTCTAACCAGGGCTGACCCTGCACACATAGCTGGACAAAATCAAAACTGAGGGCAGCAATCGAAAGGTACAGGGCTTTTAAATGAAAACAGAAGACAGACTTACATGAGTGGTGGAAATGTGAATACACGCATCCCTCCATTTGCTAGAGTTAGGGGCACAAGACCCCCGTGAATATGGACAAACCGCAAATAACACAAACAAACCCACCAGTCGTTCATCTCCACTTACTCGGCAGGACACCTCTCTAGGAATCTCTCAGGTCCTCCAGTATAACTCTGTGGCCAACATCCTACAGACACTGACCATAAGACTGCACCGGAGGACTACAAAGGCCTGTAGAGTATTCTCTCTAGGAATCTCCCTAGGTCTTTTGGTGCAACGTTTAGTTAAAGTTAGACATCGAGTTTCACTGCGGAGGACCTAGAATTCTAGAGAGAACATATGAAGAAAATCCGTGAATAATCCAATCCGCAAACATCAAAAGCAAGTATGGAGGATGAGTGTAGTTATGTCAGTAACAATACATTCCAAAGGGAAGAGTGATGTGAACCAGAAGAAAAGCTTTCATGCTTGTTTACTACCATTAGCTCTCCTTCATTCCTCTGGTGACTGGACCACAAATGGATGCTGAGCTGGTATTTTCCATACGTCTCACTGTGTACTGATATCTCTTTCTCCTCTCTCTCTCAGACTCTTCCCCATCACTGCAGACATGTCTTACCCTTGGGCCAAGCCATTACTCTCCACTTTCCGCATAGCCCAGGTCCTAGCGCTGGATCCTTCAGCCTTGGTGGCGGCAGCAAGCAGAAGTTCCTAGCAGGTCCGGCTTTGCTTTGAGTGGAAGAAGCCCAACTTGCACTGAGATGGGGGCAACACCCCTCAAGACTTCCGCCAGCTCCCAGGAATAGGGAGCCACAATTGGTCTGCCCCTTGGAGTGATACATTCCCAGGCCAATAATGTTTTTCCAAGGGGAGATCAGGTTGATGGAGGCATGCCCTCCCTCTGAGGTGGCTAGAGCTCTGGCGGTTTATCTAATATCCATCTTGGGCTCACCTTCAGGGTGTTCTTTGGGATAACAAATGCTACTAGTTTTCTTAAGGACTGGTCCTCAACTGGAAGAAGACAACGAAGAAGGAAGAACCTCTGAGCATAATGCAAACACTGACGATTATGACCTGGTTTTTAATATTGTTGTGAGCGACCTAAATCTCCACCAAAGACAGTGGGGCTTCAGGATGCTCTCAGTATTTCAAAACTCAGGTCCACACCTTTCTTTCAGTCCTCTGCTATTCATCTACAAATCTATGCTTGGAGGCTACAGCTCAGACAGGCTCACGCTTTGAAATCCTATGTCAATTGAACAAGGTTATGGAGGCTCCAGCATTCCCAACAGCTAGAAGAATCCAGATCGCGCTCCTGCATAACTTGCATCGCTTCTTTTCATGTTCACTGTACTTCTGCTGGACAACCCTTTCAATTTAATTGTCTCCATTGCCCGATTAAATCTAATGTAGTATCATAAATCTGAGGTGCTGGTTTTCTTTAAGCTTGAATCACAGGGGACTCCATTGCAACCTTACTTGCAGAAGGGAAAAATTCCACCAACCCATAGTACAATCTGTGATTCAATATGGGAAAGCCACTCTGGGTTTTAAGCTGGCATCTGCATTGCAAAAAATAATGCAGTTTGAACCACATTAACTTCCAAGCACATGCTGATTGAAATCCTGTAATTTGTAGTTTGTTGTGGCACCAGAGCTGTGGTGTCAAACTGCATCATTTCTGCAGTGTGGATGCAGCCTAAGGTCTGGAGTCTGAAAGGGCGATCCAAAATGGTGGGACTGTGGCCCAAAACAGGTGCAGTAGCTTAGAGCCGTACAGACCCACTGGTTTGCGGTGGCCTGGGGCCAATTCTGGGGTTGTCTGGGGCACACCACAATCCGCATGCTCCAGAACTCTAACACGATGAGGCGGTGGCATATATGGCGGGTCCCGTGCCATACGGGGCTCCGCCATGATGACAGTATAGTGCATGCGCACATACAGGTGTCACGGTGCATTTTTACGTCACCGGTGTTGCCAATGGCAGCACCTGAGATGTGCACCGAGTGAGACAAAATGGAACCCGTTTTTCAGGTTCTTTTTACTGTGGAGGGACGCCACATGGTTTGGCTGCTGCTGCCCTCTCGGAAGAAAAAACCAGCCTCCAGCCCACCGTTCAACGGTATTATAAACACTTAGATAGTTCCTTTAAATGTCACATCCAAGTCAAGAGGTGAGTTAACCCCCTTTCCAACAGTTGTCCTCACCAGGATACAGTGGTGTAATGGCTGGTGCAGTCCTCCAAAGACCCGGAATCAATGGGTCCCTATACCACCAGTTGCCCACCCTGATCTCAGTGCGCAAGATGTCCAAAAGGACAAGAATAATCTTGCCAAGACCGCCAATAGAAGACCGAGAGCTTTATCACACTAGAGACCCCCAGAAACAGCAGGAAAGTGAAGTTAAACGAATTAAAGTATCAAATTTAAACGTCAAATTCGAATTTAATAAGAGTGAAAAACGCTAAATTGACTGAAAGCTGCTGTGTTTTTTTCTGCGTTGCATTGGTTTAACTTCACATTGATTTCACTAACAGTGACCTCATGTGTAAACTTCGGGCATTTCGGTGTTCCCTAATTCTTAATTGGTTTAATCCGGTTTTCTGCGGATCTCCTAGTGGGATAAACTCCCTAGAAATATAAAAAAGGAGTCATAGGAAACCAGAATGTCCAGAAGTCAGAGCAGGTGGCTATTAACAGTCATAGGAAGAAGGTTTCACCACCAGAGAGGTCAGAGCATTTTCCAAGATGTGTGAGGTCCAAAGGAAGCAGATGATTAAGTTTATGCACAGGGCTCCTGGCACACAAACAATGGAACGGTACAAAAGGAGGCCAGAAAGACAATGGTGGGAGCATGACCCCCACAAACCCACTAAGCAACCTGGAAGTCCCCATTCCATTAACCGTTCCATGTTCCCCATCCATCCCAGGATAACCTCTGAGAACGCATAAAAGACACATGGGGAACAGAATGGGGACGTCCAGCAGTGGCGGCATTCTGCTGCAGTAAAAGGTGTCCTCTATCCATTCCGTTCCCTCCCAGCCCCTTTGGTAATCGTTTTCCATTGGCGTTCCAGGAGCCCTGGGCAATAAAACTAGAATGCTCTCAAAGTTGATCCTCTCATGCTTTGGACTATGCCCGCAAGAAGCTCTGCCAGCGTGGCCAATGCTAAAGAATTACTGGAGTTTTTTTGTATTGTTCCTGAAACATGAGGTGGAGGGCTTAATACAGGGGGTGTCCTCGGGTTAAAACGAAATTTATATAATAATTCGTTCCGCGGCTAATTTCGAACCCGAAAAACCTTCGTAACCCGAATTGCCATAGGCGCTATAGGAGGAAAAAAGCCGCGGCTTTTTAGGCTGCCACCGCGGCTCCATTTAAACAGCGCCGGCGCTTTTTTCGTAACCCGAAAAAACGTTAAGTAAACCCGAAACAATAAATGCCCTATGGATTTTTTCGTATCTAGAAAAATTCGTAAGCTGGGTAATTACGTATCCCGAGGTACCACTGTATTTTGTAATCGCGCTGCTGTAAAGGGATTATGAGGATAATTCAGATGAACACGAACATACATAAACAAAGTTGCTAGTGAAATATAACGGAGAAATGGGAACAGACGGAGATCGAGTACCTTATAGTGTGCGCATGAAGAGGTATATATTTCACCCCATATCAGTATGGGAGATAGCTTGCCTATGACCATATCAACTCGCAGATCCCAACAAAAATGAGGTTTAAATTAGAATTAAATTAGGAGAAAAGGCAAAATGCGAGAATTTTTCACACAATAAGTGAAATAACGTGGAAAATAAAGTTGGAGGCAAAGGACAACAAATTGCAGCTTTTTACCTTTTGGGAAGTTAAAACGTGCCAGTTTTGCCGTTTGGCCTTCCTTCATCCGTAACGTCACATGAAAAGCTTCCGGGCATTTTGGCGGTTTTTCCTCCTACTTGAATTCTGTTTTTAAATCCCTGTGTCTCTTCTAGTGTTATAAAGAATGCATATTTGAAATTGATATGAAGTGCCATATCAGGTCGGTTAGAGGAGAAATGGAATCCTAAGAAACACAAGACTGACAAAAAAAGGAAAAGAGAAGAAGGATTTCAGTGTGGAAGAGGAAAGAATGAAGAGGATAAACGTCTTTAATATGAAATATATAATTTACATATGTTTTTTTGGTGGTGGTGTTTTTTCTTTCCATATAGGCGGCGGCCGTGACTTACCAGGGCCAGTCGGCATGCCAGCTGGGGACAGAGTCTCGCCCGGTATCCTTCGGCGTGCAAACCAAGCTCTCTGGCATGCCTTGGACTTCCTGGGCAGTTGAAGTGCCCACCTGATTGGCTGGCCTGGGTCCAGGCACCAATGGGTGTGGGGACTGAGTGGGCAATGCGTAACCCTTTAAACTGGCACCCTCTGGTCAAGGCCTATAACCCACATGATTTACTGCCTGCGTGCCATTTCAGTTTGGGGCTCCCACCCTGCCTCCCTAGAATTGGGTATTCCTCTTTCACACAAACTTTTGGGGGGTGGTACCATAGGTCTTGAAAATCAAATCGGGTTGGTGTCGTATTCCAGGGCTGCGTAGCAGGGATCCGGAGTCCTTGGGACCCGGGATGCTGAGGGCATGCAGTGTGGCCATTGCGGGGACCACATTGATTCAGCATCTCTTCACAGTGACTAGGGGCTTAAACGGAAACAGGCAATCATCTGTTGACATGTCTTTTGAGAGGGGGGGCCTTTTCATTGCCCCTATGTCATCCCCCGAAGCGTGGCTAGATCAAGCAAAGCGGTTCAGCATCAACCAGGGCTTGATGGATGTCCAATCCAGACCTTACAACGTGGGCCAGCCCGACACCTGTTTTTTGCTTGGTTTAATAAATTTTGTGGCCTTTTTCCTTCACCTGATATCCGCTAGTTTACTTGGCAACTTTCTTCCTCCCCAGGCAAGTTCCATATGGTTGGGTGGTTATCTTTTATGTGTTTTTCTCTCTGAAGAGTAGTGGGGAGATGGTTTCCTTCTCAAGCCAAATGCATGGACAATAACCTTGGGTGTAGGCCAGACTGCAAAAATAAAGCAGTTTGGACATGTCTGTCTCTATTCTGTATGAAAACCGAATGGCTTAGGAAAAGTACAAACTATTGCATGAAGACTTTCTATGTGGATTTAAAAAAAAAATTTTGCAACGGAAATCTGAAAGAAGGATTGGGAAGAAAATCTGCAAAAGGAATGAAGAGAAAAGCTAACAAATTTTCATAATCCTTTTCTAAGCTAAAACCAGTGACAGCAAAATGGCCACAGCCCTTGCATTAAAGGTGGAGAAAATTTAGAGAATGTGGATATATATTAATAGGAATATTATATTAGTGGGACAATGAAAAAGAAATTCAAAGACAAAAACCGTTGGAGATCATGTTGCTGTGCTGCATTATAGCCAATTATTTTCCTACCAGTTTCCTCGATATTCCAGTTTTTGACGGATGATTCAAGTATCATATTATTACTTTACTCTGTGTATAATGGTCCATGAATAGTTTCACACTCAATCATCATTTACTGAGGTATTGGCATGCAAACCCATGGGAAAGAACACTGGCTCTCGTGCATGTTCACATCGTCTTTATTTGCTCTACCTTTGGTTCATGGCATGGATAATCCGAGAAGGTTTCTAATTACTACTCTGAAGACGTGTTGGTTTTCCTAAGTGGCACCAATGCACCAATCGTGACAAGAAAACTTGTGGCATTATTTGCAGACAAACTCAGGGCAGAGTGAGAGACAGTCTGCTTTGGAGAACTTAACCATGTGGCGGCATCCTCCCTTTTCTAATTCCAACTGAGAAGGATTATGTCCGAATGAAAGCACAAAAATGAGCACTGGGGCTATTTCAAAATGATCTAAAATGCAAAGCAAACAATGAGATAAAACACAACCCTAAAAGAAAGCATGGTGCCATATTCAGCTGATCTATTAGATCTGGAGTAAGGGGTTTCCTGTTTTTCTGTTTGGTCCCAGAAATGTTTTTAAATATTGTTGCAATTCTTCAGCTAGACTTAGTGAGAGAAATTTAGAAGAGAGGAATGTTGTTGTTAGTTGACTTTCACAACCCTATGAGTGAGAGAACTCCAAGTTATCTTCCTTCTCTCAAACCATCCAGAGTGGTTCCTTTGGATGCATCGTCCTTTGTCTCCCCTGCTAGTTTTCTGCAATGCTTTCTAAACTGGACAAAGAAGGAGGAAAGAGCTCAGACCTCAAGCACAGAATTGAGAGGTGAAGCAAAGGAATGAAAAGAGAGAGGTGGACTTTGAGTGTTGAAATGCGAAGGGGATCCTGTAGATCACTATGGTGGACTGGGGATTATATGTTTGCTCCCGAACATAATGGAGTCTACTAGGATCCCCTCAGCATTTGAAAACTCAAGTCCACACATCTCTTTTGTTCCTCCTCCGCTGTCTCATCTACAAATCTGGTGCTTGAGCTGCAGGCTGAAAATCCAGACGGCCTCTTTCCACACTACATGTTAAAAAACGGATCGTGTTTCGCTTCAAAGCGTTCAAACGACCCGGGCTCCCACCTAATACGAATCGCTAGTTATTCCAAGGGGGGGCAAGCTCTAGATCCATTTCAGAATTGTTTCTTGAAAAGGGGTTATTGTGTGCCGGATGGGGAAATGGATTGGGGACGTTCCGGCAGCAATCGGCAGCGTGTCCTCCGGGCGGTAAGACACATTCTCCCCCCGTTCTGTACCCTTCTCGTTCCGTTCCATTCCATTCCCATGCCACAGAGAGCTGTACATAAACTTAAATAGTCATTTTCTAGAAGGTTGGGAGGCCAAATTTTGGGGAACCAAAAATAACCACCACCAAAGCTTCTGATGAAAACCTAGATTTACCAACCCTTTAAGTTTACGTCATGGGCCCTAGGGAACAGTTTTAGAATGGAAGAGAAGGGCCATGATGGCAATGGAACGAGGAACTCACATATATTACGGCACGCCGGATGCCGCCAATGCCACTAAAAGTCCCCAATCTGTTTCATATCCATCCACCAGGAGACAATTTGTTGCAATGATGGTTAGAAAGCCACACATAGGTTGTATACATACAAGGTTACTCTGCTCAGCTGATGAATTAAACAAGTTAATGATCAAGTTCTAAAATCAATTATAGATGAGAAAAACCAAAGGGCCATCCATCCTAAGAAACCCCTGGCATACAGGAAAACACTATCAAGCACTCCCTGACAGCGGGTCATCTAGCCTTACGAGAGATAAAAAAACTTTCTGAACTGAATCGTGGGCCCGTGGTATCTCTATTTGTTTGTTCCAGACCCCCCAGGGATATCAAAATCCTGGATGTGGCAAGTTCCATTAAAATACAATGGCATAGTAACATGGGGACCCTTATATAAAAATGGCTATATCAAGGGTTGCTTTTGGAATTTATATGTATTTAAAAAATATTTTCAAGGCCAGATGCTTGATATCTGTGGATAAAAAAACCTGGGGATAGTGCCAGTGTTGAGTGTATCCTACGGGAGAGTGATTACACCACAAGGAGCCACGTTAATACAATGAACAGTCCATTGAAGAGTAAAATATCAAGTTAGGGTGGGCAAACTGGGCTGCAGTTTCAAAAGTATCCCGTAACATTGATAGATAAGATTATCCGCAAGGAATCAGTTATTTCTGTATAAATATCATCAACCCCAAAACATCTCTAAGAATGACACATGGGCTAAACTTTAGGCAGATGCAACATTGCCCTGGTTTTTCAAGACAGCAGCAATAAGTACTGATACTTCCCCCCTCTTCAACCATAAACCTCCTTGTATTCATGATGTCAATATATCTTTCAATAATGTGCAATAAATCTTCAGCTTCACAGACTATATGCCTCCCATTAACTGTGTTGGAAATTAGCAGAGAATATGCTTTCTGAAGAAGTTCCTGAAATATGCTCCTGTTGGGACAAGAATGTGGGACAGAATGGGGACTTCGGAGGTATCGGTGGTTGCTCCGGTGGCAGTAAATATGGGAAACTACTCCATTCCGTTCCCATCATGGCCCCTTCTGTTCCGTTCTCAAAACGTTCCCCAGGCCCTTGCAATTAAAACTTACTTGGTCCCTATGGAAGTAAAAGGCATTGTTTTACAGAACCATTTTCCCCGAACTGGGTGTTGATAATAATACGAAGGGTTTCAGCTCCAGGGAATGGAGGCGGAAACTCCAGTGAGGTTTTAAAAATAAACATGGAGATTACACATGCCGTGAACAAAGCAAGAAGAGGAGCAACAGATGGATTGCGGTTTGTAGTTTTATCAGGTAATTAGGGAAAATCAAAGGAAGACGAGACAGTGCATTAATGGATAAAATGAAAAAGAGCGAGACAACACCACGGGTTGTACATCTATAATATTTCTTACTAGTCCATTCGACTCACTTGTTCCACTGTAAGCAAAAAGCGTTACAAACGAAATCAACATGTTACTCATTACGAAATGGCAGCAGACCAAATAAAGCAGCCCAAACAGGATAAAAGCCCTTGCGCTCCAATGGGTCCCCAACAGCTGATGTTGGAACTTCGCTCCACTGTTCCTCCCTGTTCTTTTGAGAAGTGAGTAGGCCTTCCTTTAGACTACAGAAAAGCTTTCAATGGGGTGGGCAATCTCTGAACAGTTTGCAATGCCGTGAGGGGCTTTCCCCTACTAACAGAGGAGGGTTTGTAATTTGAATGGTTTGAGGACTGGGTTGGGAATGCGAAAAAGCCGCACTTTCCAACACTGGGACCGTCCAGGTGGGTCATGTTTTTAAGGTTTTTTCAGGGTTTTTCAAACACTAATATTAAAACATAGAAAGCGTTTTACAAAATATTTTAAGGTTAAAAGTTATTTAAAAGTTTAATATAATTTATCGCCTTTTTTTTTTGTTTTTTGAATGTTTTGTTTCAGTCATAGTATAAACTGCCTTGTTCCCAAGTTGGTAGCAAGGCGTGATTTTGTGGTGGTTTAAAATTCCTCTGTGTAAAATTTTCATTACAATTACTATTTTATTGAAATATGTAATTCTTTCTACTTCTAGCTTTCTCCTCACAAAATAGATTAACAAATATTAAAGAGATATCAAAGGAAATCATACATGGTTTAAAAAATGTGAAAAAAGCCGCAAGTTTTGCAGAGTTAATGTAAATAATTATTCAACTTCATGGACTTGGAAAGGCATAGGAATTAGAGACAAATGGAAATAGAAAAGAACACAACAGCAACTGGATGCTATGCATCCAAAATAAGAGTAGGAACAGCAGGATGTAACCAGTTACAGTTGGCATTTTGGAAACGGAGTCGAGTTCAACAACCAGAAGAAGGAAGTCCCAGGAAAGATCAGATGTGAAGGAAAATCAAAAGCATCCCTTGTTTTTTAAATCCAGTTGGCTCTCCTTCATTCCTCGGTTGAATGTGTCCAGGAAGGCCGTTGATTTGCGTTGTTCATGGTCTCCATTGTGTACAGATCTCGCCCCTCTCCCCATCTCTCTCTTGCTTTCTTTCAGATTCTGTCCCATCACGAGACATGTCTTTCCTTCTGCCATCCAGTACTGATGCCACTTTCTGCATTCATCCAGTCTATCGCTGGACCTTCTCCTTGGTAGCAGCAACACGGAAGATTCCTAGGAGGGTCCTGGCTTTGTTTCGGGGTGGAAAGAAGCTCAACTTGCACTGAGATGGGGTGCACCCCTCAAGCTGTCCCTGCCAACTCCCGAGTAGGAGCACACTTTGGTCTTGGCCCCTTGGGAGTTACACATCCCAGGCAATAATGTTTTCCAATGGTGAGATGATATTGATAGAGGCAGCCCTCCCTCTAAGGTTCGAGGCTTGGCAGTTTATCGATAACCATCTTGGGCCCAAACCTTCAGGTTGTTCTTTGGGATACAACCGCTACTGAGTTTCTAAGACTGTCTCAACTCGAAGAAGACAATGAAGAAGGAGAACCGCTGGAAGATATGCAAACCTGACAATCCGGAC
>NC_056530.1:10307047-10309122 GCF_019175285.1 Sceloporus undulatus
GACACCAAAGCAAGGTGTCACCACTTCTCCACAGACATCTGCTTTTGAGCAGAAGTGGGCTTTGACATTGGCCTGCATCCTTTTAAAGCTCTGGAGATGCCATGAGTGGAGCGATGCTCCTTGGGAGACAAATGCTCGGGTTTTTAATTTTCAATAAACAAGATTTAAGCCAAGATGACAAACCTAAGGTTTGGTCATGCTTTGGCCACATCACAAGAAGGCATGGCTCACTGGAAAAATGCTTGGAAAGATAGAGGGTAGGGGAAGGAGAAGAAGACCATATGCCAGATGGATGGACTCTGTCAGGGAGGTCATGGGTCTGAATTTGGAGGACCTGAGCAGAGCAGTGGAGGATAGGGAGTCTTGGAGATGGTTCATCCACAAGGTCTCCAGGAATCAGGGATGACTGAAGAACAGTTAACAACAACAACTTCTGCCCACAGCCCTTTGACCAACTGAGACTGCTGACAAAGCTGGTGATGCTAGTTAGGAATTCTGGAAGATGTTGGTCAACCACCTTTGGGAATCTGGACGAACTCAAGAAAGATCCTGCACTAATACTCCAAGCCTGTAAACATTACAGTCTGCAGATTATGATTTAGTATAAGACAGATGTTTTTTCCTACAGTTTGCCCTTGAAACTCACGGGGGATCTGTTCTGGAGCCCCCCCCCCGGCAACGAGTTCCAAATATCGCACATATTCAAGCCCCATAGGCTTGAATGGGGCACATGCATGCAGGGTGCAAGCCATGAGTGTGTGCCATATTGCCATTAATGGCGGTCGCCCCTCCGTGGATTTCCAAGTCTGTAGATCTCAAGTCCGTGGACTTGAAGGGGCGACTGTATTTTGTTCTGTAATTGTGTGTGTGTCTGTTTTAATTATGTGCTTCTATTCTGCATATTTCTAAGACTTAAACTTTGGCTGAAACTGTGTTGGAGATATAATGCAGTTTGACAAAGCTATGGAATTATGAGATTTGTAGTTTCTTCTGGCACAAGAGCTGTCTGACCAAGAAGGAGGATACGGGCCTCGGAAGTAGATTCAAGATCCAATATTCAAGATCCAGCACCTGGAAGACGGGGAAGAGTTTACTGAGAGTAAATAAGTGTATGTGAGAAATCCATGCAGCTCATAATTTGGTGCAAACTTGCTACATTCATAGAATCACATTCAGACATGCTCTGAAAGACAAAAATGCAAGATGATTTCTTAGCCTGTCTGTCTCACCAAGATAAAAGATGAAGAGAAAGAACATTTCCTACACAAACAACTCACATCCTCAGACTCTGGATGGAGTGCACTTTTTGGTATTAAATTATTTTCCTTTTGCCCCCTCTCTGATTCTTTCCAAATCTATACTTTTATTTTACCTATGCCCCGGCTAAGGCGAAGTAAGTGATACTTCAACACTGAGATTACTGGTTCCTCTGTTTTAATTAAGTTTCCATGTGGCTGAATTGGGTTTCACTTTGGTTTAGTTTCAGTACAACGAGTGCACCTTCGAAATGAAAGGTGGAGAAATGCTTCATCTTTTATTTCATCTAATGATAGCTTCTAATCCAAGGGATATTGTACTTCTAGTGTCTGTACCTCATACAGGACAAGCTTGATGAATTTGTGGCGCTTATTGAATGCATATTGCATAGTCCCAGGTCCACCAGTGAAGGGAGGGTCAGCTGCATTGTATAACTGAATAGTTTCTTTAGGAGGGATACGTTTCATAAACCAAGGTTGGATATATATTCGTTTATTTCAGATGAGGAATGGCAACATATGTTTTCATGTCCTCCTTATAAGTCCAAGCCATCTGCCCTCTGGAAAAACATGTCGAAGGTGGTATACAGATGGTACCTGACTGTGTCCAGGGCAAAACAATTCTAAAAGGATGTTGAGAAACTGGAGCATGTCCAAAGGAGGGCAACTAAAATGGTGAAGGGTCTGGAAACCATGTCTTATGAGGAATGACTTAGGGAGCTGGGGATATTTAGCCTGGAGAAGAGAAGGTTAAGAGGTGATATGATAGCCTTCTTTAAATATTTGAGGGGATGTCATATTGCTGCTCCAGAGAATAGG
>NC_056530.1:10309147-10310453 GCF_019175285.1 Sceloporus undulatus
AGAGAGACAGGAAAGAAAGAAGAAACCAGAAAGTCTCTACCCTATATTTAAATCAGAATTCTGAAGAAATGAGCGCTTAGAGAAGGAGACTTCTCTTCCCCTTTACTTGGACAGAGAAAATCACACACCAAGTTGACAGTCGAGCGGAAGAGCAAAAATACAAAGTGGCTTCTGACTGGTGCTCTCATCCGGTGCAAGGTAAAGAAAAAGCTGGGGCGGAGGAATTTCAATACCAACAAAAGCAATTAAAGCAGAGAAATACATTAAATGCATGTACTTTGCAATTTTAAAGCCTGAATCCTACTAGAGTAGCCCATTGCTTAATGGGATAACTTGATATTGATTCACCATCACAAGTGATTCAATGGGTCAGCTGTACTTGAACTAGCAAGTATGGTTCAGGGCTTCCTTCCCCCTTAGAAACCAAGTTGGAAGAGACCCCAAAGGGAGGGTCATCCAGTCCAACCCCATTCTGCTATGCAGGAACTCTATCAAGTATCCCCACAAATGGTCTCCAGCCTCTGTTTAAAGACTCTACTAGGAAGGAGACCCACTCACACTCCGAGGAAGGAGTGTGTCCACTGTCAAACAGCTCTTACTGTCTGGGAGTCTCCTAATGTTGAGGTGGAATCTCTTTTCCTGAAGTTTGCATCCATTGTTTCTGGGTCCTATTCTCTGCAGCAGCTGAAAACAACCTTGCTCTCTTCTCAGTATGAGTTCCCTTCAAATATTTAAACACGGCTATCATACACCTCTTAACCTTCTATTCCCCAGGCTAAACATCCGCAGCTCCCAAGTCCTGAGAGTTCCTCATAGAGCATGGTTTCCAGACTCTTCACCATTTTGGTCACCCTGCTTTGGAACATTCCAGTTCTCAACATCCATTTTCAATGGTGTGCCCCAGAAACGGATACAATATCTCAAGTCGGGCCAGGACAGGATAGATAGGGAGAACTGGAAAAGATAGGATAGGATAGGCAGGATGGGACAGGAGAGGAAGATTAGGATAGGACAGGAAGGACAGGACAGGACAGGACAGGACAGGAAGCTTGCATCATTGCTCCGGGTCCTATGTGAGGAATGACTTAGGGAGTTGGGGATATTTAGCCTGGAGAAGAGAAGGTTAAGAGGTGATATGATAGCCCTCTTTAAATATTTGAGGGGATGTCATATTGCTGCTCCAGAGAATAGGACCCGGAGCAATGGATGCAAGCTCCTGTCCTGTCCTGTCCTGTCCTGTCCTGTCCTGTCCTGTCCTATCCTAATCTGTCCTCTCCTGTCCCATCCTGCCCTATCCTATCCTATC
>NC_056530.1:10310553-10313343 GCF_019175285.1 Sceloporus undulatus
AGAATTAAATTAGGAGAAAAACCGCAAATGCAGGAAGCTTTTCATGTGACGTTACGGATGAAGCGAAGGCAAAAGGGACAAAAATGGGAACGTTTTACTTTCAGAACTTCCCAAAAGTAAAAAGCTGCCATTTTTGTCCTTTTTGCCTTCGCTTTATCTTCACGTTATTTCACTTATTTCACTTATTGTGTGAAAAACTTCCCGCATTTGCATTTTTTTCTAATTTAATTCTATTTTAAACCTCATTTTTGTTCGGGATTCCACAAGTGTGATAAGGTCCATAGGAAAGCTATCTCCGTGCTGATATGGGGTTGAATATACCTCTTCATGCTGCACTAAGGTGATACATCTCCGTCTGTTCCATTTCTCCCTTGAGGATACTCTTCCAATACAGTACTTCACTACTGTCTAATTACTAATTACAGTACTACTGATAGCTTTGAGGGCTGAAGAGCAGAGTATAAATTCCGTAATTAATAATAATAATAATAATAATAATAATAATAATAATAATGTATATGGATTCAACATATTTTCATATACATATCAGCTTTCCCTGTCTCACTGTTATATTCACACAGCTACTTTGGTTATGTATGTAGTGTCTCATCTGAATTATCTTCACAATACCTTTACGGCAGCGGTTTATAAATATTGGCCATCCACATGTTTCGGGAAACTCCCGTAATTCTTTAGCATTGTCCATGCTGGCAGATGCTTCTTGGAGCAAAAGACCAAAGTGGTGGAGGATCAACTTTTGAGAGCCATATAAATATATCTCACAGTGCTCCTGTTACGCAAATAGAACAGTACAAAGAGGATGGGAAGGGAATGGAACGGATAGGGGATGCATTTTACTGCACACCAGAATGCCGCCGCCATCAGAAGTCCCCATTCCATTCCCCATCCATCCCAGAGGAATTTGGATGGATGGGAAATGGAACGCAATGGAATGGAACGGTACAAAGGGGCTGGTAAGGGAATGGAAATGGATAGAGGACGCATTTTATTGCACGCCAGAATGCCGCCACTGCCAGAAGTCCACATTCTGTTCCCTGTCCGTCCTTGATTTCTGAACAGTTCTCAAAAATCTCCTCCACTGGGATGGATGGGGAACATAACGGAATGGAATGGGGACTTCTGGCAGTGTTCTGTGGCATTCTGGTGTGCGGTAAAATGCATCCTCCGCCCATTCAGTTCCTTTCCTGGCCCCTTTTGTACCGTTCCATTTGTGTGCCAGGAGCCCTGTGCAATAAACTAAATCATCTGCTTCCTTTGGGCCTCACACATCTGACCTCTGCTGGTGGTGAACCTTCTTCCTATGACTTGGTAATAGCCACCTTGCTCTGACTTCTGGAATTTATGTGGTTTCCTATTGACTCCTTTTTTATATTTCTAGGGGGTTTATCACACTAGTGAGATCCTGCTGGAAAACAGGAGTTGAACGACAATTACATTAGGGATAACCCGGAAATGCCCAAAGTT
Source organism: Sceloporus undulatus (assembly GCF_019175285.1). NCBI lineage: Eukaryota > Metazoa > Chordata > Lepidosauria > Squamata > Phrynosomatidae > Sceloporus > Sceloporus undulatus. Next base: position 10,312,039 of record NC_056530.1, read on the forward strand.
TATCACATGATATTGCTGTTAATGTGAAATAATGTGTAGTTAAACTGAATTGAAAGCAGGAAAAAAATCAGCAGCTTTTTACTTTTTGAACAACCCAACATATAAAAGCTGCTAGTTTTCTCTGCCTTGCGTTTGGTTTAACTTCCCGTTATTTCACTTGGGGAGTTCCCTGGTGGGATTAAACTAGCTGAATTTGAAGGTTTTGTTTAAATTCAAATGTACTTGCGCCCCGCACACTCCCGCACTGCTTGAACACATATGCTCAAAGCTGCATATAGTGCGCTCGCGTATAACGGGGGCGCACTGTAATTTTCCCAACTGTTGCAATGAAACTGCATTGGCTATCCTTTTGCCAGTTTAGTCCAAAACACACTGCAGTGTTTCACGATTGTCAGGAATCTCATTTTCCCTCCCAACCTGGGAATGAATACTGATGGATCAATCCCTGAACAATCAATTGGTGGATTTGAGTCCCTACTGCCAGCAGCCCTTCTCCATCCTGAACCTGACAGTATTCAATATTTGTATCAAATAAACTCTGCATCAAACGCTATATAAAAGTTACATAAAAGCATGTGAAAATAAAATGTATAACAATAAGAATAAGAATATAATAAGGATTTAAGTATGATACACTTGGCAATACGGTGCATACAGCAAAACTAGTATAACACTCTGTAAGACTCTATGTAAAAGGTTAAAAAAGAAAAAATCTATGAATAACTAAAAATATTAATACAAAAGTCAGTAAAGCTCCATCCTGAATCTGACAACAACAACAACAACAACAACAACAACTTTTTTTTATTTTTCACCTGCCTTTCTCCAATGCTCAAGGCAGGGTACAGCATAGATTAAAAGGTGGTCCTTATGGGATGCAATAGGACTATGTCTGACATTCCCAGTATCCCTTCTTGACTGGCTCAGGCTGCAGGGAGTTGAAATACAACTAAGTATCATAGCTCCTTGGTAGCTTTGGAAGAAACTTCTCTTTCTGTGATCCTGTCCCTTCCTGGGATTGGCTGTTGGGGCCCAGGGGGTGTGGCCAGGGCTGGAGGTGAGCATCTTCTTCAGGTGCGCATCTTCTGCATCTTTTGGGCATCCTTTGGCCAAAGGGCTGGGCTGAGGCTGCCTTCTCCAAAAGGCTGGGCAGCAGAAGGCTTTGGGGCTCCTTTTTTGAAAAAACCTTTTTTGAAAAGCAATATTGTAGGATTATAGAGCTGGATCTAAGCAGGGAATAATAATAATAATAATAATAATAATAATAATAATAATAATAATAATAATAATAATAATAATAATAAT
>NC_056530.1:10313353-10316539 GCF_019175285.1 Sceloporus undulatus
TTATTTGTATTCCACTTCCTCAAATAGCTTGAGGCGGCTAACAATAAAACATCCTTTAATTACAATAAACATACAATTAAAATACAATTGTCATTTTATGCACACTCACTTACTCACACACACACATATGTATACAGTCTGTCCTTCTTATACAAGGATTTTTTATACACGGATTCAAGCATTGATGGTTTGAAAATGTTCCAAAAAGTATAATTTTCAAATATCAAACCTTGATTTTCCATTTTTTTTTATCAGGGACACCATTTTGATATATTTCATGGGACTTCAGCATCCATGGATTTTGTTATCCACGGAAGATCTTGGAACCAAACCCCAGAGGATAACAAGGGTCTATTGTATATATCTACATCTATATAGTCCATATATAATCATAATTGTATTTTATGATTATATATATACACACAGAGACACACACACACACACACACACACAGACACACACACATATACATATATAGATGTTTTTTAATTTGGTTATACAAAGCAAAGCTTTTTGGGGGAGTGGTGAATTACTTCCCACCAATTTCACACCAGGGCAGAAGGAATCCTTGAACTCCAGATATCACCCCAAAGAATTGAGACCAGAGTTTCAAAAAACCCAAGAGACTGGTTCCAGGGATTTCAACATAAGCTTGATTGAAAGATTAGAACAGAATCAAGAATAATAAGTTGGAAAGAGTTGCAAGGGCCATCCAGTCCAATTCCCTGCTATGCTGGGAAATACATGCTATTTGTTACACAAAGCATTACGGGCATCAACATGTGACAGGGTTAAGTTAGAGGAAGCACAAAACAAAGGGGAAAGTGGAGAAGCGGACAGAGTCCAGCCAGAGTTGTGATGTTCCTCAGATTCGACGCTATTGGATGGAGAGCCTAGGCGTTTCATCAGCAAGACTCAGGAGCATGTTCTCAGTCCTTGGTCATCCTGTTCCAGGGGAGATTCTTCATCCATCAATAGAACGTTAGTGCATATGTCCCCGCATTGTCCCCAGAGTGACCGCCTCCCAAGATATCCACTACCAAAGGAGCTCTCCCGAAGCCTGCCAGGCCCACACCTCCAACAGCAAATGGGGCATGACCACCGACGACCGACAGCTCACAGGTGGCAGCTGAGGATGGCTCCTGGGATGGCACGTTCACAGCGGGGGCTGGATGTAGCATTCCGAGGGGGGGGACCTGGTTGATGGGCTTAGGCATCACTCCGGCTAGGATGCCCCAGCCTGCGGCCGAGGGTGCTGCTCCCAATTCCGGAACCTAAGCCCAGTCCGCCTGTAGCCTAGCCATAGCCATAGCCAAGACCTCCATGGCTGGAATTGGAGACACCAAGTCCAACCACGGAGCAGAGCTGCAGGATGGGATGGCGCAAGATATTCCACATTGGGAAATTTCTCAGGTATGGTGACTCTGGGGATAAAATATTGGAGAAACAGAAAGGAATGAGTAGAAGAAACACATTCATGGTTTCTGTCAGGTTAACCCCGAATGTTGTGTGACAAGCAATCTGCTTTTGCGGGGTTTTTTTCCACTTCAAATCAAGTTTCTCCACAGAAATCCGTCCTGGGTGATAAACTCCTAGGTCTACTTCCCATTGTGTTTTACACTGAGGAAGTTACCCAGTCATAAAAGCTTGCACAAAAACTTTTTGCACAGATAGTCGCAACATCACATAATACGAACATAAGATATAGATACATAGAATTGTGTGTTGTGTGTGTGGTAAGCAGCACTCGTTCTCTGTAATCCTTCCCCTTCTCCTAAGGGCACAGGAATTGCCTAGTCCTGAGTTTCATGGCTAAGCTCTACATCTCTAAACATGAGTGGTCAAACATTTGTTGGAAAACAATGAAATAATAATAAATAATAATAATAATAATAATATAATAATAAGAAACTTTTATATTTCCCCATCTCCCAGGTGGATCAGTGTGGATTCAGCCTGATAAAATATCCAATTCACACTGTAAAATACTATAAACAATTTTACAAATAATTCCTTTACAATTGTGAAGAAGGAAGGATCTTTCTACGTGAACAATGTTCCATCTAGCCAACTATCTCCCTTTGGACAACATCCTGCTAAAGGCTGTTACATGTGAAAATATTAGCACTTGACCGAATATTGTGTTTCTTCGCCTGGCATGTGTTATCGTTATCTGTGTCTGCACTGCAGAAATAAAGCTGTTGGGCCCACTTAATGGCCAACTCAGTCTATGGAATTCTGGGGCTTTGTGGGTATTTTTAGCCTTCCGTGTCTCGGAGCTCTGGTGCCATCTAAACAACCAAGGATTCCATAGCAGTGATTTGGCAAGTTAAATTGGTGTCAGACTGCTTATTTCATCAGAATCACAGAGTTGGAAAAGATGCAAGGGCCATCCAGTCCAACCTGCTGCCATGCAGGACTCCAAACAAAGCATCCCCACATTTTTCTGCAGTGTGGTGCAAATTTAGATTCACGCTCTTATGTTGCTTCTTTTCTTCTCATATGAGTTGAAGATCTGGGCTTTCCTCCAAAGCCCACACTCAAACTAGTTGAAGTTAAGTTGAAGGTTTTCATGACCGCATCCATGAGTGTGTTGTGTGTTTTCAGATATGTGGCCATGTTCTAGAAGAGTGTATTCTGCGTTTCACGCATCTTCAGAGAATCTGGCTGGAAGAGAGTTGGATATATAGGGTCACACAGTATATATCACCACTCTCTGCAGCCAGCACTCTGAAGATCCAGCCACAAAACTGGTGAAACATCAGGAATAAAGTCATCTAGAACATGGACAGAGCCCAAAAACCCCACAAAAAACTATAGTTGAAGTTACGCCTATTATCTTATTTACATAAACGAACAGATATTGTTTGACAACTGAGAAGGAAGGAAGAGTCCTTGTAAATCGGAACAAAGTTCCTTCTGTGGAATCTCGTATCTTTGCTAAATGTATCTTAGAGAACCAGAAAAGAACATGAAGTGATGGAAACCGACTTACCTGCTTCTCCAAGGGTTTGTAGTGGAAGCAGAAATCAAGCGAAGCTGCTGGAACTGAAGAGGAAGGTTGAGCTTTTATACGGTTCATGGAGCATCATGTGAATCTGGCTTTTTTCTTCTTTTTCCCCTCCCTCTCTCTCCCTTCCCAAGAACAGTGGCTTTTCAATCCGTGCAAACTGTATTTGTACTAAG
>NC_056530.1:10316564-10319133 GCF_019175285.1 Sceloporus undulatus
ACTAAGCAGAAAGTGTTGGACCATTATGGTGTCTTTTGCTTTCTCATTGACTCATCTCAACTTATCTTGATGCACAAAGCAACATATTAATTAGGAAAAATCATTAGAAGGGAGGAAACAAAAAGCATCAAAGCGTTTCCAAATGGCGACCCATTATTGCCTTTGCAGCCTTTAGTGTTCTTTGCTTGGGTGGTTTTCTGATTGTTATTAAAATGTATCCATGTTCATAATAAATGTTGTTAATAGCTCTCACTGCAAAATAATGAAGACAAAGCAAACACTTGTGTGGTTTAAGGCCAAAAGTGCTTCGTCGGGACTGTTGCGCGTGCATTTTGTGCTCTATATTTCCAAGGGCAATGGCCTCCTCCGATTCTCTGTCAAAGGCATGGCTAAGCCGATCACTCCTAAAGTCCCAATCCCCCTTCTCTCCGCATGGTTTCATTCTAAAATTGCTTCGTCTGGACTGTTGCGCACTTATTTTGTATTCCGCATTTCCAAGGGCAATGGCCTCCTATAACCCTCTATCGGGACTTTGTCACACGGGAGGCGAGCGTCATTACATTGGCATTAAATCTCGTCGATATTGAGCGAGAATGTGTTGATTTTCGCACAACATCGCCATTATTGCGCCATCATCCCATGACTAAAGAGGCGAAAGCACTCTAAGAGAGGGCTGTATTGTGTTACTTGAAGTGTCCTTACCTTTTCCCCCCAGATTGTTTCATTTATATTTTTAAATCAATTTAAATAGTGCAGGTAGTATTCTTCCATTTTAACGGTGAGTTTTGATTTATTATTATTATTATTATTATTATTATTAATATTAATATTATTAATATTATTAGCTCTACTGTATTCATTTTGATTGTTCAGCAACCAGGGTTCCCAGTTGAAGAGCTAGCATAGCGTAGTGGTTTGAGTGTTGGACGACAACTCTGGAGACCAGGGTCCGAATCCCCGCTCGGCCATGAAACCCATTGGGTGACCTAGGGTAAGTCACACTCTCTCAGCCTCAGGGGAAGGCAATGGCAAGCCTCCTCTGAACCAATCTTGCCAAGAAAACCCCATGATAGATTCACCATAGGGTCATCATAAGTCAAAGAACAACTTGAAGGCACACAACAACAAGAACTCTCGTTTTTGGGGGGCAGAAAGGATGACGATCGAGAAAAATGAGGATAATGATGGCAGATGTCAACCTGGCTAAGCACAATTTTTTAAAGTTTTGGGCTAATGGCAACCTTGCTTTTCTTTATTGTGCTCCCTTTTGCAGCCTAAATGCTCCTACTCCTATTTGCTTTTAAATTAGCACAGCGAAACCATAGAAGAGGAAAGCCATTCCCACCCGTCAAAAATGCATTTAAACATGTGCGTGTTAATAAGGTTAATTGGCTCTTGGAGATTGTATCTTCAAGAACAAGCTGAAGTGTGAAAGAAAGAAGTCAGCAGCGCACCCTGATGATCAGACAAAAATGCTGCCGAGGTTAGATTCTAATTGCCTTAGTTTGGGCAGTAGGCTCCTCAAGAAAAGCTGCATCATCCCATCATTTCTGTAAGATCAAGGCATCTGAGAAGTTTTTTTGGACATTTAATTTTGTTGTTGTTGTTCTCAAAAGAATGGAAGAGTCTGGAAGATTTCTGACCCTGTCATTGGCTGCAAGCAAACTCTCTAGCATGGGCCAGAATACTCTGGGAACAGATGGAAGTATTCCGATCCCAAAGCTGCCTCAATGTGTGTTATCTGGTCACTTTGGAAGAATGACATGCACACATGTACCACTATGTCACCCACTGCCAATGGTGGTGGATGCCAGCCACAGATGCAGGTGGAACATCAGGAATAAACTCTTCTAGAACATGGCCACATCGCCCAAAAAACCCACAAGAAACTATGGATGCCGGCCATGAAAGCCTTTGACTTCACACTGGTGGAGAAAGTTATTGACTCTCGGATTGAAAATGGCATGCGTCATCATATGGCTGGGCTCCTCATTTTGACTTCAGAGGGACCAACCCATGCCAGCGGTGGCAGCAATAGGTGGCACAGTGGCACCCACATGTGAACGGCTGCCCACCATCCCTTTGGAGCAGTGGTTTCCAATCTGTGGGTCGCGGCCCCTTTGGGGGTCAAACAACCCTTTGACAGGACTCGCCTAAGACCATCGGAAAAAACATATTTCTGATGGTCTTAGGAACCGAGACACCACTCCTCTATCCAAGGGGTCACCACAACATGAGGAACTGTATTAAAAGGTTGAAGCATTAGGATGGTTGAGAACCACTGCTTTGAGGGCTCTGGATCTTCTGGGAAGATCTGGAGCAAAAAGTGATTTTTTAAAATCCATGTTGGGGATTTTATACTAAAGGTTCAGTGCTGAACTGGCTGTACATCATCCGGACTGTTTGGATCAGAATCAGGGATTAGGTCCTGTCTCTTCTGGACTGATGACTATGAGGATGGGTGAAGGACCCATGCGGACACGGCTTATGTTTTCTGTAGTGTATTGTGTTTTCCAGTGTTGAGTTCAAACTAAAAATGGAGGGAAGGGATGGATGGATGGATGGATTG
>NC_056530.1:10319143-10321337 GCF_019175285.1 Sceloporus undulatus
ATGATGATGATGATGATGATGATGATGATGATGATGATGATGATGATGATATTTATGTACATTTCCCCACCTCTCCTGGATGGATTGAGGCAGGATTACAGTACAATATAAAATATAATGCAGTTAAAATGCAAATAATACAAACAGGTTCATAAAATGCAAAAAATAGCAATTAACATAACAATAAACAGGATTTCACAAGCAACGGTCGGGTGGAATACTCTTATCCTGTACAGGGAAGTGGGTCTATGTTTCACATGAGATCAGGTGGGTATGTTTGCTGGAAGAGCTCCGTCTTAACTGCCTCCCTAAAAGTTTCCAGGGAGGTGGTAAGGCGAATCTCTTCCGGGAGACCATTCCACAATCTTGGGGCAGCTATGCTAAATGCTCTTTGGGAAGTCAAAATGAATTTAGTTGTTGTTAGCTCTAGCAAATTCTTCCCCTTTGTTCTAAGAGTGCAGGGAGGATTGTATAGGGAGATGTGTTCCCGTAAGTAAGTTAGGCCCAGGCCATGTAGGGCTTGAAAGGTAATAACCAACAACTTGTATTGCACCCAGAAGCAAATTGGGAGCCAGTGAAGATCTTTCAGAATAGGTGTTATATGGTCAGACCTCAAGGATCTGGTGACCAATCTGGCTACCTTGTTCTGCACTAGTTAAAGCTTCCAAACTTGATACAAGAGTAGCCCCATGTAGAGCACATTACAGAAATCAAGACGAGAGGTTACCAGAGCATATACCACTGCCTCAAGGTCCTATCAGTTGAGGTAGGCGTGCAGTTGGTGTATCAACTGAATTTGGTGCCAAGCACTTCTGGCCGTCGCATCCACTTGAGATGACAACTGTAGAGACAGATCCAGAAGTACTCCTGAAGTGTGAACTTTGTCCTTCAGGGGAAGTGTTACCCTGTCTAGGACCGGTTGGCAAATTTCCTTCCCCGGGCCAGGGGTACCTGTCGCTATTACCTCAGTTTTCTCTGGATTCAGCCTGAGTTTGTTTTCCCTCATCCAACCCATTACCGACTCAAGGCAGGCGTTCAGAGGAGAGATGCCATCCTTAGTCACTGCGACAGTCAGAGACATAGAGAAATAGATTTGGGTGTCATCAGCGTACTCCATGTCTCTGGATGCTCTCTCCCAGCAGCTTCATGTAAATGTTAAAAAGCATGGGAGACAGAATGGCACCCTAAGCAATGCCACATGTCAGCTCTCTTTTTGAAGAGTGGCTGTCCCCCAACATCACCATCTGGAATCTGCCTGAGAGGTAGGAAGGGAGCCATTGGAGCGCAATGCCCCCGATACCTAACTCTCACTGACATTCTAGAAGGATACCATGGTCAATGGTATCGAATGCCACTGAGATGTCCAAGAGCATCAACAGGGTCACTCTTCCCCTGTCGATGCCCAGAGGGAGATCATCGACTAAGGCGACCATGGCAGTCTCAACTCCGTATCCCACCCTGAAGCCGGTTTGAAATGGGCCCAGATAATCGGTTTCATCCAAGACTGCTTGGAGTTGGAAGGCAACTGCCCTCTATAAATGTCAGCTTCATTTGCCTCTGTATTTGTTTTAAAAAACAAAAGTAACCAAAACCCAGTCAGATGTATGAAGAAATTGGGGGGAAATGTGAGAAGAGCTTCTGAAGAATGAGCCAACCTTAGTTTTTTGTGGGTTCTTTGGGCTACGTGGCCATGGTCTAGAAGAGTTTATTCCTGACATTTTGGCAGCATCTGTAGAAGTCACCCACGTCTTTTTGACACTCATCTTTTCCATGTCTTTTTGGATAAACTGATTCTGTGCAAATGTGAACCAGATGCGGATCAGAATTGATTTAAATTTCCCCGTTGTCTGACTGAAGCGAGTCCATTTTGAATCAATTCATGCCTGAAAGTGAACCACAAGTGGATTATTTTATTTTATTTTATTTTGCAGCAAGAAAATGCAATTGGGGCAAATGTAGTGTGACCTATGTTACGATGTCGAACCGATCTATCGATATGGATTGCTCACCGATTTATTTGTAAGTGGGAATGAGGCCATTGTATATCTTTGCTTCCAATATATAAAGCATGTGTTAATGGACTTTGATCATCTCACATTCCTGTGTGTGTTTCTAATTAGTTTTATAAGTTTGGAAAAACTCCTCTTGCCCTGACCTCCATCCTTTGAAGCATGTTGTCTTGAAGTCAATCAAG
>NC_056530.1:10321437-10329143 GCF_019175285.1 Sceloporus undulatus
GTGTCAAAAAGACGTGGGTGACTTCTACAGATGCTGCCAAAATGTCAGGAATAAACTCTTCTAGAACATGGCCACGTAGCCCAAAAAACCCACAAAAAACATTCTTCAGAAGCTCTTCTCACATTTCCCCCCAATTTCTTCATACATTTGACTGGGTTTTGGTTACTTTTGTTTTTAAAACAAATACAGAGGCAAATGAAGCTTACATTTATAGAGGGCAGTTGCTTTCCAACTCCAAGCAGTCTTGGATGAAACCGATTATCTGGGCCCATTTCAAACCGGCTTCAGGGTGGGATACGGAGTTGAGACTGCCATGGTCACCTTAGTTGATGATCTCCATCTGGGCATCGACAGGGGAAGAGTGACCCTGTTGGTGCTCTTGGACATCTCAGCGGCATTCGATACCATTGACCACGGTATCCTTCTGGAAAGCCGGAGAGAGTTAGGTATCGGGGGCATTGCGATCCAAAGGCTCCCTTCCTACCTCTCAGGCAGATTCCAGATGGTGATGTTGGGGGACATCTGCTCTTCAAAAAGAGAGCTGACATGTGGCATTGCTTAGGGCGCCATTCTGTCCCCCATGCTATTTAACATTTACATGAAGCTGCTGGGAGAGATCATCCGGAGACATGGGGTACGCTGATGACACCCAAATCTATTTCTCTATGTTTGCAGTGGGTGGCATAGTGGTACATGTATACAAACAGCTGCCTGGCATTCTTCCAAAGTGACCAGATAACACACATCGAGGCAGCTTTGGGATCGGAATACTTCCATCTGTTCCCAGAGTATTCTGGCCCATGCTAGAGAGTTTGCTTGCAGCCAATGACAGGGTCAGAAATCTTCCAGACTCTTCCATTCTTTTGAGAACAATAACAACAAAATTATGTGTCCAAAAAAACTTCTCAGATGCCTTGATCTTACAGAAATGATGGGATGATGCAGCTTTTCTTGAGGAGCCTACTGCCCAAACTAAGGCAGTTAGAATCTAACCTCGGCAGCATTTTTGTCTGATCATCAGGGTGCGCTGCTGACTTCTTTCTTTCCCACCTCAGCTTGTTCTTGAAGATACAATCTCCAAGAGCCAATTAACATTATTAACACACACAACATGTTTAAATGCATTTTTGACGGGTGGGAATGGCTTTCCTCTTCTATGGTTTCGCTGTGCTAATTTAAAAGCAAATAGGAGTAGGAGCATTTAGGCTGCAAAAGAGAGCACAATAAAGAAAAGCAAGGTTGCCATTAGCACAAAACTTTAAAAAATTGTGCTTTGCCAGGTTGACATCTGCCATCATAATCCTCATTTTTCTCAATCATCGTCCTTTCTGCCCCCCAAAATTGAGAGTTCTTGTTGTTGTGTGTCTTCAAGTTGATTTATGATGACCCTATGGTGAATCTATCATGGGGTTTTCTTGGCAAGATTGGTTCAGAGGAGGCTTGCCATTGCCTTCCCCTGAGGCTGAGACAGTGTGACTTACCCTAGGTCACCCAATGGGTTTCATGGCCGAGCGGGGATTCGGACCCTGGTCTCCAGAGTTGTCGTCCAACACTCAAACCACTACGCTATGCTAGCTCTTCAACTGGGAACCCTGGTTGCTGAACAATCAAAATGAATACAGTAAGAGCTAATATAATAATAAGATAATAATAAGAATATATAAATCAAAAACTCACCGTTAAAATGGAAGAATACTACCTGCACTATTTAAATTGATTTAAAAATATAAATGAAACAATCTGGGGGGAAAAGGTAAGGACACTTCAAGTAACACAATACAGCCCTCTCTTAGAGTGCTTTCGCCTCTTTATTCATGGGATGATGGCGCAATAATGGCAACATCGTGTGAAAATCAACCCATTCTTGCTCAATATTGACGAGATTTAATGCCAGTTGATTGACGCTTGCCTCACGCGTGACAAAGTCCCGATAGAGGATTATAGGAGGCCATTGCCCTTGGAAATGCAGAATACAAAATAAGTGCGCAACAGTCGAGACGAAGCAACTTTAGAATGAAACCATGCGGAGAGAAGGGGGATTGGGACTTTAGGAGTGATCGGCTTAGCCATGCCTTTGACAGAGAATCGGAGGAGGCCATTGCCCTTGGAAATATAGAGAACAAAATGCACGCGCAACAGTCCCGACGAAGCACTTTTGGCCTTAAACCACACAAGTGTTTGCTTTGTCTTCATTATTTTGCAGTGAGAGCTATTAACAACATTTATTATGAACATGTATACATTTTAATAACAATTAGAAAACCACCCAAGCAAAGAACACTAAAGGCTGCAAAAGCAATAATGGGTCACCATTTGGAAACGCTTTGATGCTTTTTGTTTCCTCCCTTCTAATGATTTTTCCTAATTAATATGTTGCTTTGTGCATCAAGATAAGTTGAGGTGAGTCAATGAGAAAACAAAAGACACCATAATGGTCCAACACTTTCTGCTTAGTAAAATAATTTTTGCACGGATGAAAAGAACATTGTTTACTGGGAAGGGAGAGTGGGAGGGGAAAAAAGCCAGATTCACATGATGCTCCATGAACCGTATAAAAGCTCAACCTTCTCTCTTCAGTTCCAGCAGCTTCGCTTGACTTTTCTGCCTTCGCTACAACTCCTTGGAGAAGCAGGTAAGTCGGTTTCCATCACTTCCATGTTCTCCTTCTGGTTCTCTAAGATACATTTAGCAAGATACGAGATTCCAACCTAGAATGAACTTTGTTCCGATTTACAAGGACTCTTCCTTCCTTCTCAGTTGTCAAACAAATATCTGTAGTTCTTTATTGTAACTAGATAATGGGAGTATCTTCAACTATAGTTTTTGTGGGTTTTTTGGGCTCTGTATCCATGTTCTAGAAGAGTTTATTCTTGATGTATCGCCAGCATCTGTGGCTGGCATCTTCAGAGAATGTCGGTATGGAAGAGAGTGGGATATATACTGTGTGAACCTATATATCCAACTCTCTTCCATGCCAGCATTCTCTGAAGATGCCAGTGAAACGCCAGGAATAAACTCTTCTAGAACATGGCCACATAGTCTGAAAAACCCACAACAAACTATGGATGCCGGTCATGAAAACCTTCAACTTAACTTCAACTAGTTTGAGTGTGGGCTTTAGAGGAAAGCCCAGATTTTCACCTCATATGAGAAAGAATGAACATAAGAGAACGTGAATCTAAAGTTGCATCCACACTGCAGAAATTGGGGAAGCTTTGATTGAGAGCTCCTGCATGGCAGAGGGTTGGACTGGATGGCCCTTGCGGTCTCTTCCAACTCTATGATTTTATGAAATAAAGCGGTCTGACACCAATTTAACTTGCCCAGATCACTGCTATGGAATCCTGGGATTTGTAGCATGGCACCAGGGCTCCATGACACAGAAGGCTAAATACCCCACAAAGCCCAGAATTCCATAGCACTGAGACCTGGCCATTAAAGTGGCGCCCAACAGCTTTATTTCTGCAGTGCAGACACAGATGAAGAATATGCATGCCATTCTGAAACCGGCAAAGGAAACACAGTATTTAGGAAATGCTAATATTTTCACTCTGATTATATTCGAAGGGCTTTTATCCAGATACTGTCCAAAAGGGAGATAGTAGACTAAATGGAACATTGTTCCAACGTAGAAAGATCCTTCCTTCCTTCCTTCCTTCAAAATTTTAAAGGAATTATTTGTAAATTGTTATAGTATTTTACAGTTGTGAATTGTATATTTTATCGGGCTGTAATCCCGCCTTGATCCATCTGGGAGAGGTGGGAAAATATAAAATAATAATTATTATTATTATTATTATTATTATTATTATTATTATTATTATTATTATTTCCATTGTTTTCCAACAAATGTTTGAACCACTTCATTGTTGTTAGAGATGTAGAGCTTAGCCATGAATCTCAGGGACTAGGCAATTCCTGCTGAATTTAGGAGAAGGGGAAAGGATTACAGAGAAAGAGTGCTGATACATACAACACACATTTCTATGTATCTATATCTTCATGATTCTTATGTGATGTTTGCGACTATCTGTACAAAAGAAGTTGTAGCATAAGCTTTTATAGACTGGATCTACTTCCTTAGATGTAAAACACATATGGGCAAGTAGACCTAGGAGTTTATCACACAGGACGGATCCTGTGCAGAAACTTGATTTGAAGTGGAAAAAACCCCGCAAAAGCAGATTGCTTGTCACACAACATTCGGGGTTAACCTGAACAGAAACCATGAATGTTTTTCCTTCTACTCATTCCTTTCTGTTTCTCCAATATTTTATCCCCCCAGAGTCTCACCATCCCTGAGAAATGCCCAACTGTGGACTATCTTGCGCCATCCCATCCTGCAGCTCTGCTCCGGTGGTCGGACTTGGGTCTTCCAATTCCAGCTTCGGAGGTCTTGGCTATGGCTACGGCTACGGCTACGGCGGACTGGGCTTAGGTTCCGGAATTGGGAGCAGCACCTCGGCCGCAGAGCTGGGCATCCTAGCTGGAGTGATGCCTAAGCCCATCAACCAGGTCCCCCCCTCCGAATGCTACATCCAGCCCCCCTCTGTGATCGTGACCCTCCCAGGACCCATCCTCTCTGCCACCTGTGAGCCTGTTCATGTCGGTGGTCATGCCCCATGTGCTGTTGGAGGTGTGGGCCTGGCAGGTTTCGGGAGAAGCTCCTTTGGTAGTGGATATCCTGGGAGGCGGTCACTTCTGGGACAATGCGGGGACATATGTCACTAAGTCTATTGATGGCATGAAGAATATCCCCCTGAGAACAGGAATGACCAAGGACTGGAGAACATGCTCCTGAGTCTTGCTGAAAAGCCTAGGCTCTCCATCCAAAAGCGTTGAATCTGAGGAACATCAACTCTGGTTGGACTCTTTCCGCTTCTCCACTTTTCTCCCTTTGTTTTCATGCTACTCTAACTTAACCCTGTCCATAGTTGAATGCCCTTAATGCTTTGAGTACAACTATTATGCTTTCAACCTTTTTCAATAAAGCTTTTGTTGCATCCCTGGAACCCATGTCTCTTGAGGTTTTTTTGAAACTCTGGTCTTACTTCTTTGGTGTAGATATCTTGAAGTTCAAGGAGCCTTCTGGCCTGATTGAAAAGAAAACCTGTGTTCAACACTCCCACAAAGGATTGACTTCTCATAAGAGTAGCTCCACTTGAAGCAGATTTCATTACATTCTGTTTTGAAAAGAGTTGTAAATCTGCCTTTGCGATGGTGTTTGCACTATTGCCCCCCGCCCCCGAGCAACAACCTGAGTAGCTCAATCCTGGGTTATCCAAATGTTGGTGGAAACCACAGAATCATATAACAGAATCATAGAATCCTACAGTTGGAAGAGACCACAAGGGCCATCTAGTCCGACTCCAATCTGCCATGCAGGAACTCTCAATCAAAGCATCCCCGACAGATGGCCATCCATTCTCTCCTCTCTGCACAGCCAGCTCTCAAGGCAACTTGAACACCCACCGCTGTCCACACCACATGGCATCAAGCTGTGCAGCTCACTTATTTTTCCCCCATCTCCCCATTTTGCATGCACACCATTGCATGAACAAGCTACCAACAACCTACAATTACCTTGCCCTTCCCACCCAAATTCCATTACAGTGAACCCCTGTATGACTGGCCACACAGTCGCTTGGCCGACACATCACTTGTACAATGCATCAGTGCATCAGTGTATCCAGTGACACATTGGTAAAGCCCAATCATTGGGTCCCCCTTTACATACCACCTTCACTCCATGCCTCCCTTTTGGACTCTGTGTATGTGCATCCACTGCATTATTGGCGCCAATGTACTGTTTAACTTTTGTTGTTGTTTTCCATCCTCAAGTCGATCTCAATCCATGGACCCTGTAGATGAGACATCTCCAAACTATTGCTACCTGCTCTGCTCAGTCCTGCAAATTCATTGAAGATGTTGAGGACGCGAGATCCTTTAAACCGTAGGGGAACAACCCCATGGATACGTTTAAACGTTCAGATAGGAATCCAGGTACTCTGTAGTATCTGAACCAGAACTAAGATGAGGGGAACTTTCTGTTTTCGCACTCACAATCCCCAAAATCAACGAATAAGAGAGATACATAGTTTTGATACATCCGTTCCATGGGTGCAAAAAGCATGCCCCCTTTTCTGATCAGTTTTCTAAATCAGGATTCAGTGGAACCATGCTATTGGGTAACCCAGATCAACGATCCAGATTTAAACATAGTGGGAACAGGGCCTTGGATATGTTTTCGAAGTGCCACAATGACTGTCCTGTTGGTATTAGAACTACTATATGCTGTCAGATGGAGAGGCACTTTTGTTCTACTATCTGTAAGCATCTGGCAGGACTCTTTGACAAAAGAAAATCACCACTCATGGGTTATGAATGCATGTGATTTAGGTTTATGTGGAACCAGAAACCCCTCTGAAAGCAACTCAAATGACCCCAAAGAGGACTGCAACTAACGCCAGGATAAGGCTGCCTTCAACATACGTGGGCTGAAAGTTGGGTCATCTACTATTGTAGCGATGCGTTCTAAAAGAGTAACTACAACGGGGATGGCAGGATCACAATTTCTGGATGGCGGGATTTGGCGCATAGTTGTAGGGCGTGACCCCCGAGGCAGGGTACCTCTCGTGCTGAGAGTTGCAGGTTCTTCCATCGCAAACCAGAGCAGGCCAGGTGACTGCTGGGGTCCACCCCATAACTGCTACCCTCAACCAACTGCGCAGATCTGAGGCCACCTGTGGGCGAAGGTGGAAGGTGCTATTTGAGGTGTCATAGAGAAAGAAATGTCTGGGTGAGGGGGGCGAGTCTGGAAAGAAGCGGAGAGAAAGAGGGGGAGCGATCAGGAAACAAGTGAGCCATGAGCAGTGCCACATCAACATCATTCTGGGACACAGCAACAGGGAACGCAGAGGAAGCCAACTGGATAAACACCAGAGAAGTTTTAATGTGCTTCCCATTGGACCTTCTCTGTGGACGTCCTTCTCTGGTTGAACTCACATCTTCCAACAAAAAAAAATTAAAGCCTCCTAGAGTGAAGACGTGTAAGAGCGTTATTAGTTAAGAACATCGTCACATATTCCTTCTTCGTGGCGTCCCTGTCGACGTGGATGAAACTCCTTTCAGGTGGTCGTGGTGGACACTGCGATCATTTCCATAGGTCTGCAAGCAATGGGTTATGGGCGCAGCACACGGCCACACAGGATTAACTTCACTTATTTATGTTAAAAACTGCGACATATGCGATAAACGTTGGGCATTCCAGGTTAAATCGTTGCATTATAGTGCATTTAGCTCCACTTTTCCAGAGGAGCTCGCGATTGATAAAATCCAAAGAGATTACAAATTTTGACAGTGTGCCCTGTTAATATTTGGAATATACTGTGAGGAAAAGGGAGAATTACATATTCAATAAAATATTCATTGCAGATATTTTTCACAGAGGTCATTTAAACACAACACATCATGCCTTGCTACATCATGGCAAAAGGCGTTTAATACTAGGAGGACACAAAACATCTCAAACAAGGGTGATGAAGTAAAATTTTAAAAAGCGTTTAAAAGCTGTCATATTTTAATATCAAGTGTTTCAATGTTTGAAAAAACGTGTAAAAACATGGAGGTCCCAGTGTGGAAAGCTGGGGTCTTCTGCATCCAACCAGTCCGCAACCAGTCAATCCAACCCCTCTCTGTAGTAGGAG
>NC_056530.1:10329168-10331685 GCF_019175285.1 Sceloporus undulatus
TTCCCTGCTATGCAGGAAATACATGCTATTTGTACACAAAGCATTAAGGGCATTCAACTATGGACAGGGTTAAGTTAGAGAAGCATCAAAACAAAGGGAGAAAAGTGGAGAAGCGGACAGAGTCCAGCCAGAGTTGATGTTCCTCAGATTCGACGCTATTGGATGGAGAGCCTAGGCGTTTCAGCAAGACTCAGGAGCATGTTCTCCAGTCCTTGGTCATTCCTGTTCTCAGGGGGATATTCTTCATGCCATCAATAGACTTAGTGACATATGTCCCCGCATTGTCCCAGGAGTGACCGCCTCCCAAGATATCCACTACCAAAGGAGCTTCTCCCGAAGCCTGCCAGGCCCACACCTCCAACAGCACATGGGGCATGACCACCGACACGAACAGGCTCACAGGTGGCAGCGAGGATGGCTCCTGGGATGGTCACGTTCACAGCGGGGGGCTGGATGTAGCATTCAGAGGGGGGGACCTGGTTGATGGGCTTAGGCATCACTCCGGCTAGGATGCCCAGCTCTGCGGCCGAGGTGCTGCTCCCAATTCCGGAACCTAAGCCCAGTCCGCCGTAGCCATAGCCATAGCCATAGCCAAGACCTCCAAGGCTGGAATTGGAAGACCCAAGTCCAACCACCGGAGCAGAGCTGCAGGATGGGATGGCGCAAGATAGTCCACAGTTGGGCATTTCTCAGGGATGGTGAGACTCTGGGGGGATAAAATATTGGAGAAACAGAAAGGAATGAGTAGAAGGAAAAACATTCATGGTTTCTGTTCAGGTTAACCCCGAATGTTGTGTGACAAGCAATCTGCTTTTGCAGGGTTTTTTCCACTTCAAATCAAGTTTCTGCACGTGATCCGTCCCATGTGATAAACTCCTAGGTCTACTTGCCCATATGTGTTTTACATCTGAGGAAGTAGATCCAGTCTATAAAAGCTTATGCTACAACTTCTTTTGCACAGATAGTCGCAAACATCACATACGAATCATAAAGATATAGATACATAGAAGTGTGTGTTGTGTGTTGTGGGTATCAGCACTCTTTCTCTGTAATCCTTTCCCCTTCTCCTAAGGGCATCAGGAATTGCCTAGTCCATGAGTTTCATGGCTAAGCTCTACATCTCTAACAACAATGAAGTGGTTCAAACATTTGTTGGAAAACAATGGAAATACTTCTACTACTACTACTACTACTACTACTACTAATAATAATAATTTTATATTTTCCCACCTCTCCCAGGTGGATCAAGGTGGGATTACAGCCTGATAAAATATCCAATTCACAACTGTAAAATACTATAACAATTTACAAATAATTCCTTTACAATTGTGAAGGAAGGAAGGATCTTTCTACGTCGGAACAATGTTCCATCTAGCCTACTATCTCCCTTTTGGACAACATCCTGCTAAAGGCCGTTATAATGTGAAAATATTAGCACTTACCGAATATTGTGTTTCCTTCGCCTGGCATGTGTATTCTTCATCTGTGTCTGCACTGCAGAAATAAAGCTGTTGGGCGCCACTTTAATGGCCAGGACTCAGTGCTATGGAATTCTGGGCTTTGTGGGGTATTTAGCCTTCCGTGTCTCGGAGCTCTGGTGCCATGCTACAAATCCCAGGATTCCATAGCAGTGATTTGGGCAAGTTAAATTGGTGTCAGACTGCTTTATTTCATAGAATCACAGAGTTGGAAAAGACTGCAAGGGCCATCCAGTCCAACCCTCTGCCATGCAGGAACTCTCAATCAAAGTATCCCCAATTTCTGCAGTGTGGATGCAACTTTAGATTCACGTTCTCTTATGTTCATTCTTTCTCATATGAGGTGAAAATCTGGGCTTTCCTCCAAAGCCCACACTCAAACTAGATGAAGTTAAGTTGAAGGTTTTCATGACCGGCATCCATAGTTTGTTGTGGGTTTTTCGGACTATGTGGCCATGTTCTAGAAGAGTTTATTCCTGATGTTTTGCCATAATCTGTGGCTGATATCTTCGGAGAATGCTGGCATGGAAGAGAATTGGATATATAGGTTCACACAGTATATATCCCACTCTCTTCCATGCCAGCATTCTCTGAAGATGCCAGCTACAGATGCTGGCGATACATCAAGAATAAACTCTTCTAGAACATGGATACAGAGCCCAAAAAACCCACAAAAAACTATAGTTGAAGTTACTCCTATTATCTAGTTACAATAAAGAACTACAGATATTTGTTTGACAACTGAGAAGGAAGGAAGAGTCCTTGTAAATCGGAACAAAGTTCCTTCTAGGTTGGAATCTCGTATCTTGCTAAATGTATCTTAGAGAACCAGAAGGAGAACATGGAAGTAATGGAAACCGACTTACCTGCTTCTCCAAGGAGTTGTAGCGAAGGCAGAAAAGTCAAGCGAAGCTGCTGGAACTGAAGAGAGAAGGTTGAGCTTTTATACGGTTCATGGCGCATCATGTGAATCTGGCTTTTTTCCCCTCCCTCTCTCCCTTCCCAGTAAACAATGTTCTTTTCATCCGTGCAAAAATTA
>NC_056530.1:10331785-10336614 GCF_019175285.1 Sceloporus undulatus
TACATACCACCTTCACTCCATGCCTCCCTTTTGGACTCTGTGTATGTTGTAATGACATCCACTGCATTATTGGCGCCATGTACTGTTTAACTTTTGTTGTTGTTTTCCATCCTCGAGTCGATCTCAATCCATGGTGACCCTGTAGATGAGACATCTCCAAGACTCATTATGCTACACTGCTCTGCTCAGGTCCTGCAAATTCATTGAAGATGTTGAGGACCGAGATCCGGTTTAAACCGTAGTGGGAACAACCCCATGGATACTTGTTTAAAAGTTCAGACTATGACCCCAGCGACTTCTGTAGGTATTTGAACCACGACTGCTAAGATGGAGGGGCACTTTCTTTTTCGCACGTCACATCCAAAAAATCAGCGAATAGAGAGAGATTGCTTGAGGATGGTATTTATTCTGACATTTAACCCTATCCAACATGGTACTCTTAAATGGTAATTTGCACCAGTTTCAGGAATTGGTTCAATGGCAAGGGGGAAGGGAGCAGCTTGATGGCCTGTCCCGTCTCTGGCCTCTCCTTCCCCAAAATCCCCTGCCCAGCCTCCTTACCTCCTTCTGGCCATGGGAATTTTTTAAAAAGGCAGCAGGGAAGCCGGTCAGCGGCCAAAGAAGCCAGTAAGGAGGCTGGGCTGGGGATTTTGGGGCCAGGAGAGACCAGATAATGC
The DNA here is from genome assembly GCF_019175285.1 of Sceloporus undulatus. NCBI lineage: Eukaryota > Metazoa > Chordata > Lepidosauria > Squamata > Phrynosomatidae > Sceloporus > Sceloporus undulatus. Next base: position 10,332,463 of record NC_056530.1, read on the forward strand.
CAGCTGCCCCCCCCCCCCCCGGGCCGGGGTGCCAGTGGGAACCTGGGCAGATTTTGAAATGATTCGAATCCACCTGGTTCCCACTTGGGCTGAATCGGTTTATTTCTAAATAAATCAGTTCAGCCCCTCAAAAAGGCCATTTCCCCAGTGTCTTTTTGATCCAGGTTAAATGGGCAAAAAGCATGCCCCCCCTTTCTGAATCAATTTCTAAAATCGGATCCAGTGGGAACCATGCCCATTTAACCCAAATCACGATCCATATTTAAACATAGTGGGAACAGGGCCTTGGATATGTTTTTGAAAGTTCACACTATGACACAAGTGACTCCTGATGGTATTAGAACTACTATTACTGCTCAGATGGAGGGGCAATTTCTATTCTGACTATCTGTAAAGAAGGTGGCAAGGGTCATTTTAAACAACAACAACATCTTGCCTACCTACCAACTTGGGAACAAGGCAGTTTATACTGTGAATGACAACAAAACCATCTCAAAACAATGTATGATAAAGTAGTGTAAAACTTTTAAAATCATTTATAACAGCTGTCACATTTTAATATTAATGTTTTAAAATGATTAAAAACACCTTTAAGAACATGGAGGTACCAGTGTTGGGAAGTGGGCTCTTCTGCATCCGAACCCAGTCCTCAACCATCTAAATCCAAACCCTCTCTGTAGTAGGAAGCCCACATTGCAAACTTGTTCAAACAGAGATTGCATCCCACTGAAAACCTTTCCATAGTAAAGGAAGGCATATTCACTTCTCAAAGAGCAGGAAGGACAGGCGGGAGCGGCTTCCAGAGAAGCTGTTGGGGGACCGTTGGAGTGCAAGTGGTTTTATCCTGTTTGGGCTGCATTCATTTTGGTCTGGTGCCATTTCGTAATGAGCAACTTGTGGTTTTGTTGGTACACCTTTTTGCTTTCGGTGACAAGATGAGATGAATGACTAAGAAATATTTAGATGTACAATACATGGATGTCTCGTTCTTTTCATTTATCCATGAATGGACTCTCACTGCGTTCCTGTGTTTCCCATAATTACCTTATTGAAACTGTGTGTGTGTGTGTGTGTGTGTGTGTGTGTGTGTGTGTGTGTGTGTTGTGTCTCTTCTTTTCCTTTCTGAGTCATGGAGATTATCCCAGTCATGGGACTTTTGTTGGTTCAGGGTTTTTGTTCTTTGCCTTTCTTCCCTCTGAGGCTAAGAGAGTGTGATTTGCCCCAGGCCAACCCAGGGCTGAGCCAGGATCTGAAATCTGCTCTCCACAATCCCACAGGCCAGTGCTCTCCTTTGTGGCTGAAGATGGGTTTGGGCCAAAGGACAGAAAAGGAATCTGTATGAAATCCAACTGGAGAGGGATTTCCAGAGGGAAAAAGCTTAGCAGACCTCGGACTTAGGGTCCCTTTGAACCTTTGGTCAGAAGGATAGTCCCTTGGACCCTCTTCCCCCCATCTTTCCCTAGAGAGTGGGCCCTTGGGACCCTTGGCTGGGATTGGGCTCCAGGACCCTCTAAAGATCCCAACATCCAGGGATGCTCCAGTCCCACCTATGGCCTATGGTTAGACAGCACTTCCCAGAATCGCTTCTTGGCTAGCTCAGGCCGCTGGGAGTTGCAATACAACCAAGTATCATAGTCCCTTGGTATCCTTGGCTGGGGTTTGGTTCCAGGACCCCTCATGGATCCCAACATCCAGGGATGCTCCCGTCCCATTGAATACAATGGTGGAGTACAAAGGTTTCTCCTTCTGTTTCCTGAAGGAGAGGCAGCCCTATTGCCTGGAGTTGGACGGAAGTTCCCAGCATCCCTGGATGGCTTGTCTGGCTCAGGCTGCTGGGAGCTGCAATCCAACCAGGTACTGTAGGCTTGCTGCCAGGACTCTTCATGGATCCCAACATCCATGGATGCTCCAGCCCCATTCAATGCCATTAGTCCAATGGTGCCCCTTATATAAAATGATAAAATTAAAAATTTGCTTTTTGGAGTGTGTGTGTGTGTGTGTGTGTGTGTGTGTGTGTGTGTGTATGGTGGGTTCTCCGTATCCTCTGGAGTTTGCTTCCAGGCCCCTATGTGGATCCCAACATCCAGGGATGTTCAAGTTCCATTCAATACAATGGTGGAATACAGGAACTTCTCCTTCAGTTTCCTGCAAGACGCCCTATGGCCTATCATTCGATTGCAGTTCCCATCATCCCTTCTTGGCTAGGCTGGCTCAGACTGCTGGGAATTGCAGTCCAATAGATTATCATGACATCCTCTTGGAACGCCTGGGAGAGTTAGGAATCGGTGGCACTGCACTGCAATGGTTCCAGTCCTTCCTCTCGGGTAGATTCCAGAGGGTGATGTTCGGGGAGAGTCGCTCCTCAAAGACGGAGCTTAAATGTGGCATCCCTCAAGGCGCCATACTGTCCCCGATGCTATTCAACATTTATTTGAAGCCGCTGGGAGAAATCATTCACAGACATGGGGCAGGGTGTTATCAGTACGCTGATGACACCCAAATATATTTCTCCATGTCCTGATCAGCAGCTAGGACAACAGATGGCATTTCTCCCCTCAGTCAGTGTCTTGAAGTGGTAATGGGCTGGATGAGGAAAAACAAACTCAAGCTGAATCCAGACAAAACGGAGGTACTTACAGTAGGGGCCCCAAACCAGGTATAGGGTTGCAACCTCCAGTCCTAGATGGGGTCACACTCTCCACAAAGGACTGTGTTCACAGTCTGGGGGTGCTCCTGGATCCGTCGCTTCACATGACGAACCAAGTGAATGCGACAATCAGGAGTGTCTGCTATCAGCTTTGGCTGATACGCCAGTTGTGCCTTTTCCTGGAAGTAAAGGATCTACAAACTGTTGTACATTCACTGGTAACCTCATGACTTGATTTCTGTAATGTGCTCTACATGGAGCTACCCTTGTGCCTAGTCCAGAAACTTCAACTAGTGCAAAATATGGCAGCCAGGCTGGTCGCCAGAAAAACTAGGAGTGACCAAATGACACCCACCTTAAAATCTCTTCACTGGCTGCCTATTAGTTTCCGGGCACAGTACAAGGTGTTGGTTATAACCTTTAAAGCCCTACATGGCTTGGGTCCAACCTATTTGAGGGATCGCCTGCTTCCATATAATCCGCCCCGCACCCTCAGGTCCTCTGGGAGGAATCTATTGCAGCCTTTAAAGACCAGACTAACTGCTACCTCCCAGAGGGCCTTCTCTGCACTTGCTCCCAAACTATGGAACAGTCTGCTAGACGAGATCCGTCAAATTGCCAGCTTAGACAGCCTTAAAAAAGCTGTCAAGACGGATCTCTTCCGGCAGGCCTTTCCTGAATAAAGTACCCGGCCACAGAATGACTGCCCCCACATCATGTATCAGCCCACCGCTCTGACCTTGCTGTATCTTATTGTGTTTTTAATAGATGTTTTAATTGTATATGTTTAATCCTGTTTTAAGGGGGGGAATTTGGGACATAATTTTGTAAATGTGGATTTTAATATGTTGTAGCCGCTTTGATTGTCTTGTAACATAAAAACGGGATATAAATAAAAGTTTTATATTATTATTATTATTATTATTATTATTATTATTATTATTTCCATCCAAGACCACTGATGGAGCCCAACATCCAGTGATGCTCAATCCCCATTCAATACAATGGTGGAGTACAAGCGTTTCTCCTTCAGTTTCCTGCATCAGAGGGGGCCCTATGGCCTAGGCTTAGATTGCAGTCCCCAGCATCCTGAGCTAAGGCTTCTGGGAGCTGCAATCCAACCAAGTATCATAGCTCATTGGGATCCTTGGCTGAGGGTTGGTTTAAGGGCCCTATGCAGATCCATGGATGCTCATGTCCCATTTAATACAGTGGGCTAGCCCAGTGGTGTCCCTTCTACAAAGTGATAACATTCAATGCTTTTTGTTATATATATGTATATTGTGGGTCCTCCGTATCCTCTGGAGTTTGCTTGTCGTGTGCCTTCAAGGAGGTTCCAGTTTACGGAGACCCTAATGTGAAACTATCCTGAGATTTTCTTGGCAAGACTTGTTCAGGGGAGCTTTGCCATTGCCTTCCTGAGGGTGAGAACATGTGGGTTTCATGACCAAGTTGGGAACTGAACCCACAGTTCAACCCTCAAACCGCGATGCCATGCTGGCTCT
>NC_056530.1:10336714-10340587 GCF_019175285.1 Sceloporus undulatus
ACACACACACATATACATATATAGATGTTTTTTAATTTGGTTATACACACACACACATACACACACACATAATTGTATGTTATGATTATATATATATGTAGAGAGAGAGAGAGAGAGAGAGAAAGATGGTTTTTGATGTTATATAGAATGATTTTATATATGTTGTTGCTGTGTGTCTTCTTGTCCTTTCCGAATGATGGAGAGTATCCAGTCATGGGATTTTTGTTGGTTCACGATTTTTGTTCTTTGCCTTTGCCTCCCTCTGAGGCTGAGAGAGTGTGACTTGCCGCAGGCCAACCCAGGGCTGAGCCAGGATCTGAATCCTGCTCCCCACAATCCCACAGGCCAATGCTTTCCTTTGTGGTTCAAGATACCCACTGGGTATCACAGCCCCTTGGTATCCTTGGCTGGGGTTTGGTTCCAGGATCCCTCATAGATCCCAACATCCAGGGATGCTCTAGCCCCAATCAATACAATGGTGGAGTACAAGGATTTCTGCTTCAGTTTCCTGCATCAGAGAGGGCCCTATGGCCTAGGTTTAGATTGCAGTCCCCAGCATCCTGAGCTCAGGCTGCTGGGAGCTGCAATCCAACCAAGTATCATAGCTCTTTGGGATCCTTGGCTGAGGGTTGATTGAAGCGCTATTCACGGATCCCAACATCCATGGATGCTCAAGTCCCAATAATAATAATAATAATAATAATAATAATAATAATAATAATAATAATAATGTATTTGTGTTTCCCCGCCTCTCCCAGTGGATCGAATTGGGGTTACAGACTATTAAAATCAATACATATAACATTCTTATAAAAACATAAAAAATATTACATCAACACTCATCAATACAACAGTACCAAAATCCATCAACCCTCCAGCATCCAGGGGCAAGGCAGAATATCGTTGTCGGCAGGGATATTGGTCTTCATTCTTCGGGGGGGAAAGCTTGACAAAAGAGTACCGTCTAAAGTCTCTTTTTAAATGTTTCCAAGGGGGTCATGAGACGGAGCTCCTCAGGTAGGCTATTCCAGATCCGCGGGGTCATTATAGTAAAGGCCTTTTGGGATGACGAAACATATTTGGAAGATGGTGTTTCCAATAAGTTCTTAGCAGATGTTCTGAGTGTGCGGCGCGGATCATATGGGAAGATGCAGTCCCTCAATTAACTCGGGACCAAGCCATGTAGGGCTTTCTAGGTGATAACCAACACCTTGTATTGTGCCCAGAAGTGAATAAGAAGCCAATGAAGATCTCTCAAGTTAGGTGTTATATGGTCAAACCTAGATGCACCGGTGACCAATCTGGCTGCCATATTTTGTACTAACTGAAGCTTCCGGACTTGATACAAGGGTAGCCCCATGTAGAGCGCATTTCCTGTGTGAAAGTAGGGAAATATTGGGATATGGTCAATTCAACATTATCAGATATGTTAAAAATTTATATAGATAAGAAGCCGGAACTGTATTTACTTAATATGATTGATGCATCTTTGGAGAAAAACTTTGGTAAAATTCTGTTCTACTCAATTACCATAGCAAGAATCCTGCTGGCACAGAAGTGGAAGGAAGAAGTGATCCCGGACAAAAAGGAATGGCTATCCAATCTCTATGAAGCAATAGAAATGGATAAGCTAACGCAAATTCTAAGAGGAAAATCGACAGAGATAGTAAATGACAACTGGAAACCTGTGACGGATTACTTAAAGAAAATTTGGGTAGTTTAGACGATTATTGGATGTACTAAGGGGCTGTAATTCTGGGTTACTTGGAATACAAGATATCTATAATTCACATAATTGAGAGAATGGAATGTTATAGTTAGATAGAATAAGCTGGAATAGAGAGGATTGCTGGGGTTTGTAAATGAACCGGGTAACTTGTATAATCTGGTCAAATTAAGATAATCTCAACAGTTACATTGTTTTACTTGGATATCATAGGGTAATAGAATTAGGTGAAGTCGCAAAACATATAATGAAGGAAAGAAGGTCACGATTGGTTACTCACTGTATAAACAGTACGGAAAGGAAAGGAAGTTGTATGAATGTTAAAGTGAGAGAGAGTTAGAGAGAATGAGAAGATTAGAAGACCCAAACTCAAGGTTTGAGAAAGAATTTTTTAGGAAATAGAAAGAAGTAAGAAGAATATGTTTTAGATTCTTGAGTAGGGAATCGTGAGTATATCTGTTATAGCAGTATGTCTGAAATATGTTGTTGTTGTCTGATATGGGACTGTTTGTTTTATAATTTTGATGTTGTTGTTTGACATGTGATATTAGAATATGTATACATGTCTTTTATATCAATAAACTTATTTAAAAAAAAAGAAATCTAGATGAGAGGTTACCAGAGCATGTACCACGGTTTCAAGATCCCTTTGGCCCAGTTAAGGTCGCAGTTGGCGTATCAACTGAAGTTCATAGCAAGCACTTCTGGCCATCACATCTACTTGAGATGTCAACTGAAGGGACGAATCCAGAAGTACTGTACCAGAAGTACAGGGGAAGTGTGACCCCGTCCAGGACAGGTGGATAAATTTCCTTCCCCGGGCCTGGAGAACCTATCACCATTACTTCCATTTTCTCTGGATTCAGGCTGAGTTTGTTTTCCCTCATCCAGTCCATTACCGACTCCAGGCAGAGGAGAGACGCCATCCTTAGACACTGCATCAGTCAGAGACACAGAGAAGCATATTTGGGTGTCATCAGCATACTGATAACACTGCGCCCTGTGTCTCCGGATGATCTCTCCCAGCGGTTTCATGTAAATGTTAAACAAAGTGGGGGACAAAATAGCTCCCTAAGGGACCCCAGATGTCAGTTCCCTGTTGGAGGAGCAAGTCCCCCAACTGCACCATCTGGAATTTGACCGAGAGATAGGATCGGAACCACTGGAGTGCAGTGCCCCCGATGCCCAACTCTCTCAGGCATTCCAGAAAGATACCGTGGCCAATGGTATCAAAAGTCGCTGAGATGTCCAAAAGCACTAACAAGGTCACACTTTCCCTGTCGATGCCCAGAGGGAGATCATCGACTAAGGCGACCATGGCAGACTCAACTCCGTATCCCGCTCTGAAGCTGGTTTGAAATGGGTCCAGATAATCGGTTTCATCCAAGACTGCTTGGAGTTGGAAGGCGACCGCTCAATACAGTGGGCTAGCCCAGTGGTGTCCCTTCTACAAAGTGATAACATTAAATGCTTTTTGTTATATATATGTATATTGTGGGTCCTCCGTATCCTCTGGAGTTTTCTTGTTGTGTGCCTTCAAGGATTTTCCATCTTACAGAGACCCTAATGTGAAACTATCCTGAGGCTTTCTTGGCAAGACTTTTTCAGGGGAGGTTTGTCATTGCCTTCCTGAGGCTGAGAAAATGTGGGTTTCATGACCAAGTTGGGAACTGAACCCACAGTTCAACCCTCAAACCGCGATGCCATGCTGGCTCTTAGATATTTGGACAAAGACTGCCATTTGAAAGCAAGCCCAGAAATCCCTGTGCATCCCTTGGGCTGCATCCGCACTGCAGAGATGATCCCGGTTGTCGCGATTGTAACTGCCATGGCTCAGTGCTATTGATAGATACGATCTATTACGGCACATAGCCAGCATCCTAAAAATATGAAATACACAGATTTACTTACAAAAATTACCAGAATTATATAAAAAGGCAGAAAATATATATTACAAGACAACTGGTAAAATACATGTTTTAAAATACGAATGCTACCCATTCGGGATTTAGGACATTGGTCTTCACAACTAAGAGCTCCCTCAGAGGCCTTTATTAGCTTTACTCTAAAAGGATGAAAGGCTGCTTCGCCAGCAAAATATTATTAGACTATAATCTCTTTAAACACTTCCTCTCATAATTGTAGAG
>NC_056530.1:10340687-10358487 GCF_019175285.1 Sceloporus undulatus
AATTATCATGGAGGGAGGGCTCTCCTTCTTCAGGATAGTGCTGATGGAGCTGGGCCTGCCTGTTCATTCCCTCGCAGGCCGAAGGATGACAGTTATCATGGAGGGAGGGTTCTCCTTCTTCAGGATAGCGCTGATGGAGCTGGGCTTGCCTGTTCATTCCCTCACGGGCCGAAGGATGACAGTTATCATGGAGGGAGGGCTCTCCTTCTTCAGGATAGCGCTGATGGAGCTGGGCCTGCCTGTTCATTCCCTCGCAGGCCGAAGGATGACAGTTATCATGGAGGGAGGGCTATCATGGACTTGGGAGATGATGTTAGGGAAACACTTCTCCTAGAATTAGAGAATCATAGAATCATAGATGCAGATGTTTGTTTTAAAGAGAGGAAATCAATGGAATCTACCAACCTGTTCGCTGACTGTTAAACAGTTGAGTCCATGAGGCTAGTTCCTCAGGACTAACGAATAAGATATAGGCCAATATGTTTTCACTTGGTGTTTTATCCTGACTTATTATAAGCAGTCCATTTAGGTTGTAACACAAAAACTCAGTATTAGATTAGAAAGCTTGGCCAAAACTAACAAAATGAATTTCAACACGGAAAAATGAAACCTACTGGCCCTAGGGTGGAAAAATGAATTGCACAGATATAGGATGGGAGACAACTGGCTAAACGAGAGACTTATACGTGTGAAAGCTATCTGGGAGTCCAAGTAGACCACAAGTTGAACATGAGTCAACAGTGCAACACGGCAGCTAACAAGACCAATGCGATTTTAGGCTCCATCAATAAAACTATAGTGTCTAGATCAAGAGAAGTAGTAGTGCCACTCTATTCTGCTTTGGTCAGGCCCCACCAATATTGTGTCCAGTTCTGGACACCACAATTTAAAAAGGACATTGAGAAACTGGGGCCATGTGTCCAAAGGAGGGAGAACAAAATGGTGAAGGGTCTGGAAACCAGGAAGCCTGATGAGGAGAGACTTAGGGAGCTGGGGATGTTTAGCCTGGAGAAGAGAAGGTTAAGAGGTGATATGATAGCCCTGTTTAAATATTTGAAGGAATGTCATATTGAGGAGGGAGCAAGCTTGTTTTCTGCTGCTCCAGAGACTAGGACCCGGAACAATGGATGCAAGCTCCAGCAAAAGAGATTCCACCTCTACATTAGGAGGAACTTCCTGACAGTAAGGGCTGTTCAACCATGGAAGATATTCCCTTGGAGTGTAGTGGAGTCTCCTACCATAGAAGTCTTTAGTCAGAAGCTGGATGGATTTCTGTTGGGGATGCTTTGATTGAGAGTTCTTGCATGGCAGAAGGTTGGACTGAACGAATTGGTGACCATTTGTACTCATCTGTTTTTGCTTTTCTCCTTTGATTTGAAACTGCTAGTCCCAGAAAACACTTGCTCTGTGTCTTTTCTTCAATAAAGCTTTGCTTCAACAAATAATTTCCTCTTGTGGTTTTTACTCTTCTTGGCCAAATCTACACCATCAGCATCTGGATTCCTATCTCTCATAATCTTATGTTGGGGAGGGATTCGGAACAGGAAAATGCAAAATGTAGAGAGAGATCTGAAAAATGGACACATACATCTCTCTGTGTCTTTTGCTTGTTTGTTTATTAGAGATCAGGGATAGTTTTTATCTCATATGGGGGCCGCTATCTTCACGTAAGTGACATGCAGCATACAGGCATTGCTGCACATCACTTACATTACTGGCACACCAATGGTGTACTTGTGCCATGTGCCAGGTGCCTTTGAAAGAACCTGCTTTTCACAGGTACTTTTTACTCTGGAGGGACGCTGCATGTTTTGCTGCTGGAGTTAAAACGGGAGCCTCCAGTCTGCCATTTTCAGGTGGTCTGAAGATTCCCATAAAAAGATAAAGTTTCTTCCAATACCAGCTGGCAGCTCATCCTCACCCTTCCAGAAAGAGGTCTTTCCTAGCTCTTACCACAGAGTTACACAAATGTAATCCTTATCATGAATCCATGAATTAACTAAGATATATAACAATGCCTTTAGCATCCAGTATGTAGAGAGATTTTGTAGCATCTTTGCATTGAAAGAGAACAGCAGCATGAACTTTCGTAGACTTAATCTGAGGAAGAAGACTTAAGTCTAGGAAAACACCTGCTGGAAACTTCTTTCTTTAGTTAGACTTGAAGGTGATCTCTCTACAGACTGATTCTACTGACTCACATCTTTGAATTCTGGTAATCAGGGGGAGTTAATAATAGTTCCAAAGCCAAGAAAACATCATTATGCTCTACAAAGCTGAATATTACTTGGGGTGTTCATGGGGTGTGACACCAGTTGCCCAGTCAGTTACTGGAAGGACCTGTTCGGAGAGTCTCTGAGGGCAGGAGGCTGGCAGAGTCCCCCCAAATTGTATAAAAGGAGACCAGAGTCAAGCCTTTTCCAAGAGCTCCTCTCGACTTCTTCCAAAGACTCCTCTGAGAACTCAGTAAGTGAGCAGAAAGAAGTCTATTCCAACTGGATGCTTCATTTGAACTGTGTGTATACTACTCTCTTTCTCTCTCTCTCTTTCTCTCTCTCTCTCACTCTTTTTACATCCTTCAGTTAAGATGATGTTGTGCATTTTTGTTTTAGTGCTTAGGAACGTTTTGAGCTCATCCCATCATACAATGGGAATTTTGTAATCCTGAAAAAATACTTTAAGAAGGCCTGTATTCAATGGCAAATCTGTGTTTGTAGAGATATGAGGAAAGAAGGGTTTCTTAGGGGCCTTGTTCCCACTACGTTTAAATCCGGATTGGGATCAGGGTTAAAGGGGCATGGTTCCCACTGAATCTGATTTCAGAAATTGATTCAGAAAGGGGGACCATGATTTTGGCCATTTCTGTCCATTTAACCGACATCAAAAAGATGTTGGGAAAGTAAGGTGTTTTTTGGGCTGAATCGATTTATTTAGAAAAGTTTTTTTAATCCTTTTAAAACATTGATATTAAAATATGACAGCTTTTAAAAAAGATTTTTACAATACTTTATCATCCATCATTTTGAGATGGTTTTGTTGTCATTCATAGGATAAACTGCCTTGTTCCCAAGTTAGCAAGGCAAGATGCTGTTTAAAATGACCTCTGTGCAAAATTTCATTACAATGACTATTTGAATGAATATTGTAATTCTACCTTTCTCCTGACCTTTGTCAATGCTTTTAATCTATTTTGTGAGGAGAAAGGTAGAAATACAAATACTGAAAATCATACCTTGTTTAAAATAATATGTGAGAAGTAATCTCTGCTAGTCTGCAGAGTTAAATGTAAACTATTATTCAACTTCATGGACTGGAAATGCATAGAATTTGAGACAACTGGAAATAGAAAAGAGCAACAGCAATTGAATGGTATGGACATCCTAAAATAAGGATAGGACAGCAGTGATGTCCCAATGTTATCAGCTGCATTTTGGAAAAGCCCCGGGTTCAATTAAAAGAAGGAAGTCCCAAGAGATGGTCTGATGTGAGGAACATCAAAACCTTCCCTGGTGTTTAATCCAGTTGCTCTCCTTCCTTCCTTTGTTGACTGTGTCCAGGAATGATGCTGAGGTTGCCTTCTTCATGGGCTCATTGTGTACTGATTTCTCCCCATCTCTCTCTCGCTTCTTTCAGACTCTGCCCAGTCACCCAGACATGGCTTTCTCTATGACATCCTACACTGCTGTACCTTCCACATTCACCCCAATGTTTGGCCTCGGATCTGCAGACCTTGATGGTAGCAATTATGGAGGAGTCCCAGGAATCCCTGGCCTTTTTGAGTTGGTTGGAAGAAACGTAACCTCTGCAGAGATGGCTACTCTCTTTGGGGTCACTCCTCAACCTATGAGCCAGGTCCGGTCTACAGATGTTGTGATCCTGCCACCCCCTTTTGCCGTTACTATTGTACGACGCACCCTATTTGGTTTGCAATAATTGTCCAATAAAACCCGGGTCAAAATGTAAGCACAAAATCTAGACCAAACTGTAAGACAACTGCAGGACAAAACTCATCCAAAAATGTAGGATATTTAAGGTCCTCTGTTTTTCTAAAACGTCCTACATTTTGGGCTGAGTTTTGTCCTGCATTTGTCCTACAGTTTGGTCTAGATTTTGTCCTACATTTTTCCCTGAGTTTTTGTGGACAATTATGGCAACCCTACACCCTACAATAGTAGGTGATCTGCCTTTGAGACCACTTATGTTGAAAGCAGCCCTTCCTCTGGCATTAGTGGGTTTGGCAGATCCTGTTGCGGTCATTTGATAACTTGCTTTCAGAGTGGTTCCTTGGTGTCCTATTAAACCTAAATCACATGCATCATAACCCATGAGTGGTGATTTTCTTTGTCAAAGAGTCCATTGCCAACTTGCTTACAGATAGTCACAACACAAAGTGCCTCTGCATCTGAGCAGCAGTGGTTCTTATACCAACAGGAGTCACTGGGTCATAGTCTGAGCTTTTAAAGAAGGATCCAAGTTGCCAAACTCTTCCATTAAATTAAGACTACCATCTTGGATAGCATTAAATGTCAGACTAAATGCCATCCTCAATGGATCTCTCTCTATTGGTGGGGTATTGTTTTTGGGGGATGTGATCAGAGAATCCAGTATACCAAGGTCCCAGGAATGCAGCCCCAAATTCCTACAGTTTTCCATTCTAGCCTAAGGCTCTATCTGCACTGCAGAAATCATCCCGGTTAACACCTCTTTAACTGCAATGGCTCAATGCTACAGAATGATCGGAGTTATAGTTGTGTGAGACATGTAGCCTTCTCTGTCAAAGAGCTCTGGTGCCACGACTAAGTAAAAATTCCATGATATCAAAGCATTGATAGATTGATAGATTGATTGATTTAATTTGATTTATTACAGCACAGAGCCAGCATAGTAAAAAATAAACAGATTGATTTACAAAAATTGATTTACCAAAAATAAGAATGCTATCTGCAATGCCTTTTAATGCCCAAAATATCTTAATTGAAGGATCTAAAAAGAGTGAGAGAAAGAGGAGAGCAGCCATGCACACAACGTGTCTACGCACTATCTATAATAAAGCATACTAAGAATAATAAATAATAATAGTCATAAAGTGCAACGTGAAGCATCCAGTAGGAATAGCCCTTTCTTTCTCTAACTTACCGAGTCTCAGAGGAGTCTTTGGAAGAGAGGAAGTCGGAGAGGGAGCTCTCGGAAAAGGCTTGATCTGGTCTCCTTTCTACCATTCGGGGGGGACTGTGCCAACATTCTGCCCTCAGAGACTCTCGAACCGGGTCTTCCACTCCCATTGACTGGGCCACCCGGCGTCGCACCCATGGACCCACCCATGTAATATCAGCTTCCCTAAGATCATAATGATGTTTTCCTGGCTTTTTATTGGGGAAAAACATTATAGTCCTGCTTGGATCTATATTAACTCCCCTAGTTTGCCAAAATTCAAAGAGTTAGTATGTAGAGTATCAGTATGCAGAGAGATCTTGTTGTCATCTTTGATGGGACTAACTTAAAAAAAAAAGAAGTTTCCAGCAGTTGTTTCGTTTATTCGACTTAAGTCTTCTTTCTCAGATTTGAATTCTAGAAGAATAGACTTAAGTCGATGAAAAGTTCATGCTGGTGACCTATTTCTATCTCAAAGGTGCTACTAAGACTCTCTACCATACTGAGTGCGAAATGGCATGTCTACTTTTGAATTCATTCATGGATTCATGATAAAGGTTACCTTGTGTAGCTAAGGCTGTTGTTAAAGACGCTATAGAAAGATCTCTGTCTGGAAGGGTGAAGATGAGCTGCCAGCTGGTCTGTGAAGGAACTTTATGTTTCTATGGTGGCTCGATCAGACAACACTGAGAACGTTGGATGAGGCTCCCATTTAACTCCGGAGGGGACACCGCAGCAGCCAAACCTCATGGAATCCCTCTGGAGTAAACGGGGGAACTGTGAAGGCAGGTTCTTTTAATGTTGCCAGCCATGTCACGATGGGTACCATTGGCGTGCCGCTTATTACCTATAGTGACACACAGGGAGTTTGTATGCTGCAGGCGCTATACATCAACGCTGTCGATGCCCGTATGAATGGGAGGCATCTCTTGGTCCCAACTCCCCGCCCAGCCTCCTTAACAGCTTTATTGGCCGGCCTGATGGGGTTCCCGCAGCCTTTCTTTAATTTCCCAGAATGAGGAGGCTGGAAGGATTGTTTTTGGGGGATGGTTTTGTGGTGGACAGAGAAGCCGAGGGAAAAGCCGGAAGCATATAGGCCTCCCCAGCTGTGGGAAATCTAAAACAAGGCTGCAGGGAAGCCGGCTTGTGGCCAAATGAGCTGGGAAGGAGGGCTGGCTGGGATTTTTTTGGGTGGGCCAGGAGCGACCGGCCCATGCCAGTTGCCCCCCGATCTTGCAAGGTGGGAAACCTGGGCAAAATTCCGATTCACGATCGAATCCGCCTTGTTTCGCCAACTTGGGCGAAATCGATTTATATCTTAATCAACAAAAAGCTACCCCATTTCCCCAGAGTGTTCTTTTTGAAACACGTTGAAATGGGTCCAAACTTCTGCCCCCCCCGTCATTTTTGAATCAAAAATCGGGAATTCCGTGGGAACCAATGCTCATTTAACCCAGATCACGATCCAGATTTAAGCGTAGTGGGACACGGCCTTGGTATAACTTTCTGAAAGTTCAGGCTATGGCACAGGCTGATCTACTCTTGTATTAGAACTACTATACTACCTGCTCAGATGGAGGGGCACGTCTCTTCCGACTATCTGTAAACAATGTTGATCAATGGACCCTTTGACAATAGAAAAATCACCACTCTGGGTTTATGATGCCTGTTGAGGTAGATTTAATAAGAAACCACGGAACCATTCTGAACGCATCCCGAAATGACCCAAGAGGATCTGCCAACTATAACACCAGAGGAAGGGCTCCCTTCAAACTTACAGTGTCCTTCCATGAATGCACTCTCTCTGTGTGCCTTGTTTCCCGTAATTAGATTATTGAAACTACCTTCGCATCATGTTGCTCTCTTCCTGCTTAGTTCAAAGCGATGGTGATCTGGACCCCTCCAGTCCTTCTGGCAATGTTATTTTTTTATTCACCCACTGCCCTTTCATCCTCATCACCGGAGCTGAAAAGTCTGATTATGGCCCAAGCCATCTTAGGAGATGTGTTCTCTGATTTATTGAGGGAGTTGGACCAGGCAGGCTCAGTTTCCATCAGGGCTCAGTCTAGAAGAGGAGAATCTCCTCCCATAACTGTCATCTTCGGCTCTTGAGGGAGTTGACAGGCAGGCTCAGTTCCATCGGGCTAGCCTGGATCGAAGAGACTCCTCCCTCCGATTAATCTATCATCTTCTCGGCCTGTGAGTTGGGAGTTGCCCAAGCAAGGCTATAGTTGTTCCATCAGGGCTAAGCCTGGAAGAAGATGACTCTTCCCCATAACTGTCACTTCTGCCAGAGGAGTGTTGACCACGCTAGCTCAGTTCATCAGGGCGAGCCTGGAAGAGGGAAGAAGAGACCCGCCCGCCATAACGTCATCGTCTGGCTATGAGGGATGTTGACCAGGCAGGAGCAGTTCAAATAAGGGGATAGCCTGGAAGAAGCGGCACTACCTCCTCCTAACTGTCATCTTCGGCTGTGAGGGACAGGTTGACCACGTAGGCTCAGTTCCATAGGGCTAGCCTGGAAGTTAGAGACTCCCTCCCCTCCATAACTGTATCTTCCGCCTGTGAGGAGTTGACCAAGTAGGCTTCATTCCAATCAGGTAGCCTGGCAGAAGGAGGAGCGACTCCTCCCTCCATTAACTATCATTCTGGCCATGAGGGAGTTGACCAGGCAGGCTCAGTTCCCTCCGGGCTAGCCTGGAGAAGAGGACTCTTCCCTCCATAAACTTTATTCTTTGGCCTATGAGGAGTTGACCACGCGGCTCAGTTCCATCAGGGCTAGCCTGGAAGAAGAAGAGTACTCCTACCTCCATAACTGTATCTACTGGCCTATGAGGGGGTTGGACCAGTAGGATCAGTTCCATCAGGGGTAGTCTGAATGATAAGGGCTCCCTCCATCATTAACTGTCATCTTGGCAATGAGGTAGTGGACAAGCAGGGACACAGATCAATACAGGGCTAGCCCTGGAAGAAGAGTATCGGATTTCTCCCTTCCTAAATGTCATTTCCGGCATATGAGGGGATGTTGACCAGGCAGTCAGAGCTCCATAAGGGCTCGCTGAAGAAAAGAGGCTCCTCCCTCTTAACTGTCATTTCCGGCCTATGAGGGAGTTGACCAGGATAAGGCTAAGTTCCCTCAGGGCTAGCCGCGAAGAGAAGAGGGCTCCTCCCTCCATTAACTGTCATTTTCGGCCTATGAGGAAGTTGACCAATGCAGGCTCAGTTCCATCAGGGCTAGGCTGGAACGAAAGAGGCTGCCTCTCTCCATTAAACTGGCATCTTTCGGCACAATGAGGTTAGTTGCCAGGCAGCCCCCCAGTTTCCATCAGGGGCTAGCCTGGAAGACGAGATTCTCCTCTTAAACGTGTCATTTCCGGCTAGAGGAATGTGACAGGCAGGCCAGCTCATCAGGGCAAGCCTGAAGCTGGAAGGAAAAGAGGCTCCTCTCTCCGATAAATGTAATTTCCGGCCTATGAGGGAGTTGGTACTAGGCCAGACAGCTCCATCAGGGCTAGCCTGAAGAAGCGCCCTCCCCCCAGTCCATCTTGCCCTTGGTCAGCCTCAGAGGGAGGAGAAGAAATGCTGGACCTGATCCACTCCCCCCTCACCATCCCTTCCTCCTTTTGTGTCGTTGTCTTTTTATTGTACAACCTGAGGGCAGGGAAAAACGTTCTATTATCCACTCTGTTGTAAACCGACCGGATTTCCCAGTGATTGCGGTCGGCCTACAGAATCGGGCAAGCTTAGGTTTTATTCCAAAGCTTTAGTGGTGGTCATTCTTTCGGTTCCCAACTTGGATCAAGATGCTATTGGCTTGGGTTAGGCGTAGGGTTAGACAGTGATTTTAACTTATGCTTACACACACACACACACAACACAACCCACACACATATAAAATCATATTGTATTTTATGATTTATATGTATACAGAGAGGCAACAATAATCTATTCTAAATTCATCTCTCTCTCTCTCTCTCTGTATATATTATATATAGATATATCATTATCTTATATATGTTGTTGTTGTTGTGTTTTTGTGTTGTTGCCTTGAGGGTTGCCATAACTGTCCACTTAAACCATGGGGCACAATGTAGGACAAAATCTGGGACCCAAAACGAAGGACAATGCAGGACAAACCACTCAGCCCAAAAATATAGGACATGTAAGAACACTGGGAGGACCTTCAATGTCCTACATTTTGGAATCAGTTTTGTCCCGCAGTTCTCCTACAGTTGGTCTAGGATTTCTTCCTACATTTTGTTTTTTTAGTGGAAAATTATGGAACCCCAAATAGGGTGGGGGTCCTAAACTAGTAAACCATTAATAGCGGGTGGGCAGGATCACAATTTTCTGAGTGAAACCGGCTCATATGTGATGGATGCGACCCCAGACAGTGGTACCATCTCTGCCGGAGGTTGCGTCTCTTCCTAACCAAACCAGAGAAGCCCGGACTCCTGGGACACCTCCATAACTGCTACCATCAAGCTCTGCAGATCAAGGCCAACATTGGGACCAAAATTGGAGGTGGAATAATGTAGATGTCATAGAGAAAGGAATGTCTGGTGACTGATGCCATGAAATGAATCTGAAAGAAGCAGATGAGAACAGAAAGAGGGGGAGACGGATCATGTACCACAATGAGACCATGGAACACTGCCAACCTCCACTTCATTCCTGGACAAGTTACAGAGGAACAATGGAGGCCAACGATTAAACCCCATGTGAAGGTTTGAGTCCTCACATCGAACCTTCTCTTGAGACTTCTCACCTCTTTTAAAACCCAATGTATGATTTTTAGTGATATCTCTCAATATTTGTAATCTATTTTGTGATGGGAGAAAGGTACACATTACATTTCCTTACAATAGTCATTGTAATTAAAATTTGCCACAGAGGTCATCTTCAACAACAACGCATCAGCCTTGCTACCAACTTGGGAACAAGTCAGTTATATACTATGAATGACAAAAAAACCGTCAAAACAATGGTGATAACAGTTACTGAAAACTTTAAATCAATCTTTTTCCCGCTGTAGTATTTTATATCGTGTTGTGTTTAAAATGATTAAAAAACTTTTAAAATATGGTGGTCCCAGTTGTTGGAATAAAGTGGGCTCCTCTTGGATCCCAAACCTAGTCCTCAACCATCCAATTACAAAAACCCTCTCTGTAGTAGGAAGCTCTCACTCCTTTGCAACTTGTTCAAAAGAGATTGCCACCCACTGCAAAACTTTTTCATAGTAAGGCGCGCATACTCACTTCTCAAAAGAGCAGGGAGGACATGCAGGAGCAACGTCTGGACAGATGCTGGGGGGACCGTTGGAGTGCAAGGCTTTTATCTGTTGCAGCTAGCGTCGTTAATTTGGTCTGCATGCCAATTCGTAATGAGCAATTGTGATTTTTTCTGTACATCTTTTGCTTAGGTAAACACAGTGATGAGATGAAATTGACTAAGAAATATTTTAGATGTACAACACCTGGAGTCTCGTTCTTTTCATTATCCATGAATGCACTCTCTCTGCTGTTCCTGTGTTCCCGTTAATTACCTTAATGGAAACTAAATCGACAATCCATGTATTCTCTTCTGCTTTAGTTCAAGTATTGGCAATCTGGTCGCCTCCAGATTGGCTGGGGCAATGTTTTCTTTTATTCACCCCACACGCACCTCATCCCCCACAACACACCAGAAGCAAAAAGAGGATGATGACCCACGTTGTGACAGGGAACCTGTTTGAAACAATGCCTTTAACCTTCCATTAGGCCAAGGATTGGTAAACTTAGGTTTCATCCCAATCTTTTTAGTGGTGGTCATTCTTGCGTCCTCAATTTGGTTCCCAGATGCTTGGCCTTCGTTCTTCTAGAAAATAGGACTATGCCTGAAATTCCTGCAAGGAAGATGGATCGAGCTTAAAGATGCCAAAGGAGGAGGAAAGTTCTCATTTCTTGATGCATGATCCACATGTCAACTTGGATTACATTCCCAAGCTTTATGAATTGGAAGGTGGGGTTTGGATGGCAAATTATGTCTTTTTCCCAATTGTGTCAGCGATTTGCCTATGGGGTTAATTGCCTGTCTTTTAATGCATGAGGGGACATATTGGGCTGGGGAGGACAGTAAAATGGATTTTTATCGCAGGCAAAATTGCTACTTGCTTGCGCCTTGCCATCTCCCGTCCTTGGCCGTGTCGGTGGCAGTTTTTTAATTCTCTGGGAGAAGCTTTCGTAGTACCCTAAATCAGCAGACAGCTGAGGACGGGTGCTGGTCTGGGTTGCCAGCGCAACAAAGATTTTGTGTGCAATGAAACCCGTTTTCTCTGATCCAGCCCAATCCCACCCTGTGACTAGATGGACCTGAAGTGCGTGCGATTTATGATAACCTCCGAGGTTGTTGTCGACTCTCACCCCAAGGTACAACTCTATTACCACGGGCCTATTGTATCATTCCTAAATTGAGCTATGATTAGAGTGTTAAATGTTAAGCTATGTGATGATTGTTTATTTGTCGACTCGGTTTTTCATTGTTCTTTATATGTGTGTTGCTTTTTAGATGATGTGCGTTTTTGATTGACTATTAGAATTATCCCATGGTTTACTAAATCAAATGAAGGGGGGGGGCCTGAATTCAGGCGGCATCATGATGTGATCAGCAGTTTGCCAGTCAAATTGCCGGCCGACGGACCGCCGAAACCCGACCGAATACAGCCCAGATCCATTCCCCGTTTCAAGGGTTGGTTTCTCGGGGCTCTTTTTGGATGTGGGAATTTTTCCAGCTTAAACAAAATGGCCTCCAGATTGCTCCTGGAAGCAAGAGGCAAATTTTCGGGATGGCAAATTCGGTGGCAAAACCCTTCTGATAACCATCAAACGGACACCCGAATTCAGCTTTAATCTGGATAGTGGTAATCGATTTAATAAAACCATGGAATTAAGCTTCTATGGTGTTGTATGTTGCAATTCATTTCTGGTTGTTTCTTTCTCTCGATCCATGGGAAAGACTTCCTTAGCCTAAGAGAAGAAAAAAATACTATTAGTTAGTATTTTCTTGTACCTCATGGCCTCCAAGCCGTCTCTATGGTGTTGGAACAGGATTCAACATTCAAAAAGGATGTTGAGCAGAAACTGGAGCTTGTCCAAGGAGGGCGGCTAAAATGGGACGGGTCTTCTAGAAACCATGAAACCCTATGAGGGGAATGGACTCAGGGATCTGTGGATGTTTTTTTTTGGCCTGGAGAAGGAGAGGTTAAGAGGTGATCTGATAGAACCTGTTTACATATTTGAAGGGAACGTTCATCACTGAGGCGGGAGCAACTTGTTTTCTGATGCTCCAGAGAAAGAATAGGACCAAGGACAATGGCTGCCAAGCTACAGAAAAGAGATTCCTCCACCTCAACATTAGAGGAACTCATGACAGTAAGGGCTGTTATGACGGGAACACACTCCTCCTCGGCGTGTAGGAGTCTCCTTTCTTTGGAGGTCTTCAAAAAGAGGGCTTGCTGGCCACTTGTTTTGGGGATGCTTGATGCGAGTTCCTGCATGGCAGAACGGGGTTGGACTGGATGGCACTTGGGGTATCTTCCAACTCTATGATTCTATGATTCGCTGATCTAGGAGAAGTGTTGAGACAGAATGATTTTTGCTGTTCTCTTAGTCACGTAAAATAGCTGTGATTCTATGAAAGTTTACTTTGTCATCTCTTACTGTTGTCCAGGCATGTGATGATGGAGCTTTGCCTTGTTTCTTGTCTCATTTGTGTACTGATTTCTCCCCGTCTCTCTCTCACTTCTTTCAGACTCTGCCCAGTCACTCAGACATGGCTTTTTCTCTATGACCATCCTACACTATTCCACCTTCACATTCATCCCAATCTGTTTGGCCTCGCTCTGCAGACCTTGATGGGTTAGCGCTATGGAGGTGTCCCAGGAGTACCTGCTTCTCTGGTTTGGTTGGAAGAAATGCAAACCCATAGAGATGGGTACCTGTAGGGGTCACTCCTCAACTTATGAGCCACATCAGTTCTTCAGATGTGTGATCTGGAACCCCCTTTTTGCTGTTATTATTTTAGGAAACATGCTACCATCAGTAGGTGATACCCTTTTGAGCCCCACTTACATTGAAGGCAGCCCTTCCACTGGCATTAGTGGGTTGGCAAGAATCCTCTTCGCCCAGGTCACTTTTGAGAACTGCTTTCAGAGTGGTTCCTTCTGGTTTCCTATTAACACTCTTAAATCACATGCATCATAACCCATGAGTGGTGATTTTCTTTGTCAAAGAGTTCCATTACCAACTTGCGTTACAGACAGTCTCAGAACATATTCAAGTTCCGCCTCTCCAATCAGTAGCCCAAGCAGTGGTTCTATACCTCAAACAGGGAGGTCACTGCTGGGCATATAGTCTGAGCATTTTTTAAAACACGGATCCAAGGTGTCCATCCAAACTCTTCCATTACAATTAAGACGACATGTTTGATAGCTATTCAATGTTCAGACTAGACTCGACAATCTAATTCGATGCAATCGTCTTTCTTTGGACATTCTTGCAGAGTATTTGCCCAATGTTAATTAATTAGTTAATGGCTTAACTAAGCATTAGACATTTGCTTGTCTGGAAGCTAAGTCTATTTTTATCTTTAGAACTCTCAGCTGTCCAGATTACAGAATGCCAAGATACTGACTGAGATTCCATGTCGAGGCCATTTGTCCTCTCTGGATGGTGTGGAATTTGTTGTTCTCCTGGCATTTACAAGTACGGGGCGAGGCGCCCAGACTTTCCTCTTCCTTGACCTCGAAATCTTTTCACAAAGCTCTGAAGAAGTCCTGAGGGGACAGAAGTTTCTCTTAGAGTCATTCTCGGTAATTGTCAGGTACACAAAGGGCTTACTGTGCTTCATGTGAGGGACTATTTTCCGGGCGACCTTCTTCTTCTTCTTCTTCTCTCTTCTCTATTTATTATTATTCTTATTTATTTATGGTATTTAAACCCTGCCCCTCATCTTTAAAGGCTCTCAGAGTGGCTTACAAATTATTATTTTTAATAAGACGGGTCCCTGCCCTCAGGTTACAATTGACAAGACACGCACCACAACAGGAGAAGGGAAGGTGGTGAAAAGGGGATGAGGTTTTTCCCAGTGGTTCTTCTCTCCCTTACGGCCTGGACCAAGGCATATGGACTGAGGGAGGCTCTCCTTCTTCAGGTTAGCCCTGATGGAGCTGGGGCCTACCTGTTCACTCCATCTTGGCTGACGTATGACAATTATCCATGGAGGGAGGGCTCTCTCCCTTCTTCAGGATTAGGTGCTGATGGAGCTGGCCTGCCTGTTCATTCCCTGCAGCCAAAGGATGGACAGTTATCATGGAGAGGAGGGCCTCTCTTATTAAGGATATCCCTGATTGGAAGCTTGGGCTCCTCATACCTGTTCACTCCCTCGCAGGCTTGAAAGGATGCAAATTCTACCCATGGAGGGAGTGCTATACTTCTTCAGGATAAGGCTGATGGAGGCCTGGGCCTGCCTGTTCATTCCCTCGCAGGCGGAAGGATGACAGTTATCATGGATGGAGGCGTTCTCCTGATTCAGGATGCGCTGATGGAGCTGGGCTTGCCTGTTCATTTCCCTCACCCCGGGCCGACAGGCTGACAGTTATTCCTGGAGGAGGGCTCTCCTTCTTCAGGGATAGCGCTGATGGAGCCTGGGCCTGCCTGTTCACTCCCTCGCAGGCCAAGGGATGACAGGTTACATGGAGGGCGGGGCTCTCCTTTTTCAGGCTAGCCCATGATGGAGTGGGACTACCGTTCCACTCACTCTTAGGCGAAGGATGACATTATCATGGAGGGAGGCTCTACTTTCTTCAGGATAGCGTCTGCTGGAGCTGGCCTGCCTGTTCATTCCCTCGCCGGCCGAAGGATGACATTTATCATGGAGGGAGGGCTATCATGGGCTGGGAGATGATGTTAGGGCCCACACTTATCCTAGAATAGCGAATCATAGAATCATAGTGCAGAGATGTTTTTGTTTTAAAGAGAGGAAACAATGGATTCTACCAACCTGTTCGCTGACTGTAAACAGTTGAGTCCCTGAGGCTAGTTCTCAGGACTAACTGAATCAAGATATAGGCCAATTAGTTTTCACTTGGTGTTTTATCTTTACTTATCAAGCAGTCCATTTAGGTTGTAACCAAAAAACTCAGTATTAGATTAGAAAGCTGGCCCAAAAAACTAAACAAATGCATTTCAACACGGAAAAAACGTTGAAACCTACAATGCCCCCCCTCGGTGGAAAATTGAATTTGCACAGATATAGGCCTGGGAGGGACACACGGCAAACGAGAGGCCGAGAGAGGACTATACGTGTGAAAGCATCTGGGAGTCCAAGTGACCCACAAGTTGAAATGAGTCAACAGTGCACACGGCGGCAGCTAACACGGACCAACGCGATTTTAGGCTCCATCAATAAAAACTATAGTGTTCAGATCAGAGAGTAGTAGTGCCACTCATTCTGCTTTGGTCAGGCCCCACCAATATTGTGTTCCAGTTCTGGACACACAATTTAAAAAGGGACATTGAGAACACTGGGGCCATGTCGTCCAAAGGGGGAGGAAAAAACCTGTTTGAAGGGTCTGGAAAACCAGGAAGCCTGATGAGGAGAGGACTTAGGGAAGCTGGGGAGTTAGGCCGGAGAAGAGAAGGTTTTTAAGAGGTTGATATGATAGCCTTGTTTAAATATTTGAAGGAACTGTATCTTGAGGAGGGGAGGCAAGCTGTTTTCTGATGATCCAGAGACTAGGACCCCCGGAAAAAGGATGCAAGATCCAGCAAAAGAGATTCAACTCTTACATTAGGAGGCACTTCTACAGTAAGGGCTGTTCAACCATGGAAGATTCCATGGAGTGTACGTGAGCTCCTACCTTAGAAGTCTTTAATCAGAAGCTGGATTGTGGATTTCTGTTGGCGGATGCCTGATGAGATTCTTCGCATGGCAGAAGGTTGATCGATTCTGAACGAATGGTGACATTTGTTATTCACTGTTTTTGCTTTCTCATTTGATTGAAAACTGCTAGTCCCAGACAACACTGCTCTTGTCTTTTCTTCAATAAAAGCTTTCGATTCAACAACTTCATTCCTCTTGTGGTTTTACTCTCTTGTCCAAATCTCCCCCATCCGAATCTGGATTCCTAGCTCCCCTATTAATCTTGGTTTTAGGGGGGGATTCGGAACAGGAAAATGCAACAATGTAGCGAGGAGATCTGAAAATGGGACAACATACAATCTCTCGTGTTTTTGCTTGTTTGTTTATTCGAGATTCAGGGATAGATTTTATCTCATATGGGGGCGCATCTTCACGTAAGTGACATGCAGCATACAGGCAGTGCCGACACATCCCTTCAAATTATGGAACGCCCAATGTTGTACTTGTTTTATGCCATGGCCAGGGGTGCCTTTGAAAGAACTGCTTCTTCACAGGTACTTTTACTCTGGAGGGACGCTGGTGTTTTGCTGCGCTGGAGTAATCGGGAGCCTCCAGTCTGCCTTTTAAGGTGGTCTGAATGGATTTCCCATAAAGTAAAGCTTCTTCCAACAATACTCAAGCTGGCCAAGCTCATCCTCACCCTTCCAGAAAGAGGTCTTTTCCTAGCCTCTTACCACAGAGTTACACCAAAATGTAATCCTTATCATGAATCCCCTGAATTAACTACGATAAATAACAATGCCTTTAGCATCCAGTATTGTAGAGCGATTGTAGCATCTTTGCATGAAAGAGAACAGCAGCGATGGAACTTTCGTAGGGACTTAATCTGAGGGAAAAGAAAGACTAAGTCTAGGAAAACACTGCCCTGGAAACTTCTTTCTTAGTTAGACTTGCAGGTGATCTTCTACAGACTGATTCTACTGCTCACATCTTTGAATTCTGGTAACCAGGGGGAGTTAGTTTAATAATAGTTCAAAGCCAAGAAAACATCATTTTGCTATACAAAGCTGCATATTACTTGGGGTGTTCATGGGGTGTGACACCCGTTGCCCAGTCAGTTACCATGGAGGACCTGTTCGGCGCGTCTCTGAGGGGCAGGAGGCTGCAGACAGAGTCCCCCCCAAATGTATAAAAGGAGACCAGAGTCAAGCATTTTCAAAAGCTCCCTCTCGGACCTTCCAAAAGACTCTCTGAGAACTTAAGTAAGAGTGATTATTAGACTATAATCTCTTTAAACACTTCCTCTCATAATTGTAGAGGCTTTATAGAGGCATTGCAGATAGCATTCTTATTTTTGGTAAATCAATTTTTGTAAATCAATCTGTTTATTTTTTACTATGCTGGCTCTGTGTTGTAATAAATCAAATTAAATCAATCAATCTATCAATCTATCAATGCTTTGATATCATGGAATTTTTACTTAGTCGTGGCACCAGAGCTCTTTGACAGAGAAGGCTACACGTCTCACACAACTATAACTCCCAGTATTCGAGAGCATTGAGTCGTGATAGTTAAAGTGGTGTTAACCGGGATGATTTCTGCAGTGCGGATAGAGCCTTAGGCCAGACTGGAGAACTGTAGGAATTTGGGGGTGCATTCCTGGGACCTTGGTATACTGGATTCTCTGATCACATCCCCCAAATCAATACCCCACCAATAGAGAGAGATCCATTGAGGATGGCATTTAGTC
>NC_056530.1:10358587-10361230 GCF_019175285.1 Sceloporus undulatus
GGTGTTAACCGGGATGATTTCTGCAGTGCGGATAGAGCCTTAGGCCAGACTGGAGAACTGTAGGAATTTGGGGGTGAATTCCTGGGACCTTGACATACTGCATTCTTTGATCACATCCCCCAAAATCAGTACCCCACCAATAGAGAGAGATCCATTGAGGATGTCATTTAGTCTGACATTTAATAGAATCCAAGATGGTAGTCTTAATTTGATGGAAGAGTTTGGCTCCTTTTTTAAAAGCTCAGACTATGACCCTAGTGACTCCTGTTGGTAGTCTGTACAGTGCTGTGTAAATTTACAGTGTTATATTAATAATAATAATAATAATAATAATAATAATAATAATAATAATAATAATATAAGAACCATTGCTGCTCAGATGGAGAGGCACTTTATGTTCTGACTATCTGTAAGCAAGTTGGCAATGGACTCTTTGACAAAGAAAATCACCACTCATGGGTTATGATGCATGTGATTTAGGTTTAATAGGAAACCAAGGAACCACTCTGAAAGCAAGGCCCAAAATGACCCTAAGATGATCTGCCAACTCACACCAGAGGAAGGCTAAAATTGATGGTTACCAACTTGGATGGTTCAATAGTAATGAGAAAAGGTTTTGGGACCACAATATGTGGTGACAGGATCTGGCTCATAGGTTGAGGAGTGACCCCAGACAGGGTAACCATCTCTGCTGAGATTGCATTTCTTCCATCCAAACCAGAGAAGCCAGGGACTCCTGGGACACCTCCATAACTGCTACCATCAACAACTGCAGATCCAAGGCCAAACATTGGGACGAATGTGGAAGGTTGAATAGTGTAGGGTGTCATAGAGAAAGAAATGTCTGGGTGATGGGGCAGAGTCTGAAAGAAGCGAGAGAAAGAGGGGGAGAGATCAGTACACAATGAGACCATGAGCAATGCCACCTCAACATCATTCCTGGACACAGTCAACAGAGGAACGAAGGAGAGCCAACTGGATTAAACACCAGAGAAGCTTTTGATGTCCTTCACATCTGACCTTCTCTTGGGACTTCCTTCTTCTGGTTGAACTCGGTGCATTTCCAAAATGCAACTGATAACATTGGGACATCACTGCCGTCCTACTCTTTTTTTAGGATGCCCATACCATGCAGTTGCTCTTGCTCTTTTCTATTTCCAATTGTCTCTAACTCAACGCATTAGCAGTCCATGAAGTAGAGTAATACTTTATATTTACCTCTGCAGACTAGCAGAGATTAGCTCTCACGTATATATTAAACAAAGTATCATTTTCAGTATTTGTAATTCGACCTACACAAAGTAGATTACAAATATTGACAGACGTCAGGTATCTTTGTGAGGAGAAAGGTGGAATTACAATATTCCTTCAAGTAGTCATTGTAATGAAATTTTGCACAGAGGTCATTTTAAACAACCGCAACATCATGCCTTGCTTCTTGGGAACTTGGGAACAAGGCAGTTTATACTATGAATGACAAGAAAACCGTCTCAAAACAATGGATGATAAAGCATTGTAAAACAAATCTTTTTTAAAAGCTGTCATGTTTTAATATCAATGTTTTAACATGTTTAAAAAAACCTTTCTAAATAAATCGATTCAGCCCACAAAACACCCGATTTTCCCAGCATCTTTTTGATGTGGGTTAAATGGGCAAAAATGGGCAAAAAGCATTGTCCCCGCTTTCTGAATTGATTTCTGAAATCAGATGCAGTGGGAACCATGCCCTTTAACCCTGATCCCAATCCGGATTAAAACGTATTGGGAACAAGGCCCTTAAACCATTCTTTCCTCATATCTCTACAAATGCAATTGCCTAAAGTATATTTTCAGAATTTCAGAATTCCCATTGAATGATGGGAAGAGTTCAAATACTTCCCTAAGGACTAAAAACATTGCCATGTATTTTAAATGCACAAAATCATCTTATTTGAAGGATCTAAAAAGAGTGAGAGAAAGAGAGAGAGCAGCATACACACAAAGTGTCTACAGCACTATATAAATAAAGCATAATAATAATAATAATAATAATAATAATAATAATAATAATAATAGTCATAAAGTGCAAATGAAGCATCCAGTAGGAATAGCCTTCTTTCTGCTCACTTACCGAGTTCTCAGAGGAGTCTTTGGAAGAAGTCGAGAGGAGCTCTTGGAAAAGGCTTGACTCTGGTCTCCTTTTATACCATTCGGGGGGACTGTGCCAACCTCCTGCCCTCAGAGACTCTCCGAACAGGTCTTTCCACTACCTGACTGGGCAACCGGTGTCGGACCCATGGACACCCCATGTAATATTCAGCTTCCAAGATCATAATGATGTTTTCATGGCTTTTTATTGGGGAACATTATAGTCCTGCTTTGGATCTATTATTAACTCCCCTTGGTTGCCAGAATTCAAAGATGTTAGTCTGTAGTATCAGTATGCAGAGAGATCTTGTTGCATCTTTGAGACTAACTAAAAAAGAAGAAGTTTCCAGCAGTTGTTTTCGTAGACTTAAGTCTTCTTCCTCAGATGCCTTTAGAAGAATAGACTTAAGTCTATGAAAGTTCATGCTGGTGACCTATTTCATCTCAAAGGTGCTACAAGATCTCTCTACATACTGAGTGCGAATGGCATTGTCATACTTTTGAATTCATTCATGG
>NC_056530.1:10361330-10364010 GCF_019175285.1 Sceloporus undulatus
ACATGAAAAGCTTCCTGCATTTGCGGTTTTTCTCCTAATTTAATTCTATTTTAAATCCTGTTTCTCTTCTAGTGTGATAAGAATGCAATAGTTTGAAATTGATATGAAGTGCCAGTATCAGGTCTTATAGATAAATGGATCTAAGAAACACAAGACTGAGCAGGAAAAGAGAGAAGGAGTTCAGTGTGAAGAGGAAAGAATGAAGAGGATAAACTCTTTAATATGAAATATATATTTCCATATGTTTGGGTGGTAGTTTTTTTTTTTCATATAGGCGTCTGCCGTGACTTACCAGGGCCAGTCGCATTGCAGCCAGGGACAGAGCCTCGCCCGGTATCCTTCGGTGTGCAACCAAGCTCCTGGCATGCCTTGGCTCCTGGGCAGTTGAAGTGCCCACTGATTGGCTGGCCCGGGTCCCAGGCTCAGCCATTGGTGATTGGAGACCGAGTGGGCAATGCTTCCCCCTTTTCCGGCACCCTCCGGGTCAAGGCCTATATAAGGCCACGTGATGTCCTGCCTGGGTGCCATTTCAGTTTGGCTCTCCCACCCTGCCTCCCTAGATTTGGGTGTTCTATTGTCACAACTTTTTGGGGGGTAGCATAGGTCTTGGATCTTGTGGGTGTCGTTTCCAGGGCTGTGTATCACTGGATCGGGAGTCTTTTGGGACCCAGGAACACTGAGGGCATGCAGTGTGGCCATTGCGGGGACCACAATGATTCAGCATCTCCCAGTGACTAGGGGCTTGACAGAAACATGCGATCATCTGGTTGCATGTCTTTGAGAGGGCCTTTTCATTGCCCCATGTCATCCCGAAACTTGAGCTTGACCAAGCAGAGCAGTTCAGCAATCAACCAGGGCTTGATGGATGTTCCAATCCAGACCTCATGCTTTGGGCCAGCCCTACCCCTGTTTTGCTTGGTTTAATAAATTTGTGGCCTTTCCTTCAACCTGATATCCTGGTTTTCTTTGGCGACTTTCCTCCCCAACAATTCCATATGGTTGGTTGGGATCTTTTATATGTTTTATCTGAGGTAGTGGGGAGATGTTTCTTCTCAAGTAAATGCATGGACGACAACTTGGGGTGAAGCCACACTGCAGAAATAAAGCAGTTTGACATGTCATGTCTCCATCCTGTATGAAAACCGAATGGCTTACGAAAAGTATCTACTCTTTCATGAAAGAATTTCCACGTGAGATTTTCAAAAAAGAATTTTTCAACCTCATGCAAAAAAAGGATAGAATGAAAGTTCAAGATGAACTGAAAGAAAGCAAACACATTTCATATCCCTTTCTAATCTAAAACAGTGACAGCAAATGGCACACCCTTGCATTAAAGGTGGAGAGAATGTAGAGAACGTGGCTTTTTTCAAATATATATATATATATATATATATATATATATATATATATTAATTAGTGGGACGGTGAAAAAGAAATCTCAAAGACAAAAACCTTTGGAGATCATTTTGGCTGCGCTGCATTATATGCCAATTATTTTCCTCAAAGTTCCTCAGATATTCCAGTTTGACAGAGTTTGACGGATGCTCAAGCATCTATATTATTACTCTGAGTATAATTGTCATGAATAGTTTCACACTTGTCAGCATTACTGAGGTATTGACCTGCAAACCCATGGGAAAGAACACTTGGCTTCTCCGCATGTTCACATTGTCTTATTTGCTCGTACTTTGTTCATGGCATGGATAACCCGAGAAGGGTTCTATTACTCTGAATAATGTGTTGGTTGTCCTAAATGGCATCCATGCGCCAAACATGTGAGCAAGGAACACTCTGTGGGCATTATTTGCAGATAACTTCAGGGCAGAGTGAGAGACAGTCTGCTTTGGAGAACTTAACCACGGGTGGCATTTTTTGAAAGGAAGAATTCCACCCTTTTCTATTCCAAGCTGAGAAGGATTATGTCCGAATGAAAGCACAATGAGCACTGGGGCTATTTCAAATGATCTAAAATGCACTGCAAACAATGAGATAAAACACAGACCCTAAAAGAAACCATGGTGTCATCTTCATCTGCTCTATTAGATCTGGGGTAAGGAGTTTCCTGCTTTTCTTTTTGCCCCCAGAATGTTTAAAAAAATTGTTGCAATTCTTCAGCTAGACTTTAGTGAGAGAAGCAGAAGAGAGGAAATGTTGTTGTTAGTTGACTTCACAACCCTACGAATGAGAGAACTCCAAGTTACCTTCTCTTCAGCATTCCAGCATGCAGTAATATGGGTGCTTTCCCCGTTCCATTCCCATCACATCCCCTTCTGTTCCATTCTAAAAACATTCCCCAAGGCCCATGGGATAAACGTACTTGTTCTATGGAAGGTTAAAGGCATTGTTACAGAACGAGGTCCCATGACCTGGTGTGGATCATACTATTGTTTTTCAGCTCCAGGGAATGAGGTTGAAGTTCAGCGATGATTAAAAATAAACCATGCCTTGAACTAAAGCAAGAAGAGAGCAACATGGATTGCTGATGTAGTTTCAATAATGTAATTACGGCAAACACGGGACGACAGAGACAGTGCATTCATGGATAAATGAAAAGAACGAGACATCCAAGTGTTGTACATCTAGATATTTCTTAGTCATTCATCTCACCCTGTCACTGTAAGCAAAAAGGTGTACAAACAGAATTACAAGTTTCCCATTACGAAATGGCACCAGACCAAAA
>NC_056530.1:10364110-10391430 GCF_019175285.1 Sceloporus undulatus
TTATCAGTTGCATTTTGGAAACGCACCGAGTTCAACCAGAAGAAGGATGTCCCAAGGGAAGGTCCAATGGGAGGAACATAAAAACCTTTGCTGGTGTTTAAACCAGTTGGCTCTCCTTCGTTTCTCTGTTGACTGTGTCCAGGAATGATGTTGAGGTTGCGTTGTTCATGGTCTCATTGTGTACTGATCTCCCACCATCTCTCTCGCTTCTTTTAGACTCTGCCCCATTACTGAGACATGTCTTTCTCTCTGACATTCAACACTATTCAACCTTCCACATTCGTCCCGATGTTTGGCCTTGAATCTGCAGTTCTTGATGGTAGCAGTTATGGAGGTGTCCCAGGAGTCCTTGGCTTCTCTGGTTTGGTTGGAAGAAACGCAACCTCCACACCGATGCTTAACCTGCCTGTGGATGCTAGTCAACCTATGAACCAAATCCAGCCAGCAGAAATTGTGATCACGCCACCCCCTTTTGTTGTTAATATTACAGGATCCACCCTACAATAGTAGGTGATCCACCTTTGAGCCCACTTTTGTTGAAGGCAGCCCTTCCACTGACATTAGTGGGTTTGGCAGATCCTGTTGGGGTCATTTTGGGCCTTGCTTTCAGAGTGCTTCCTTTATTTCCTATTAAACCAAAATCACATGCATCATAACCCATGAGTGGTGATTTTCTTTGTCAAAGAGTCCATTGCCAACTTGCTTACAGATAGTCAGAACATAAAGTGCCTCTCCATCTGAGCAGCAGTGGTTCTTATACCAACAGGAGTCACTGGGTCATAGTCTGAGCTTTGAAACAAGGATCCAAGGTGCCAAACTCTTCCATCAAATTAAGACTAACATGTTGGATGGCATTAAGTGTCAGACCAAATGCCATCCTCAATGGGTGTCTCTACATTGATGGGGTATTGTTTTTGGGGGATGTGATCAGGGAATCCAATATGCCAAGGTCCCAGGAATGCACCCCCAAATTCCTACAGTTCTCCATTGTGGCCTAAGGCTGTATCCGCACTACAGAAATAAACCCAGTTAACACCACTTTAACTGCAATGGCTCAATGCTACAGAATGATCGGAGTTATAGTTGTGTGAGACATGTAGCCTTCTCTGTCAGAGAGCTCTGATGCCACAACAAAGTAAAACTCACAAGATATCATAGTATTGATTGAATGATTGATTTGATTTGATTTATTAGGGCACATAGCCAACATAGTAAAAAAATAAACAGATTGATTTACAAAAATTGATTTACAAAAATAAGAATGCTATCTGCAATGCCTCTAAAAAGTCTCTACAATTATGATGTGTTTCAAAAGATTATTGTCTAATAATATTTTGCCGGCGAAGCAACTTTTCATCTATTTTGAGTAAAGCTAATAAAGGCCTCTGAGGGAGCTCTTAGTTGTGAAGACCAATGTCATAAATCACGAATGGATAGCGTTCGTATTTGAAAACTTGTATTTTACCAGTTGTCTTGCAATATATGTTTTCTGCCTTTTAATATAATTCTGGTAATTTTTGTAAGTAAATCTGTTTATTTCATTTTTTTACTTTGCTGGCGATGTGCTGGAATAAATCAAACCTATCTATAGCATTGAGCCAAGGCAGTTAAAATCGATCGCGACAACCGGGATCATCTCTGCAGTGCGGATGCAGCCCAAGTGATGCACAGGGATTTCTGGGTTTGCTTTCACATGGCAGTCTTTGTCCAAATATCTAAGAGCCAGCATGGCATCGCGGTTTGAGGGTTGAACTGTGGGTTCAGTATCCAACTTGGTCATGAAACCCACATGTTCTCACCCTCAGGAAGGCAATGGCAAAGCTCCCCTGAACAAGTCTTGCCAAGGAAACCTCAGGATAGCTTCACATTCGGGTCTCCGTAAACTAGAAACTCCTTGAAGGCACATGAAAAGCAAACGCCAGAGAATACGGAGCACCCCATATATATATATATATATATATATATATATATATATTGCAAAAAGCATTGAATTTTATCACTTTGTAGAAGGGACACCACTGGGCTAGCCCACTGTATTGAAAGGGACTTGAGCATCCATGGATGTTGGGATCCATGAGGAGCTCTTCAACCAACCCTCAGCCAAGGATTCCAAAGAGCTGTGATCGCAGCTCCCAGCAGCCTGAACTCGGGATGCTGGGGACTGCAATCTAAGCCTAGGCCTTAGGGACCCCTCTGATGCAGGAAACTGAAGCAGAAACCCTTGTACTCCACCATTGTATTGAATGGGGCTGGAGCATCCCTGGATGTTGGGATCCATCAGCGGTCCTGGAAGGAAACCAATGATAATCTGTTGGACTGAAACTCTCAGCAGTCTGAGCCAGCCTAGCCAATCAGGGCTGATGGGAACTGCAATCTACTGATAGGCCATAGGGCCTCTTGCAGGAAACTGAAGGAGAAGCCCCTTGTACTCCACCATTTTATTGAATGGGACTTGAACATCCCTGGATGTTGGGATCCACAAAGGGTCCTGGAAGCAAACTCCAGAGGATACGGAGTATGTATGTATCTATATATATTCCGAAAAGCAAACTTTTAATTTTATCATTTTATATGAGGGATACCATTGGACTAATGGCATTGAATGGGGCTGGAACACTCATGGAAGCAAACCTATGGGAGTTGGTTGAATTGCAGCTCCCAGCAGCCTAAGCCAGACAAGCCAACCAAGGATGCTGGGAACTAAAGTCCAATGCCAAGCCATAGAGCCCCCTCTCCTTCAGGAAACTGAAGGAGAAACCTTTGTACACCACCATTGTATTCAATGGGACTGGCGCATCCCTGGATGTTGGGATCTATGAGGGATCCTGGAACCAAATCCCAGCCAAGGATACAAAGGGGCTATAATATTTGGTTTGATTGCAACTCCCAGCGGCCTGAGCCAGACAAGAAGGGATGATGGGAAGTGTAGTCTAACCATAGGCCATAGGTTGAACTGGAGCATCCCTGGATATTGGGATTCGCAGAGGGTCCTGGAGCCCAATCCCAGCCAAGGGTCCCAAGGGCCCACTCTCTAGGGAAAGATGGGGGGGAAAAGGGTCCAAGGGACTATCCTTCTGACTAAAGGTTCAAAGGGACCCAAAGGCCGAGGTCTGCTAAGGTTCTTCCCACTGGAAATCCCTCTCCAGTACGATTTCATCTAGATTCCTTTGCTGTCCTTTGGCTCAAACCCATATTGAGCCACAAAGGAAAGCATTGGCCTGTGGGATTGTGGAGAGCAGGATTCGGATCCTGGCTCAGCTCTGGGTTGGCCTGGGGCAAGTCACACTCTCTCAAACTCAGAGGGAGGTAAAGGTAAAGAACAAAAAACACTGAACTAACAAAAGTCCCATGACTGGGATACTCTCCATGACTCAGAAAGGACAAGAAGACACACAGCATAATATAAAATGTAGTTTCAATAAGGTAATCACGGGAAACACAAGAACGCAGAGAGAGTGCATTCATGGATTAATGAGAGAGAGAGACAGAATCATAATATAAAATCGTCCACACACACAAACACACACACACACACACACACATATATAAAATATTTATAATAATCATAATATAAAATCATCTATATAACCAAAACCCTAAGACAATAGCATCTGCGATCCAAATTTGGGTACCAAAGAATGGCTACCTCTAAAGCTTGGGATGAAAACCTAAGCTTCTCTATTCTTGTTCTATGGATGGTGAAAGCCATTATCTGAAAACCAGGCCCCTGAGATGGTTTAGGCCATAATCCTGTTTTCCAGCTCTGGTGAATGAGGATGAAGGTCATTCAAGGTGAATAAAAGGTGAATAAAAGGAAAACATTGCTCATCACATCTGGAGGGTACCAGGTCACCATGCCCTGAGTTTAAGCAAGGAGAAGATGACATGGATTGTTGATGTAGCTTCATTAAGGTAATTACGGGAAGCACAGGAACGCAGAGAGAGTGCATTCATGGATTAATGAAAGGAACAAGACATCCAAGGGTTGTATATCTAAATATTTCTTAGTCATTCATCTTACTCTGTTAATGTAAGCAAAAAGGTGTACAAACAAAGTCACAAGATGATCATTACCAAATTGCATCAGACCAAAATGAACGCAGCCCAACAGAATAAAAGCACTTGCGCTCCGATGGTCCCCCAACAGCTTCTCCGGACGCCGCTCCCGCCTGTCCTCCCTGCTCTTTAGAGAAGTGAGTATGCCTTCCTTTAATACGGAAGAGTTTTCAGTGGGGTGCAATCTCTGTTTGAACAAGTTTGCAATGCTGGGGAGGGCTTCCTACTACAGAGAGGGTTTGTATTTGGATGGTTGAGGACTAGGTTGGGATGCAGAAGATCCTACTTTTCAACACTGGTACCTCCATGTTTTTCAAGGTGTTTTTAATCATTTTAAAACATTAATATTCAAATGTGACAGCTTTCAAAAAAGATTTTAAAAGTTTTAAACTACTTTATCATCCATTGTTTTGAGATGGTTTTGCTATCATTCATAGTATAAAGTGCCTTGTTCCCAAGTTGGTAGCAAGGCATGATGTTGTTGCTGTTGTTTAAAATGACCTCTGTGCAAATTTCATTGCAATTCATATTTTATTGAATATTGTAATTCTACCTTTTTCTTCACAAAGATACCTGACATCTGTTAATATTTGTAATCTACTTTGAGAATTCAACCAGAAGAAGGAAGTCCCAAGAGAAAGTCCATTGTGAAGGACATCAAAACCTTCCCTGGTGTTTAATCCAGTTGGCTCTCCTTCGTCCCTGTATTGACTGTATTGTATGTTGAGGTTGCGTTGTTCATGGTCTCATTGTGTACTGATCTCTCCCCTTCTCTCTCTTGCTTCTTTCAGACTCTGCCCCATCACCAAGACATGTCTTTCTCTATGACATCCTACACTATTCCACCTTCCACATTCATCCTAATGTTTGGCCTCGGATCTGCAGACCTTGATGGTAGCAGTTATGGAGGTATCCCAGGAATCCCTGGCGTTTCTGGTTTGGTTGAAAGAAACGCAACCTCCACAGAGATGGGTACCCTGCCTGGGGTCCTTCCTCAACCTATGAACCAGATCCTGTCACCACATATTATGGTCAGGAGACCTTTTCTTCTTACTGTTGTACCAAGCAAGCCTCAAATTTTTAGAACCACTTAAGTTGAAGGGAGCCCTTCCTCTGGCGTGAGTTGGCAGATCCTCTTGGGGTCATTTGAGATCTTGCTTTCAGAGTTGTTCCTTGGTTTCCTATTAAACCTAAATCACATGCATCATAACCCATGAGTGGTGATTTTCTTTGTCAAAGAGTCCATTGCCAACTTGCTTACAGATAGTCAGAACATAAAGTGAGCAGCAGTGGTTCTTATACCAACAGGAGTCTCTGGGGTCATAGTCTGAGCTTTTAAACAAGGATCCAAGGTGCCAAACTCTTCCATCAAATTAAGACTACCATATTGGATAGCATTAAATGTCAGACTAAATACCATCCTCTATTGATCTCTCTCTATTTGTGGGGTATTGATTTTGGGGGATGTGGTCAGAGAATCCAGAATGCCAAGGTCCCAGGAATGCAGCCTCAAATTCCTACAGTTCTCCATTCTGGCCTAAGGCTGTAACCGCACTGCAGAAATAATCCCGTTTAACAGCACTTTAACTGCCACGGCTCAGTGCTCTCGAATTCAGTGATTGTAGTTTTGAGAGACATTTACCCTTCTCTCTCCAAGATCTGCAGTGCCACAAAAAACTACAGATTCCAGGATTTCATAGCACTGAGCAATGGCACTTAAAACAGTGTCATCCTGGATTATTTCTGCAGGGCAGATGAAGCCCAAGTGATGCAAGGGGTGTTTGTTTGTTTGTTTGTTTGTTTGTTTTAAAATGGCAGTTCTTGTCCAATTACTCCCAATCTAATACCTTTATCAAGAAATACTACCAGAGGTCCCTAGTTCTGAAGTCACATTGGGTTCATCTAGGAAGCATAGAAGCATAGAATCATAGATGCAGATGTTTGTCTTAAAGAGAGGAAATCAATGGAATCTACCAACCATTTGGCTCACTATTAAACAGTTGAGTCCATGAAGCTAGTTCCCCAGGACAAAATAATAAGATATAAACCAATATGTTTTCACTTGGTGTTTTATCCTGACTTATTATAAGATGTCCATTCAGGTTGTAAGACAAAAGCTCGGTATCAGTCCAACATTCAAATACAACACCATGCTGGTTCTGAGTAAAATAAACATGATGGGTGTCAAAGGAAAGAATAAGACTCGCAATCTATTTAGATGTAAATGTCTTCTTGGACATTTTGGCGGAGCATTTGCAAATGTTAGTTAATTAGTTAATGCTTAATTGAGCATTAGACATTTGCTTGACTGGAAGTTCAAGTCTATTGTTATCTTTAGACGATTCTCGACCTTTGCCAGCTGTCCAGATGTCAGAATTGCCAAGATACTGACTTGAGACTCCATGTTGAGGCCATTGGGCCTCTCTGGATGTTGGCATTGTTTTTCATCCTGGCATTTACAACTAGGGAGAGTAGGCCAGATGTTTTCGTCTTACTTGATGTCTGAATGATTTCAAAGCTCTCAGAGTCTGAGGGCGGAACGTTCTCTTACAGTTTGTTCTAGGTATTGTCAGGACACAAGGGATACTGTGATTCAGTGAGACTATTTTCTGGGACTTATTTACCCTGCCCTTCAGCCCTAAAGGCTCTCAGCGCGCTTACAATTATTCTTTTTATAAGACAGTTCCCTGCCCTCAGGCTTACAATTAAAAAGACACAACACAAAAGGAGAAGGGATAGTGTTGGGAAAGGGGATGAGGTCCAGTGGTTCTTCTCTCCTCTCAGGCCTGGACCAAGGCATGGACTGAGGGAGGGTCTCCTTCTTCAGGCTGTCTTGAGGGAGGGAACGTTCTCTTAGAGTTCGTTCTAGGTAATTGTCAGGAACACTAAGGATATTGTGCTTCAGTGAGATTATTTCTCAGTTTTGGAGACAATGTTAGGGAACACCCAAGTCTTTATTTTTGACAAAGGAATCCCTGGTTCTTTCAGGAAATCACAGCTATTGTACGGACTAAAGAACAGCAAAATCATTCTGTCTCATACACTTCTCCTAGAATAGAGATCAGAGAATCATACAGTTGGATAGACCCCAAGGGCCACCCAGTTCTGCCTGCAGGAACTCGCATTCAAAGGATTCCCAACAGATGCCTGCCAGTCTCTCTTAAAGACCTCCAAGAAGGAGACCCCCCTACACTCCGAGGAAGGAGTGGGTTCCACTGTCGACCGCTTTTACTGTCAGGAAGTTCTTCCTAATGTTGAGGTGGAATCTCTTTTCCTGCAGCTTACATCCATTGCTGCGGGTCCTTTTCTCTGAAACAGCAGAAAACAAGTTTGCTCCCTCCTCAGTACGACATCCCTTCAAGTATTTAACAGGACTATCATATCACCTCTTAACCTTCTTTTCTCCAGGCTAAACATCCCCAGCTCCCTGAGTCATTTCTCATAGAGCTCATGGTTTCCAGACCCTTCACCATTTTAGCCTCCTCCTTTGGACATGCTCCGGTTTCTCAACATCTTTGAATGTTGAATCCTGTTCCAACACACATCCGGCTTGAGTCATGATGTACAAGAAATACTAAACTAATAGTATTTTTTTCTTCTTCTTAGTTAAGTCTTCCCATGGATTGAGAGAAAGAACAACAAGAAATGAATATGCAACATACAACACACATAGAGCTTATTCCATGGTTTATTAAATCAATTTACCACTATCCAGCTTAAAGCTGAATTCGGGTGGCCTTTTGATGTTATCAGAAGGGTTTTGCCACCGAATTTGCCTCCTGATTTGCCTCCTTGCTTCCAGGAGCACTCTGGAGGCCATTTTGTTTAAGCTGGAAAAATTCCCACATCCGAAAAGAGCTGCTATGAACCACCCTTGAAATGGGGATGGATCTGGGCTGTATTTGGCCGGCAAACTGGGTGGCAAAAACCTTCTGATCACACCAGGATGCCGCCTGAATTCAGCTTAAATCGATTTAGTAAACCATGGATAGGCTCCATAGTCATCAAAAATGCACATCAGCTAAAAGCACACATCGTATAAAGAACAAGAAAACCAGTCTACAATAAAACAGTCAATCCGTAGCTTAACATTTACAGTCTAACATTCACAATTTAGGAATGATCCAGATAGGCCCATGGGAATACATTTGTCCTTGAGGCGAGAGTTGACAACCTGGGATTTATCGCACACACTTTTCAGCCCATCTGGTCACCAGGGTGGGATGGGCTGGATCCGAGGAAATCGGGTTTCATTGCACCACAAAATTCCTGTTGGCTGCCACCCGAACCATCACCTGTCCCTCACGCTGTTCTTCTGCCAGCCGATTTAGGTACTACAGAAGCTTCCTAGTATCAAAAACCTGCCGCTGGAGCACTGCTGATGGTCAAGCAGCAGCTCAATAGCAATTATGCATAAGATAAAATCGTTTTTAACTGGTTCCAGCCCGAAACTGTCCCATGACTGGATCGGCATTAAAATTGCATGCATAAACTCCATGGCGAAGTCGCTGACACAATGGGAGAAGAAATAATTGCCATCCAACCCACCTCGCCAATTCATAAAGCTTGAGAAATGCATCAAGTTGACATTTGGATCACTGGTCACAGAATGAGAAGTTTCTTCCAAAGCTGTCCTCCTCCTTCGGCATCTGTAAGCATCGCTCCATCTTCCTTGGCAGGAATGTCAAACATAGTCCTATTTCTAGAAGCAAGGCCAACAGTATCTGGATCCAAATTTGGGAACCAAAGAATGACCACCACTAAAGCTTTGGTGAAAACCTAAGGTGAAAGCCTTTATCACACGAACCAGGTCCCCTGAAATGGCTTGGGCCATAATCATACTTTTCAGGTCAGGTGAATGAGGGTGAAGGTCAGCGGGTGAATAAAAGAAAACATTGCCCGGCACTCTGGAGGGTACAAGATTGCCATGCCCAGACTTAAAGAAAGAAGAGGACGACATGGATTGCTGATGTAGTTTCAATAAGGTTATTACGGGAAGCACAGGAACGCAGAGAGAGTGCATTCATGGATTAATGAAGGAACAAGACATCCATGGTTGTATATCTAAATATTTCTCAGTCATTCATCTCACCCTGTCACCGTAAGCAAAAAGGTGTACAAACTAAATGACAAGTTACTCATTACGAAATGGCCCCAGACCAAAACGAACGCAGCCCAAACAGGATAAAAGCACTTGCGCTCCGAAGGTCCCCCAACAGCTTCTCCGGGCGCCGCTCCCGCCTGTCCTCCCTGCTCCTTGGAGATGAGTATGCCTTCCTTTACTACGGAAAAGTGTTTCAATGGGGTGCAATATCTGTTTGAACAAGTTTGCAAAGCAGGTAAGGCTTCCTACTACAGAGAGGGTTTGGACTTGATGGTTGGGACTGGGTTCGGATGCAAGACCCCACTTTCCAACACTGGGACCTCCATGTTTTTAAAGTTTTTCAATCATTTGAAAACACTGATATTAAAATATGACAGCTTTTTAAAAAGCTTTTTAAATTTACTTCATCATCCATTGTTTGAGATGGTTTTGTGGTCATCCATAGTATAAACTGCCCTTTGCCCTGTTAGTAGCAAGGCATGATGTTGGTTGTTGTTTAAATGACCTCTGTGCAAAATATCATTGCAATGAATATTTTATTGAATATTGTAATTCTCCCTTTCTCCTCACAAAGTAGATTACAAATATTAACAGAGGCATCACTGTCAATATTTGTAATCTACTTTGGATTTTATCACACTAGCGAGCTCTCTGGAAAAGTGGGAGCTAAATGCAATATAATGCAAAGATAACCTGGAATGCCCAAAGTTTATCGCACGATGTCGCAGTTAACATGAAATAACGTGAATTAATCCTGTTGGCCTGTGTGCTGCGCCCATAACCCTTGTTGAGACCTATGGAAATGATCGCAGTGTCCACCACGCACCACCTGAAGAGTTCATCCACGTCGACAGGACGCCAAGAAAGGAATATGTGAAGATGTCTTCAACTAATAACGACTCTTACAAGTCTCACTCTAAGCGAGGGCTTTAATTTTGGAAAGATGCTGAGTTCAACCAGAAGAAGGGTCCCAAGAAGGTCCAATGTGAAGAACATTAAAACCTTCTCTGGTGTTTATCCAGTTGGGTCTCCTTCGTTCCTCTGTTGACTGTCCAGGTGATGTGTTGAGAGGTTGCCCTGTTTGGTCTCACTGTGTACTGATCTCTCCCCCTATTTCTCTCACTTCTTTCAGACTATGCCCCATCACCAAGTCATGTCTTGCTCTCTGCCATCCTATATTATTCCAACTTCCACATTCACCCAATGTTTGGCCTCAGATCTGCAGACGTTGATGGTAGCAGTTATGGAGGTGTCCCAGGAGTCCCTGGCTTCTCTGGTTTGGTGGGAAGACAAACACAAACTCCCACACAGATGGTTACCCTGCCTGGGTCGCTAGTCAACCTATGAGCCAAATCCAGCCATCCGAATTGTGATCCTGCCATCCCCTGTTGTCGTTACTATTTTAGGAAGCATGGTACCCTGTAGGTGATCCACCTTTGCCCACTTATGTTGAAGGCAGCCCTTTCTCTGCGTTATTGGCAGATCCTCTTGGGGTCATTTGAAAAGTTGCTTTCAGAGGGGTTCCTTGGTTTCCTATTAAACCTAAATCACATGCATATCAACCCATGAGTGGTGATTTTCTTTGTTGAAGAGTCCATTGCCAATTGCTTACAGATAGTGAGAACATAAAGTGCCTCTCCATCTGAGCAGTAATAGTAGTTCTAATACCACAGGAATCATATGTGAACTTTCGAAACATATCCAAGGCCCTGTTCCCACTATGTTTAAAATGGATCTGATCTGGGTTAAATGGGCATGGTTCCAATGGATCCGATTTAGAATGATTCAGAAAAGGGGGGCATGCTTTTTGCCATTTTAATATGTATCAAAATATGTATCTCTCTCTATTCGTTGATTTTGGGGATGTGTGTGCAAAACAGAAAGTGCCCCTCCATTTAGTAGTCATGGTTCAAATACCTACAGGAGTCACTGGGTCATAGTCTGAACTTTTAAACATGTATCAGTGGGTGTTCCCACTACGGTTTAAACTGATCTCAGTCCTCAACATCTTCAATGAATTTGCAGGACTGAGCAGAGCAGCGTAGCATAGTGAGTCTTGGAGATGTCTCATCTACAGGGTCACCATGGATTGAGATCGACTTGAGGATGGAAAATAACAACAACAAAGTTAAACAGGACATGTGGCCAATAATGCAGTGGATGACATTACAACATACACAGAGTCCAAAGGGAGGCATGGGGTGAAGGTGGCATGTATGGGGGGACCCAATGATTGGGCTTTCCAATGTGTCACTGGATACACTGATGCACTGATGCATTGTACAAGTGATGTGTCGGCCATGCAACTGTGTGGCCAGTCATACGGGGTTCCATGCAATGGCATTTGGGTGAAGGGCAAGGTAATTGGAGGTTGTAGTAGCGTGTTCATGCAATGGTGTGCATGCAAAATGGGGAGGAAATAAGTGAGCTGCTCAGCTTGATGCCATGTGGTGTGGACAGCGGTGGGGTTTCAGTTGCCTTGGGAGCTGACTGTGCAAAGAACAGAGGCTGGATGCCATCTGTCAGGATTCTTTGATTGAGAGTTCCTGCATGGCAGATGGGGTTGGACTAGATGGCCCTTGTGGTCTCTTCCAACTGTAGGATTCTATGATTTTGTTATATGATTCTGTGATTTCCACCAACATTTTGATAACCGAGGATTGAGCTACTCAGGTTGTTGCTCGGGGGGGGGGGGGGAAGGTAGTGCAAACACCATCACCAAGGCAGATTCACAACTCTTTTCAAACAGAATGTAATGAGATGTGCTTCAAGTGAAGCTACTCTTATGAGAAGTCAATCCTTTGTGGGAGTGTTGAACACAGGTTTTCTTTTCAACCAGGTCAGAAGGCTCCTTGAACTTCCAGACATCTACACACAAGATTAAGACCAGAGTTTAAAAAAAACTCAAGAGTCATGGATTCCAGGGATGCAACATAAGCTTTATTGAAAAGGTTGAAAGCATAATAGTTGTACTCAAAGCATTAAGGGCATTCAACTATGGATAGGTTAAGTTAGAGCAGCAATGAAAACAAAGGGAGAAAAGTGGAGAAGCGGAGAGAGTCCAACCAGAGTTGATGCTCCTCAGATTCACGCTTTGGATGGAGAGCCTAGGCCTTTCAGCAAGACTCAGGAGCATGTTCTCCAGTCCTTGGTCATTCCTGTTTCAGGGGATAGTCTTCCATGCCATCAAGAGACTTAGTGACATATGTCCCCACACTGTCCCAGAATGACCCCTCCTAAGATATCCACTCCCAAAGGAGCTTCTCCGAGCCTGCCAGGCCCACACCTCCAACAGCACATGAGCATGCCCACCGACACGAACAGGCTCACAGGTGGCAGCGAGTGGCCTGGTGTCACGTTCACAGCGGGGGGCTGGATGTAGCATTCGGGGGGGACCTGGTTGATGGGCTTAGGCATCACTCGGCTAGGATGCCCAGCTCTGCGGCCGAGGTGCTGCTCCCCATTCCGGAACCTAAGCCCGTCCGCCATAGCCATAGCCAAGACCTCCGAGGCTGAAATTGGAAGACCCAAGTCCGCCACCGGAGCAGAGCTGCAGGATGGGATGGCGCCAAGTGTCCACAGTTGGGCATTCTCTCAGGGATGGTGGACTCTGGGGGGATAAAATATTGGAGAAACAGAAAGGAATGAGTAGAAGGAAAAACATTCATGGTTTCTGTTCAGGTTAACCCTGAAGTTGTGTGACAAACAATCTGCTTTTGTGGGGTTTTCTAAGAAGTATAGCGCTCGGCTAAAAAGTGCGACTTACCATCCCCATTTTCAGTTCGAATTCAGGATACATCTGCATTTTATCGTATGCCTTTTTGCCACCAATGCTGCCAGTTGGTTGAATCCTGAGTAATTTTCCGCTAGAATCCAACTTCAGCCAGCTGATTTGCAAATCCAAGAGCTTCTGGTTTTGAAAAGAGGCTGACTAGCATGGATTCTGCCAAAGTTAGCCGGGCTGCATTCGCAGCAAATGCATGTGATAAAATCCGGAAATATCCCGAACTCGAATTGAAATCGCCAGTGGTAAGTCACGTTCTTTAGCTGTGCACTCCTAAATCAGCCTTCTTTACTATATAATACTATCACTTAGGATTTTCAGACTATGAGAAGTTTTTAAAGACATGTTCAGAGCATAGGGCTATGACTCTGGGGACCAGAGTTCAATTCCCTGCTTGTCCATAGA
Source organism: Sceloporus undulatus (assembly GCF_019175285.1). Lineage (NCBI taxonomy): Eukaryota > Metazoa > Chordata > Lepidosauria > Squamata > Phrynosomatidae > Sceloporus > Sceloporus undulatus. The sequence goes on from NC_056530.1 coordinate 10,377,460, forward strand.
ATCCGTGGGCGATCTTGGGGGAGCTATGCACTCTCAGCCCAGATAACCCTGTATGTTCATGTAAGGGCTACCATAATAAAGAAATAAAACCTTGGGACCCGATCACATGGGGTTAATCCCCACATTACCTTTCCCAAATTCCATCCTAATTCGGAAGGCAGCTGGGTGCTATCGCAAACGAAATTGCAAATGAATCATTGCCGGTCATCCTGGAGGTACCCCCAGGTCCTCTAAGCTACTTTGGTGGCCATTTTTAGACGTCACAAGCTTCTAAGATGGTCACAGTCTCACTATGAACATCCTTCCCTGAGAAAGGATATGGACTTTCTCTAATGCCCACCCACTCATAGAATCATAAACTGAAACCCAATTACTCCCATATCTCATTGAAAATAAGAATTAGTTTTTTGGACAACTGATAGACTGAAGATTTATCTGTAAGTGGGAATGAGGACTGAGAATCAGAATGAAAGCATGAAGACAATGAAAATCGACTTACCTGCTTCTCCAAGGAGATGTTGCGAAGACAAAAGTCAAGTGAAGCTGATGGAACCGAAGAGGGAAGGCTGGCTTTTATACAGTCTGCCACCATGCCGTGGCTAGGGAACCACCCTTTTGGGCTTCGTTTCCTTTGCTCTACAGAATTTGCTTGTCATGGGGAAAAAATCTCTGAAATAAGCAGAGCGGGTCAAGGCTTAAGCTCCGTTTTCCTGACTCTCCTTGATTGACTTCAAGACAACATGCTTCAAAGGATGGAGGTCGGGCAAGAGGAGTTTTTCCAAACTTATAAAACTAATTAGAAACACACACAGGAATGTGAGATGATCAAAGTCCATTAGCACATGTTTTATATTGGAAGCAAAGACATACAATGGCCTCATTCCCACTTACAAGTAAATCGGTGCGCAATCCAAATCGATGGATCGATTCGACATCGTAACGTGGGTCACACTACATTTGCCCCGTTGCATTTTCTTGCTGTAAAATAAAATAAAATAAATAATCCATTGTGGTTCATTTCAGGCATGAATTGGTTTCAAAATGGACTCACTTAGCTGGACAACGGGAAATTTAAATCAATTCTGATCCGCATCTGGTTCACATTTGCACAGAATCATTTATCCAAAAAGATGTGGGAAAAGATCAGTGTCAAAAAGACGTGGGTGACTTCTACACGATGCTGGCAAAATTCAGGAATAACTCTTCTAGAACATGGCCACGTAGCCCAAAAAACCACAAAAAACATTCTTCAGAAGCTCTTCTCCACATTTCCCCCCATTTCTTCATACATTTGACTGGGTTTTGGTTACTTTTGTTTTTAAAACAAATACAGAGGCAAATGAAGTGACATTTATAGAGGGCAGTTGCTTTCCAACTCCAAGCAGTCTTGGATGAAACCGATTATCTGGGCCATTTCAAACGGCCTTCAGGGTGGGATATGGAGTTTGAGACTGCCATTGTCACCTTAGTTGATGATCCATCTGGGCATCGACAGGGAGAGAGTGACCCTGTTGGTGCTCTTTGACCTCTCAGCGGCATTCGATACCATTGACCATGGTATCCTTCTAGAATGTCAGTGGAGTTAGGTATCGGGGGCATTGCGCTCCCAATGGCTCCCCTTCCTACCTCTCAGGCAGATTCCAGATGGTGATGTTGGGGGACAGCTGCTCTTCAAAAAGAGAGCTGACATGTGGCGTGCTTAGGCACCCATTCTGTCTCCCATGCTTTTTAACATTTATATGAAGCTGCTGGGAGGAGCATCCGGAGACATGGAGTATGCTGATGACACCCAAATCTATTTCTCTATGTCTCTGACGTCGCAGTGACTAAGGATGGCATCTCTCCTCTGAACGCCTGCCTTGAGTCGGTAATGGTGGTGGTGAGGGAAAACAAACTCAGGCTGAACCAGAGAAAACCTGAGGTACTAGCGACAGGTACCCCTGGCCGGGGAAGGAAATTTGCCAACCGGTCCTAGACGGGTAACATTTCCCCTGAAGGACAAAGTTCACACTTCAGGGTACTTCTGGATCTGTCTCTACAGTTGTCATCTCAAGTGGATGCGACGGCCAGAAGTGCTTGGCACCAAATTCAGTTTGATACGCCAACTGCCGCCTACCTCAACTGATTGGACCTTGAGGCCAGTGGTACATGCTCTGGTAACCTCTCGTCTTGATTTCTGTAATGTGCTCTACATGGGGCTACTCTTGTATCAAGTTTGGAAGCTTAACTAGTGCAGAACAAGGTAGCCAGATTGGTCACCAGATCCTTGAGGTCTGACCATATACACACCTATTCTGAAAGATCTCACTGGCTCCCATGCTTTTCTGGGTGCATACAAGTTGTTGGTTATTACCTTTAAAGCCCACATGGCCTGGGCCTAACTTACTTACGGGAACAATCTCCCTATACAATCCTCCCTGCACTCTTAGAACAAAGGGGAAGAATTTGCTAGAGCTACAACAACTAAATTCATTTGACTTCCCAAAGAGCATTTAGCATAGCTGCCCAAGATTGGGAATGTGTCTCCCGCGAAGGATTCGCCTTACCACCTCCCTGGAAAACTTTTAGGGAGGCCGTTAAGACGGAGCTCTTCCAGCAAACATACCCACCTGATCTCATGTGAACAAGGACCCACTTCCCTGTACAGGATAAGAGTATTCCACCCGACCGTTGCTTGTGAAATCCTGTTTTATTGTTATGTTAATTGCTATTTTTGCATTTTATGAACCTGTTTGTTTTTTGCATTTTAACTGCATTATATTTTATTTGTACTGTATCCTGCCTCAATTCATCCAGGAGGGTGGGGAAATGTACATAACTATCATCATCATCATCTCATCATCATCTCATCAATCCATCCATCCCTCCCTTCCCTCCCATTTTTAGTTTGAACTCAACACTGGAAACACACTACGCTACAGAAAACATAAGCGTGTCCCGCATGGGCCCTTCACCCATCCTCATAGTCATCAGTCCAGAAGAGACAGGACCTAATCCCGATTCTGATCCAAAAAACCGTCGGATGATGCACAGCCAGTTCAGCACTGCACCTTTAGTATAAAATCCCCACCATGGGATTTTAAAAAATCATTTTTTTGCTCCAGATCTTCCCAGACGATTCCAGAGCCCCAAAGCCGTGGTTCTCAACACTCCTAATGCTGCAACCTTTTAATACAGTTCCTCATGTTGTGGTGACCCCTTGGATAGAGGATCCGGTGTCTCGGTCCTAGACCATCAGAAATATGTTTTTTCGATGGTCTTAGGCGAGCCCTGTGAAAGGGTTGTTCGACCCCAAAGGGGCCGTGACCCACAGGTTGAAAACCACTGCTCCAAAGGGATGGTGGGCAGCCGTTCACATATGGGGGCCACTGTGCACCTATTGCTGCCACGCTGGCATGGGTTGGTCCCTCTGAAGTCCAATAAAGAGGAGCCCAGCATATGATGACGCAGCCATTTTCAATCCGAGAGTCAATAACGTTCTCCACCAGTGTGAAGTCAAGGCTTTCCTGGCCGGCCTCCATCGTTTTCTTGTGGGTTTTTGGGTGATGTGGCCATGTTCTAGAAGAGTTTATCCTGATGTTCCACCTGCATCTGTGGCTGGCATCCACCACCATGGCAGTGGGTGACATAGTGGTACATGTGTGCATGTCGTTCTTCAAAGTGACCAGATAACACACATCGCGGCAGCTTTAGATCGAATACTTCCATCTGTTCCCAGAGTATTCTGGCCCATGCTAGTAGAGTTGCTTGCAGGCAATGACAGTGGGCGAAATCTTCCAGACTTTCCATTCTTTGAGAAACAACAACAAAATTATATGTCCAAAAAAAACTTCTCCGCTGCCCTTGATCTTAAAGAAAGTGGGTGATGCAGCTTTTTCTTGAGGAGCCTACTGCCACAAACTAAGGCAATTAGAATCTAACCTTGGCAGCATTTTTGTCTGATCATCAGGGTGCGCTGCTGACTTCTTTCTTTCACACTTCAGCTTGTTCTTGAAGATACAATCTCCGAGAGCCAATTAACCTTATTAACACACACAACATGTTTAAAGCATTTTTGACGGGTGGGAATGGCTTTCCTCTTCTATGGTTTCGCTGTGCTAATTTAAAAGCAATAGGGTAGGAGCATTAGGCTGCAAAAGAGAGCACAATAAAGAAAAGCAAGGTTGCCATTAGCCCAAAACTTTAAAAAATTTTGGCTTACCAGGTTGACCATCTGCCATCTTATCCTCATTTTTCGTATTTCGTCATCCTTTCTGCCCCCACAAACGAGGTTCTTGTTTTTGTGTGCCTTCAAGTTTTCTTTGACTTCTATGATGCTACACCTATGGTGACATCGATCATGGGGTTTTTCTGGCAAGAGCGTTGGTCAGAGGAGCTTGCCATTGCCTTCCCCTGGGCTGGGACAGTGTGACTTACTCTAGGTTACCGATATGGGCTTCATGGCCAGCGGGGATTCGGACCCTGGTCTCCAGAGTTGTCGTCCAACACTCAAACCACTAAGCTATTAGCTCTTCAACTGGGAACCCTGGTTGCTGAACAATCAAATGAATACAGTCGAGCTAGTAAATAATAATAATAATAATATAATCATAATATTATATAATAAATCAAAACTCACCGTTAAAAGGGAAGGAAACTACCTGCCCTATTTAAATTGATTTAAAAATATAAATGAAACAATCTGGGGGGGAAAGGTAAGGCACACTTCAAGTAAACACAATACAGCCCTCTCTTAGAGGCTTTGCCTCTTTATTCATGGGATGATGGCGCAATAAATGGCAACGTGTGCGAAAATCAACCCATTTTGCTCATATTGACGAGATTTATGCCAATTTATGACGCTCGCCTCCCGTGTGACAAAGTCCCGATAGAGGGTTATAGGAGGCCATTGCCCTTGGAAATGCAGACTAAAAATAAGTGCGCAACAGTCAGCGACGCAACTTTAGAATGAACCCATGCGGAGAGAGGGGGATTGGGACTTTAGGCGTTTGATCGGCCTAAGCCATGCCTTTGACAGAGAATCGGAGGAGGCCATTGCCTTGAACAATATAGAGCACAAAATGCACACGCAACAGTCCCGACGAAGCACTTTTGGCATATCACCACAAGGTTTGCTTTGTCTTCATATTTTAAGTGAGAGCTATTAAACAACATTTATTATGAACATGTATACATTTTTTAATAACAATTAGAAACCACCAAGCAAAGAACACTAAAGGCTTGCAAAGCACTAATGGTCCATTTGGAAACCTTTGATGCTTTTTGTTTCCTCCCTTCTAATGATTTTTCCTAATTTTAATATGTTGCTTTGTGCATCAATAAGTTGAGGTGAGTCAATGGAAGCAAAAGACACCATAATGGTTCCCCAAACCTTTTCTGCTTAGTCAAATAAGTTTTGCCCGGATTGAAAGCCACTGTTTACTGGGAAGGGAGAGAGGGGGGGAAAAAAAAAGCCAGAGTTCACATGATGCTCCATGAACCGTATAAAAGCTCAACCTCTCTCTTCAGTTCCAGCAGCTTCGCTTGACTTTTCTGCCTTCACTACAAACTCCTTGGAGAGCAGGTAAGTCGGTTTCATCACTTCCATGTTCTTCTTCTGGTTCTCTCTAGTACATTTAGCAAGATACGAGATTCCAACCTAGAAGGAACTTTGTTCCGATTTACAAGGACTCTTCCTTCCTCTCAGTTGTCAAACAATATCTGTAGTTCTTTATTGTAAATAGATAATAGGATAACTTCAACTATAGTTTTTTGTGGGGTTTTTGGGCTCTGTATCCATGTTCTAGATGACTTTATTCTGATGTTTCACCATATTGTGGCTGGCATCTTCAGAGAATGCTGGCATGCAAGAGAGTGGGATATATATGTGTGACCCTATATATCCAACTCTCTTCCATGCCAGCATTCTCTGAAGATGCCACAGTGAACGCCAGAAATAAACTCTTTGAACATGGCCACATTCTGAAAAACCCACAACAAAACTCTTGGGTGCCGGTCAGAAAACCTTCAATTAACTTAACTAGTTTGAGTGTGGGCTTTGGAGGAAAGCCCAGATCTTCACCTCTATGGAGAAAGAATGACATAAGAGAACGTGAATCTAAGTTGCATCCACACTGCAGAAATGGGGATGCTTTGTTTGAGAGTTCCTGCATGGCAGAGGTTGGACTGGATGGCCCTTGCAGTCTTTTCCAACTCTGTGATTCTATGAAATAAGCGTCTGACACCAATTTAACTTGCCCCAAATCACTGCTATGGAATCCTGGGATTTTGTAGCAGGCACCAGAGCTCCGAGACGCGGAAGGCTAAATAACACACAAAGCCCAGAATTCCATAGCACTGAGTCCTGGCCATAAGTGGCGCCAACGCTTTATTTCTGGCAGTGCAGACACAGATGAAGAATACACATGCCAGCGAAGGAAACACAATATTCGGTAAGTGCTAATTTTCACATTGTAACAGCTTAGCAGGATGTTGTCCAAAAGGGAGATAGTGGCTCAGATTGGAAACATTGTCCCACGTAAGAAAGATCCTCCTTCCTTCACAATTGTAAAGGAATTATTTGTAAATTGTTTATAGTATTTTACAGTTGTGAATATGGATATTTTATCAGGCTGTAATCCACCTTGATCCACCTGGAGAGGGGGAAAATATAAACATTATTATTATTATTATTATTATTTTATTATTATTCATTATTATTTCCATTGTTTTCCAACCAATGTTTGAACCACTTCATTGTTGTTAGAGATGTAGAGCTTAGCCATGAACTCAGGGACTAGGCAATTCCTGATGCCCTTAGGAGAGGGGAAAGGATTACAGAGAAAGAGTGTGATACCCACAACACACAACACACACTTCTATGATTATATCTTTATGATCGTATGTGATGTTTGCGACTATCTGTGCAAAAGAAGTTTGTAGCATAAGCTTTTATAGACTGGTCTACTTCCTCAGATGTAAAACCATATGGGCAAGTAACCTAGGAGTTTATCACACAGGACGGATCTGTGGCAGAAACTTGATTTGAAGTGGAAAAAACCCGCAAAAGCAGATTGCTTGTCACACAACATTCGGGGTTAACCTGAACATAAACATGAATGTGGTTTCCTTCTACTCATTCCTTTCTGTTTCTCCAATTTTTATCCCCCAGAGTCTCACCACCCTACCCAGAAACTCCCAACTTGGACTATCTTGCGCCATCCCATCCTGCAGCTCTGCTCCGGGTGGTTGGACTTGGGTCTTCCAATTCCAGCCTTGGAGGTCTTGGCTATGGCTATGGCTATGGCTCGTACGGGACTGGTTAGGTTCCGGAATTGGGAGCAGCACCTCGGCCGCAGAGCTGGGATCCTAGCCGGAGTGATGCCTAAGCCCATCAACCAGTCCCCCCCTCTGAATGCTACATCCAGCCCCCCGCTGTGAACGTGACCATCCCAGGAGCCATCCTCGCTGCCACCTGTGAGCCGTGTTCGTGTCGGTGTCATGCCCCATGTGCTGTTGGAGTGTGGGCCTGCAGCTTCGGGAGAAGCTCCTTTGGTAGTGGATATCTTGGGAGGCGGTCACTCCTGGGACAATGCGGGAACTATGTCCTAAGTTATTGATGGCATGAAGGATATCCCCTGAGAACAGGAATGACCAAGGACTGGAGAACATGCTCCTGAGTCTTGCTGAAACGCCTAGGCTCTCCATCCATAGCGTCGAATCTGAGGACACATTAACTCTGGCTGGACTCTGTCCGCTTCTCCACTTTTCTCCCTTTGTTTTGATGCTTCTCTAACTTAACCCTGTCCATAGTTGAATGCCCTTAATGCTTTGTGTACAAATAGCATGTATTTCCTGCATAGCAGGGAATTGGACTGGATGGCCCTTGCAATCTCTTCCAACTCTATTATTCTATGATTCTGTTCTAATCTTTTCAATAAAGCTTATGTTGCATCCCTGGAACCCATGTCTCTTGGGTTTTTTTGAAACTCTGGTCTCAATTCTTTGGGGTAGATATCTGGAAGTTCAAGGATTCCTTCTGCCCTGGTTGAAAATTGGTGGAAAGATAATTTCACCACTCCCCCAAAAGATTTGCTTCTGAGTTGTAAAAGAATAGATCCTGTAACATTCTACATTGGAAAGAGTTGCAATTCCCATTTTGTGTTAACCTGTACACTAATTCATTCAGAGGATTATTTCTTTGTGTTAAAAGCATTGCGCTGGTTTACCAGTGTGAGGTGCTCTTTGAGCACTCTCTGCAACACCTTCTTCCGGTTGAAGATTTTAAAAATGAACAGTGAATCAGAAGGAAACAGCATGGAAGCTAAAAACTCTTCTCCTCTCCAGTCGAAGGAGGCTAGAGCTCGGCTTAAGAGACTGCAGGTTAAAACACACAAACAACAAAAATATCTTCATATTATACAGCTTATGGATTTCGTTCAAAAATTCTATCATGAATCCTTTGCCGCCATATTTGAGGTGCTGAAGTCACTTGGTGCTTACTGCAACAGCACTCTGCAGTAGCAAACATATATCAGTTGATCGCTATCTCACAAGTATTGCGTTGTGAAATGAATAGCTATCCATTGATTGACTGAATCATGGATTTCCTGCTCATCTGCTTTCTGCCAGGCCTTTGATCCTCGAGATAAAAGGCATCTTGTCAGTATTTTAAGATGGGAATTATCGCACACTAAATGACCGTCGAACTGCTGGCTGCCATCAGACTGGGTCCAAGCCAGGTCCCAGTCATGCACCGCCAGCACTTTATAGAAGCTGGAAACCTTTCCAACTTCTAAAAAGTCCTGGCAGAGTGCAACTGGGACCCGGCTTGGACCAGGACCGATGGCGGCCGGCAGTTTGGTGGTGATTTAGTGTGTGATAATGCCTGCCTTCATCCCGCATCCTGGCTCCAGCTTCAGAGGCTTCAACTGGTTTAAAAAGATGAGCAATAAGCTCCAATGCTGTGCATTTGGAGGAAGGTAAAAAGAGAGGAAGGCTGCATACAAGATGGTTGGACTTGTATTAAAGAGGTTATGGGTATGAATTTACAGGAATTAAACTAAACAGTGGAGGACAGGGGGACTCGGTGATGTCTCATCTATGGGGTCACCATAGGTTGAGATCGACTCTAAGGTGGTTTACAACAATGTGGACTGTCCTCCATAGCAATGTTGGTGTGAATCTGGGGTGTGCGTGAGAAGTTTAGAAATACAGTGCGCCCTTGGCTTATACTGGGGATCTGTTCTGTAAGCCAAAATGTGCGTATGCTCGAGTCCCATTCACCACGGGCACGCACCCCATTCATTTGAATCAGACGCGCTGCCCCTTGTGCCCCGTACGGCTCTCCACAGGTTTGAGCGTATGCTCAAACCCGCACATAGCATGCCTGCGTATGACACAGGTGCACTGTAAGTACATTCGCATGCATGGGGGAAGAGGGAAAGCTGGACTTGTCATGGTTGTCCGGCCAGATATACTAAGATTTATCAAACTGGGGTGAGTTCGAAAGAACTGTGTCCAGACAGTTTCACAAAACTCACTTCATGTATATAGACAAGTCTATGGTTGCTTAGCATTGAGGTAGCCCAAAAGTAAAGTGGATTTTCCTGCCAGTGTAGACATGCCCTGAGTCACTCACAAATGTTAAGTCAAAGGCTTTCATGGCTGACATTCATAGCGTTTTGTGGGTTTTCCAGGAATAAACTCTTCTAGAACATGGCCACGTAGTCCAAAAAACTCACTCACAAATCATTGTTTTCAGAACACAGGTTGAAAAAACAAACACCAAAACAACAACAACAACAACAGGAAAAACCTGAACCTCAGCAGGGATAAATAAAGAAGAGCAGAATCGTAAATCAACCAATTCACAGAGTCGTTGACTGTTTAATGACTACCAAACAATACGGACATCTCAACAATTTGAATAGAAGCGTGTTGTAGTACATGGTGTGGTTTTAATGTACTGGATCAGGGAAAGAGGCCCCATCAGTTGTTTAATTTGACTCTTATCACACCGGATGATGTTGCGTCCTTGCCGGGACATGACACCGACAATGCAATTATAGGATTGCTTTACTACCAACTGCATTGCCTGGGCCTACGCTTTGCATTTTAACATTCAAAAGAGCTAGCAACACACACAACTTGGCAGACTCCATTCCAATAAAGGCGTTTTTTAAAAACCCTCCCTATCCTGAAAAATGGAAGAAGTTGGGAATGTGGGATGAGAGAGAATTTTAGGTGAATAAACTGAAATCCCTGCTTTGAATTCCTTTGCATTTGGCTCACAACACAGGGACTGTACAGACAACCCAAAAGGAACGACTCAGTGCCACCCCTGGATGTGTGTGGTTGGGGATGTGGCAACCAGATGCCACACCCCCAACCCGCCAGGAAAAGAAGCCCCCAAAAGAGTTTCTTTTGCCAGCGCTATAGGAGTGCCATAAGGGTTGTGCTACACCTTCATGGCACTCCCGTGCATGGAGCAGTTTGTGCGCCACATATGCGCAACATCACCATGGTGCCCCTCATGTAAATGGCAGCATGCCAAGATGGCACCAGCGACACTCAGTAGGACCCGGGAGCTTGTGGACGCTCCACTCTACCAAGCCCTACTTTTGGCCCCAGGCCAGTGCAAAGTGCCAGTCTATATAGGGTCACAGTCATCCTTTAGGTCAGGGTGGGCAAATGTGGTGACGGTGGAGAGGGTCACACAAGATGGGAATAATTACCATTTGGTTTTTATTTCAGTGCGGGATTTGAAACCTCCAAACCTATGGGCAAAATGGAAAGCTATTACCTTCCCAGATCTGCACGTTCTGGAATGTTGCAAAAACCAGCATGCAACATAATGGCAGAAATTCAACAACCAGGGGTTGGGGGGGGGGGAATAACCTATTCCTACCTCCATCTTTGCCAAGTTGGCCGCTATCACAAGAAATAGCTCCAGTTGAATGCCAACAATTGCATCAAGTCCTGACACTCACAGTCTTTTACGCTGTCTCTTGCAAGTGAAAAACTCACAGTGGGAGCCAACCCAAGAGGTGATGTGAGGACATGATCAGCAATGAGACACGCCAGAGGAACTGATGTTATCAGTCGACAGAACTTCTGAACTCAGTGTAGGATTTGATCCAAATAGCTCTGAGTTGAAATACTCGCTTGTTTTGCTGCGAGGAACTGGAGCACATGAACAGAGCGCCATCCTTGCTCCCCTTACTCTTTTCCTTCTTTTCCACACTCTGGATGTCGTAATCTTTTCTTGATACGGCCTAGAATTTGTTTTGTTTGCCACTGCATCTGACTGTTGACACATGAGCCATAGTGCTTAGCCTTGAGGAGTCCCTTCCAGGCAATATCTCACAATGTATAATTTATGTATAGCACCTGTCACCATTAGAAGTAGTGATGAACATGAGCTTTGATAACTTCACAAAACAAGCTCATGGAGGTGCAGAAGAAGAACATGGAGAGGAGAAGAAAGTCCATCCAGGGTATTATCTGGCAATAAGCTGCAGGTTAAAGTTACCAGATGTTTGGGAGATAGGTGAGGAAGTTTCTCTTCATCCGCTCTTTCCAGGTGATGCTGAGGACACCTAAAAAGGATATTATTTTCATACTTTGGAGGCATTGGACCATGATGGAAACTGAGCATTGTCAGGAGAGGATTGACTGATAAAGGCCTCATTCCCACTCCCTTTTAAATCAGATTGTGATTCAGTTCGAACAATGAATCAAACAACCCTCTTTCCCACTTAATCCAAATTGCTGAAGCAACTCTGAGAGAGGGGACTATGCACCAGACCCATTTAACTCGCGTCTTTTTGACACTAGTTTTCTCTGCTCCTTTTTCAATGAATTGATTCTGCACAAGTGGGACCCACAAGCGGATCTGGAATCGATTCAAATTTCCCCTTCGGACGGCTGGAACCAATTCATTTTGAATTGATTCACTGGTGAATGGGAACCACAAGTGGGTTCCTTTGGTGCCAGAAAATGACAGAAAATGTGGTTGAGGCAAGTGTAATGTAAACCACAATCCGATGTTGAACCGATCCGGATCATGCACTGATTTATCCGTAAGTGGGAATGAGGCCCATGACAGTGCCTTTATTGGGTTTCCTTTGTGTATGGCGGGTTATAGACCGCCGCTTTGAGGCGGTCTGCTGCCGCCGCCGTTTGCTCTGTAAGGGAGCCGTCGCAGCCATACCATGCGGCTCCCTTGCGGAGCAAAAAAGAAGCTCCAAAATGGAGCTTCTTTCTGCGGCACCCTAATGATGTCGCGAGGCGCTGCTGGTTCGGATCCAGCATCCAATACGTAAAGATGGCGCTGGCCGTGTGGAATGGCTGGCGCCATATTGTACGGACAGAGTCCGTATTAGAGCCAGGGGCATCTAGAAGAGACGCCCCCATTTTTTAAAATGGGACGTCCTGCGGACATCCCAAGTGCCGGTCTGTAACCGGCCAATGTTTCATAAAAATGATTTTTGAAAATTTTCACAGCCGGACAACAATTGTTCAAATTATCAATTATTTCCTTTGGGGACAAAAAATAAGCAATGGATTGTATTCCTTCTCACAGAAGGAATCGAGGGATGAACAAGGAGAGTTTGAATCTGGGGGAAACAATGGCAAAACCGTTCTAAACACAACAACAACAACAACAACAACAACAAATAAACCAAACTCAAAGTACAAATGACACAAGGCTGTTTGAAACAAAGCAATGCCTAGAGCGGTATATAAACGTCCTAATTATTGGTTAACTTTGGAAACGCAGTAGCAATATCTCTCTGGGATCCTACTGAATCCAATCACCACCAGGAAGGGAGTTCCAAATATGCTATAGAGTTATAGGGTTTCTTATTATGGGGCTGATATTGACTTGAGGCAGGTGTTCAGGCGGTGTTCCTGCATGGAATTAGGGTGTGCCTTGTTTTGGAACCGTAGGATGTTTGTTTCTAATGCAGCCCTGTTGTTTGCATCGTCACATGTCCCCAGTCAAGCCACAATCCCTCTGGCCAGTTCATATTGCCATCCTGTCATAAGGATCTCCAATACTCTCCCTTTGGACTGACTGCCTTGCTATTTCCACGCCAACTTTACATTTGCAGTCCTCGGCTGCTCCAGTGCTGCAAAATTAATGCAGTTCAACACCGCTTTGACTACCGTGGTTCAATGCTATGGAATCCTGGGATCTGTAGTTTGTTACTGACACCAGAGCCCTCTGACAGAGAAGGCGAAATGGCTCACAAAACTACAAATCCCATAGCACTGGATCCATGGTACACAAAGCAGTGGCAACTTATTTATATCCTGCCTTAAGTCCCTGTATTGGGAGGAAGGTGGAATAATAATAATAATAATAATAATAATAATAATAATAATATCAATAATTATTATTATTACTACAGTCATGATTTAATGTTTATTATATCATTTTTAAGTATGTTTTAACTCTTACATTGTTTAATTGTATTTTAAGCAGAGGGATTGAGGGATTTGGATTATATGTTTTTTAATCTTTGTGAAGCGCCCCGATTGCATCTTGTAGAGGGGCAGGATTTAATAATAATAATAATAATAATAATAATAATAATAATAAATTCTGCAGTGTGGATGCAGACCTTGTTCCTGAAAGCTCAGCAACTTGGACTCTATCTTTTTTCCTCACATATTTTCCCTTGCTTAATACATTCATTTTTGGACACTTTGCCCAGAATCCTATTTGTGACATATACACCATTCCTATGGAGCTTATCGCATGGACAAGAAACCCGACTGCATCCCAATGGGATGCAGCTGGATTGCAGGATCCAGGCAGGAATTATTGCATGTAATTCATCGCAAATTTCGCTGGACGAAAGTAACCCAGCATCATCCCAGGCATGCTTTGGAGTCTTCTTTTCAAAGTTGGAAAGCTCCTGGCTTTGAAAAGCGGCCTCCAAAGCACACCTGGGACCCAGGCTACAGCTGGGCTGTACTCAC
>NC_056530.1:10394430-10408565 GCF_019175285.1 Sceloporus undulatus
CAAGCTTGCTCCCTCCTCAATACTTGAAGGGATGTCATATTGAGGAGGGAGCAAGCTTGTTTTCTGCTGCTCCAGAGACTAGGACACAATGGAGCAATGGATGCAAGCTGCAGGAAAAGAGATTCCACCTCAACATTAGGAGGAACTTCCTCATAGTAAGGGCTGTCCGACAGTGGAACACATTCCTTCCTCGGAGTGTAGTGGAGTCTCCTTCTTTGGAGGTCTTTAAACAGAGGCTGGATGGCCATCTGTCAATGGGGATGCTTTGATTGAGAGTTCCTGCATGACATGGGGTTGGACTGGATGGCACTTGTGGTCTCTTCCAACTCTATCATTAAAGTCTAAATCCTACTGTTTGTCCCAGCAACAGTAGTTCCATTAAATGAATGATATTTGTCTATATATTGACTCATCACTCAATGTTTGATTTAATTTGTCTACTCTAGTTGGGACTCATCAATAGGTTTCAGGCCAAGGGCTGAATAATATTGTTTGGTACCAAGGAGACTAACTTCAGGGTTCAAACCTACAGAATTATCCAGTTGAGCAATATCACGGAACAAATTTTCCCATCAAACGAGATTTCTCTGTTCAAATAATCAAACTAGAACTGGATGTACTTAATCTGAAATATCGTTCTTCATAGTTAAAACAGAAAGAGGGGCCTTGGCCTTAAGTGTCCTAGGCCCCATTCCCACTTGCAGATAAACTGATGTGCAATCCAAACCGATGGATCGATTTGACAGCGGAGCGTGGTTCCCAATATTTGCCCCAATTGCATTTTTTCCTTCCAAAATAATCCACTTGCGGTTCACATTCATGCCTGAATTGGTTCAAAATGGACCCACTCCAGTCATCCGATGGGGAAATTTAAATCAGATCTTCCAGATACATTCAAGAGTATAGGAGTGATCAAATCTCTGCAAGCATTGTCATAAAAAGGGTAATGAAATAATACGTGTCCAACATTTTCTATATCTCCTGAGTTACAGGGGCATGTTCGCTCATGAACAGGAGTCTTAGTAAATTTACCCTCCAGTAAGGCTGATGGAAGAACGTTTAATCTAGCCAGTGCAAAAGCTATTCTATACCTGGGGATCGATAGGTTTGTGATGTAGTTTGGCACAGTAAGCGGTCCTATACTGTCCCAATAAGAAAAATAGTTTGCGGACTGAGTTCTATGGTTTTGGACTTCTGTGTCCTTTATGCGCTGCATAATGGCTGTTTTAGCTTTAGAATATCCCATAGACTGGAGGGCATTAGTCGTGAGACCCAGATTTTGGAGTTTTGTAGTCAGAGAGTTTTTCCATTTAGATTGAAAAGTATCTGCCAAAATTAATGGCGTGGAAGAAAAGTCAACTTTAGCCAGAAATTTACAGTAAGCATCAATTTTCAGGCTTCCATAGAAATTTGTCCTGTCTCAAACCTGAGTATTACATTTGGGATGCATGTTGGGATCCTTGTAATTGCTCTTAAACATTTGGTTTGTGCTACTTCAATTGAGTTGTAATTATTAAGCGTGTGCAACTGACAGCCATACAACATCTGGGAAATTATTTTGCTAACAAATACTTGGATGGCTATGGGGACATACTGGCCACCTTTAGAACAGAAAAAGGAAAGAAGTGCTTTGGTGCTTCTTTGGGCATTTGTGATGGCATGCTTTGTTTGCAGATTCCATGATCCTGTTGACTGGAAGGTTATCCCTAAGTATTTAAATCTATTCCGATCTGCATGTGGTTCACACTTGTGCAGAATTGATTTATCGAAAAAGAAGCAGAAAAAAATCAGCACCAAAAAGTCGTGGGTTAAATGGGTCTAGACCATGGCCCCCCCTCTCGGAATCGCTTTAGTGATTCGGATTCAGTGGGAACCAGGGTCGCTTAAATCGGTTCAAACCGATTTGTGATCCGATTTAAAAGATAGTGGGAATGAGCCCTTGATATTATTATGAATTTCAAAAAGGATAATTGAAAACAATGAAGCCCCTATCAAGGGTCTTTCAAACTTCACCGCGAACGTGACATTTTTGGCTGATGAAACGGAACAGAAGCCGCCTTGCCATCAACATCAAAACAGCCACAAAATTTGAAGCCATTAGCCACAGTCTTGTTTGGAGGGCAATTTTCATGCGAGATGGATTATCTATCCCAAGACACATTCATATGGTTGTCATTCTTTATTTCTTCCAGCCTCAGGAATGCGATGATTACTACTGTATGAGCAAAAATGTGCTTATGTCAGAGATTTGCCTCTCAAGGCACACTGGGAAACGAAATCATTTTACTAAAGGACAGCTTCTCCTCCTCCCATCCTCCTGGGTATTGTCGCCTCTTTTTCTTCTCCAAAATCAATTTCAGTTGCATACGCTGCTATTATTATTATGGAGAGGGTGAGGAGACTTGCTGAGGTAGCGATGGCATGCTAGCTGGCTTTTAAAGTAGGTCACTGGAGAATGATGTACGCCGATGATAAGATTGTTCTATCACGGGTCTGTCATTCTTCCACTTTAGGAGTTTGAGGATCCCTTGTTTAAGGAAACTTGAATGTACAGATAATCATCTTCACAAGGAAAGATTAACTTTTTAAAAAGAAATTAAGAAAGCCAAACCAACAGGTTTGCCCATTATGGTTTAGTGCTTTGAGACTCAGACATGAGATACAAAAGCATTATACAGTTGGTCCTTGGTATACGCAGGGGATCCGTTCCAGACCCGCCCCCCCCCACGTATACCAAAATCCACACATGCTCAAATCCATTATCCCCAATGGCACCACCATTAGGAACAATTTCTGGGTTTGCCATGTGTGTATGCTCAAATCCGTGCATGGCAAATCCGCGTATAAGGAGGGTCCACTGTATCCTATAAATGCATTATAGCAAAAGTAGACAAAGGAGTTTATCACACAGCCCCTTGGGATGTTCCAGGCATGAAATGAAAGGGGGTGGGATGAGAACAGAATGGGGGCTATCACCCATTTTATCGCATGCCAGAATGCCATCGATGCTGCCAAAAGTTCTCATTCCTTTCCCGATCCGTTCCAGGGAAGACAATTTTCAAGAACTGTTCAGAAGCATTTCTGAAAATCTCCTCCTGTGGGATGGATCGGGAACAGAATGGAAATTTCTGACAGTGGTGGCAGTGTTCTGGCATGCAATACAATGGGTGATAGCCCCCATTTGGTTCCCATCCCACCCCCTTTTGTTCTGCCCCAATCCCATCCCTGGGGGCTGTGCGATAAGCTCCGCGGTGTGACCCATGGTCTTCACTCAGCATCTTGACTCTATTTGTGGTCAATGAAGCCTCCCAAGGTGTTAGTTTGGTCACTTCTTGCCCAAAGCCATCCACATGGCCTCCCAAACACATGAAAAATCACCCCACAGTCATGTACCACCCACCCACAAAAGATTCATTTCCTCAGCAGTCCCTCTCAAAATGGCCACAGGAAGTGATACAATATCACAGTGATGGTGAACCTTTTAGCAGCCAAGTGCCCAAATTGCAACCCAAAACCCACTTATTTATTGCAAAGTGCCATGTCCCTCTGGCTGTCTAGTAACAAACTCTGGCAAACTCTGGGTTGGAGTGATGTCACATGTGCCCACAGAGAGGGCTCTGAGTGCCACCTCTGGCACACATGCCATAGGTTCGCCATCACTGCAATATCAGTTCCTGTTGCCTTTTGAGAGGAAACGCAGACGAAAAATGAAACACATGGGCTTGAAAACGAAACAAGTCCCCAAGCACGACAGAATGGTTAAAGACATGCGGAATGTGCTGAGCTCTACAAAAGACAAAATTAAGACTGGAAATCAAAAATGACAAACAAGAAATTAAAGAAAGTCACAATGTATGAAATGGCAACCAAAAAGAATCAAAGCAATTCTGGGCCACATCAGCAAGAGTATAGTATCTAGAACAAGGAGAGTAATTGTCCTACTTACCTCTACTGAGGGCAGCACAGCAGTGGAATATACAAAGGAGTAATCCAGAGTCCAGCCCAAGGGTCAAGCAATACCAGTCAGTCATAGCAAAGGGCAGAGGCAAGAACATAGTCACAAGGCAAGTCCAGAGGTCAGATAACCAGAGTCTTAAAGCAAAGAACACAGGAACAACAAAGCTGCAAGACTGGTAGTCAGCCACAAAGAATCCCTGCAGCTGGAGGTCTTTTAAAAGGCCTCTGCTTCTCTCAGCTGAAACCTATTAGCTGTCCTTTTGGCTTCTAGATCTGCCCCTATCTCAGCCTCCTCCATGTCTTCAGAGTCTGAGTCCTTTGACTTTGCCTCTAAGTCAGGCCCAGGACAGTCCATGACAGTAATAGTGCTACTCTATTCTGCTTTGGTCAGACCTCACTTGGAATACTGTGTCACCACAGTTCAAGAAGGAGATTAACTAGATGGAGTGGATTTTTTTCCCTACACAAAGCAATTTCCCTACACACACACATACACACACAAAATTCTTTTTTAACTCAGACATTTTTCTAACTTGTGTGCTGCACATAAATGCGACTGTCTGGGCGACAAATGCATCCTTTGGTGCAGAATAAATCTGCAAATATTCTCACTCGTCTCCTCATTGGCGTTTCCCAACACATGTTTTTCCACCTTTTTTTAAAAAAAAGCAAGCAATATTTTCAAATATCCTTTCCATCTCTACAAGGAAGTTGTTCAACCACAATACGAATTAATCAACATGGTTGCATTCCTCCTTGATTATAATCTGGCATAAGGAGCAGGACTACGCCACTTTACTGCTGTCCGCAGAAATCATTTTGAAACCCAAGCCCCATTAAGTTGATTTATACATCATAAATATTAGATTTGGGTTTCACAGGCCTGTCTCATTGACTCCCCTTAGGCGTTTAGGCGTAATCTTTCAGGATCTCCAGACTGTCCTCCTAGAGATTCATTTTCAGCGAGTGTCCCTACTTTGAACTAAGTTTCAAAGATGAATAATGGGCATTCATTCATTCATTCGTGGAGACTCCGCCGTGCCTGGGAGGCATCGGGACAATCTTGATCATCTCGGGACAGCTTCCCTGATGCTTAAAAAAAGAAAACGAGGCAGATGAAAAGTTGCATTTCAAGGGTAACCGAGCGTCTAGATAAAAACAATGGCCCAAAGCCAGTTGGGAAGGAAGACGGAGCACGTAGGAACAGGCAACTTTCAGCGCTCATAACTGCTGAACTCAGCAACGGTGCACATAGTGCAGCTCTTGTCTCTCGACACAATTAGAAAAAGGAAACCGGAGGGTGGGGCAGCAGAGATGCCCTATATTAAAGCTGAGTGCTTGGAGAGACGGCGGATTGCTGTAAACAGGGAGGCAGACAATTAAAGCAATTTGAGGAGAGGAGGATGATGCAAGCGGGAAAATTGGAACCACATGAGCAGAAGGTGTTTCCTAGCCCAGAGGCTTTTGGAAGGTTGGTATAAGAGCTCTTCCTCCTCTGCATTTTGCCAGCTGTACTTGCAGAGCCTTGTGAAGAATCAGGTAAGGTCCGATGGTGAGAAAGGTGGACGTTTCAGTGAAGCTTTTGAGATATTGACTTGGGAAGGGGTGCTTTCCTCTCACTTTCAAAACACCAGTCTGTATCATTGGGATTCAGAAGACCAATCCCATTAGATTGAAAGAGAAATTGACTTGGGAAGGGGTGCTTTCCTCTCCCTTTAAAAAACCAGTCCATATCATTGGTATTCAGAAGAGCAATCCCATTGGGTTGAAAGAGATGTTGATTTGGGAAGGGGTGCTTTCCTCTCCCTTTCAAAAATGCCAGTCTGTATCACTGGGATTCAGAAGACAATCCCATTAAGTTGAAAGAGGGATATTCCTCAAAAGGTGTATGTAGGAAGGCACTGGCAGGATGAATTGCTTCTTGATTTGCATTTGCCTCGGTTTGGAAAGCGATTCTATAGGTCCCTTGTTCCTGCTATGAAAGGGGATCTTTTCCTTACTCACTTTTCTTGGCATGATTGTCGTCCCCACTGATAGCGCTGCTGTCAATCCCCCTGCCAATCATGTGTGATGTAAGTGGCAGCCTGGCTTGGAAATTGGAGGGGGGTGGAGGCTGAGGGAGTGTGACCTGAGGCTGAGGGGGTCCCCAAAAAGACCCAAGGAAGGAGGGTAGGCTGGCCATTTCTTCCTTCTTTCCCAAGGCAAAAGAGCGGTCTGGAGGGTCCCAAAAAAGACCCCTGCCATGCCTAGATCAAGTGGGGGTAACATCTCTGGGGAGGGATAGTATTTGTCCTATTTGTCCCTCCCCTTTGAAAGAATAGATTATGATCTGGAGTTCCCAGTTATCGGACATGCGTCAGAATCAATTCTTCTCAAAAGGACCACTTTCAAATTACTATCAAGAAACCCCAGGTTTTTTGCGTTTGCCCCGCTTTATCCTAACTGGAATCGATCCAATGATGATCGGAATCGGTTTCCAGTGGGAACAAGGGTCATATACCCCGGATCATGATTCGCTTCAAATTGTCATGGGAACGAAGCCTTAGATATCTTGAACATGGAAACACACACAGGTATCAATCTCAGTTGTTGTTGGTTTATTTATTTATTTATTTATATCCTGCCTCTCCGTCAGGTTCAAGGCAGCAATATTTTTTCCCCACTCTTGTGTAATGATAGATTTAGTTGCGAAGGTGTCTTTAAGGAACTACAGCTCTGAGCAATGCAGGCTAAAAAGAAATGTTGGGTTGGTGAGGTTGGGGCATGGAAAAGACAAAGAACTTTCAAGGGAGCAAAAAGAACAGATGAGACCAATTATGATTTTCTTAATTAGATCCAAAGGAAAATATTAGAGAACATTCCTATGATTAAGAAAATCTAGGTAGATGGCCGATACTGTGAATTAGATTCTGCTCCCAGCAAAATTCTTCAAGGTACTGTATGAGCAAAACATGTTTGTCTAAAAGGAAATGTCATGTCAAACTTGCTGGCTCTTCAGCGGGATCAATGTCCTAGGAATCCCAATGAAGCAAAGACACTGGGAAAGATGATAATGCATAATAGAGCAGAAGGCAGTAGGACAATAGGAAGACCCGTACTGCAGCTGGTTTGATTCCATTGAAGAAGCCATAGCCTTGTGCTTGCAAGACCTGGGCAGAAGTATTCATAACAGGTCTCTCAGAGTATGGAGCTTATCGCATTTTTAAACAAGCTGACTTACCCTGCCATGTTGAAGTCTATTTCGGGATGCAGTCGGGTATTACTGCAGGGAAAATGCCACCAATGCTGCTGCCTGACTTCGTCCTGCCTAAAACCCAGCTACAAGCCACACTCAGATGGCCAATTTGCAAAGTCGGGAGCTTCGTGACTTTGCAAATCGGCAGGCTGAGGATGGAAATCAGCCAATTGAGGGCAGATTCTAGCCAGGTTTTAGGCGGCATGAAGTTGGGCGGCAGCAGCAGTGGCATTTTCCCTGTGATAATACCCAACTGCATCCTAAAATAGGCTTCAACGTGGCAGGAGTAAGTCGGTTTATTTAAAAATGTGATGATCTCCAACATCTACACTGTAGAAGCAATACCATTTGACACCACTTTAACTGCCATAGGTCTATCCTACAGAATCCTGGGATTTGTCTTTTAGTGAGAGACCTGCACTCTTTGGCACAGGATGGAGCTACAACACTTAAAGTGGTATAAAACTGCATCATTTCTACAACGTAGATGCACCCTGAACCTACAGACATTTTTTGCCTGGGTGGGACAATGTCCTTATCCCCCCAAGCTAAAGAGAGACACCATGGTATCCTGGCTTGAGTGACTAGGACTGTGGAGACCAGGGTTTGAATCCATGCTCATACATGGGAGCCCACTGGATGACCCTGAGCAAGTCACACTCTCTCACCCTCAGAGGAAGGCAATGACAATCCCCCTTTGAATATATCTTGGCAAGAAATTGGTTTGCCTTGGGGTCTCCATAATGCAGAAATGACTTGAAGGCACACAATCACCACCACCACCACCAACAACAAAACAGCGATATCCCTGGAATTGACCTTGCAAATACAAAAATACAATCTCTTGAGAATAACAGAGAGTCTCACCCTGCTCCAGTTGGGAATGGAAATTGTATTCTTTATTCTGCCTAGACATGAGAACAAGGCAAACAAGGATTTCCGTCTTAAGTCCAATTATGTTCAGCGACAGTCAGTCCCTCCTAGTAATTGGGTGGATTAGAACCCAGTTAGAACCTGAACAGTGGCTTTAAAGAATGAAGATAATAGGCCTCAGCAGTGGCATTCTCTCACAGCTGCCACAGACAGAGAGTCAGCATATTTTCCTCCTTTCAAATCCACCTTTTCGAGTGCTGATCCCAGTATATCGCAGATATGAGCCGGCTGCTAAGAGGACAGTAACCATTTCCCCCCACTTCTGGAACCCCACAGATTGCTCCATTGCACTCAATATCTTAGGAAATGCCAAGATGTCACTTCTGGTTCTAGGATTCAGCCTAGGAATGGCCAGATTTCATGCTTTTTGTGCATGTGTTGGAGGGGTATGGTACAGGGAAGGAGTTGGTGGATCCAGACCAATGCATTATTTGTCATTTCTCGTTGTTGTTGCATGCCTTCAAGTCATTTTTGACTTATAGAGACCCTACAGTGGACCTATCGCAGGGTTTCCTTGGCACAACTTGTTCAGAGGTGGGTTTGCCTTTGCCTTCCTCTGAGGCTAAGAAAGTGAGTTTCCATGGCTGAACAGAGATTTGAACTCTGGTCTCCAAACTCCTGGTCCAAAGCAAATATCCTGCCTTTTTCCTGGCATGGGACCCACAGGGCCATTTCTTGTTTTTGTTGCTGTGTGCCTTCAAGTTGTTTCTGATTTATGACAACCTTAAGATGAACCTGTCATTGGGTTTTCTTGGCAAGGTTTGTTCAGAGTGGGTTGGCTAAAGCTTATACATAATATACGTAAACCAACTAACTCAAAAATACAATTTAGAACAGTGTTAAAGGCCATTTAAAATGTGAAGAGATAAATAAATAAATAAACCCGACACCGTAGTATTTTTGTGGGGTTTTCGGGCTACGTGGCCATGTTCTAGAAGAGTTTATTCCTGATGTTTCACCAAGATCTGTGGCTGGCATCTTCAGAGAATGCTGGCATGGAAGAGTATATATACCCCACTCTCTTCCATGCCAGCATTCTCTGAAGGTGCCAGCCACAGCTGCTGGTGAAACATCAGGAATAAACTCTTCTAGAACATGGCCATAGAGCCCGAAAAACCCACAAAAAACTATGGATGCCAGCCATGAAAGCCTTTGACTTCACAAACCCTACACCTCCTCCCCATTAAAAGCTCTATCTGCTGTCACCCAATGCTTCCTTAAATAAAAATGTCTTCTCCTGCCAGTGAAAATAGAGCAGAGGGGGGTTCGACTGGACCTCCCAGCAAAAGAGATCCTCATCTTGGGAGCAGCCACTAAGCCGCCTTCTCCCATGTCCTTACTAAACATGCCTCAAATGTTAGTGGGACTGAGAGAAAGCCCTACCCTGTAGATCTTAAAACGTGCTTGGTAAGGAGGTATGATCTTTTGGAGGGGAGGGAATCTAGGATTTCCAGAGGTTCCAGAGGGCACAAACAAAGATCTCAGGGACCACATGTGATCCCAAGACTGTGCTTTTCTCAACCCAGATATATCATACCCCTGATCCTTTGCAGTAGTGTTAGTCTGTAATTGCGGATCATGTGCTAGGGGTTGTCCGAGGGCGCACCACCCATACATGCCTCACCCCTAGCATGTGATGAGGGTGTCAAAATGGTGGCACCCTGTACACATGGGTGCCACCATTTTGACGTGACGGACGGCTAGCGTCCACATGTCCTGGCATCATTGTGATGCTGTGAGTGTACCATTGGTGCACTGTGGCATCACAATGGCGGACTGGCACTGTGGATCGGATATGGGACACTGTTAGTGAAATGTCTCTGCTCATCCCTGCATACAAGGTTGCTGGGATGATAAAATGTGTTTGACCCAGTTGTTCATCACCTCCATTGAGCTCAAACTTTTGTCATTGGTCTTCACACCATCAAGGCAGTGAACCTGCTTTCAATTATAGTCCAGAACTATAAAGCAGTACGAGGTGCTGACCCACTTTACAGAAACGGCACCTTGGACAGCTCTATAAAGTTCAGATTTCCTTGGACAGATTCACCATCCACTTGGCTGCAAGTTACTTGGAATGCTAAGAGGATTGAGTGATCTTCAGCCAAGGGCACCTGGACTGAAGACCACAGTTTTGTACAGAGGTTGTTATCTTCTCTTGATGAAGCAAAATCAGAAGGTCAGGCTTGTTCCATAGATATTGTACTGGTATAGATATAAGAAAGGTTTCTCCTCTTTTTATCTGTACTAGTCTCACATTGCCAACCTGTGGCAGGACCGAAAATTACACAAGCTTATTTCACTGTGGAAAGAAGAAGATGCCATGTCTGATCTGAGAGTCAGATAGAGTGGACTCTACATTTGTGGGGTTAGGGCTGCTGGATCCCATGAAAGTGGAAAAACCACAAATATACCTGAAGAGAACACTTCCTTTGGAATCTATAGGTCTTCCAGTGCAACTCGATGGACAACATCGACCTGATGTTGAACGTAGAATTGTGCTGTAGGACCTACAAATGCCTAGGGAGGTGTTTTCTCTAGATACCTCTAGGTCCTCCATTGTGAATCAGTGGTCAAGATCCAGCAGACTCATAGGACTCTCTAGAGGATCTAGACATACCTAGAGAGGACATATTACTCAAATCTGGGAACAACCGAATCCACCAAAGTCAAAGCTGCATGAGTGGAGGGCTAACTGTAACTACCAGTTATCTGTCATTCTTTTAAGTTTCTAATAATTAGAAGGGGAATTATAAATCATCTACATCATCTGCTCTGGTTGTGTAAGGTCTCTTGTATCCAAGATTATTATTCAATAATTAGAAGTATAATCAACTTTATCCTCCTGGGATCCAGGTTCTACCTGAGTGCAGTACTTTTTTGCTTGTTATAAACAGTGCTGCCATCCACCCAGTTTGCACCAGTTCCCTAGAACTT
Organism: Sceloporus undulatus; assembly: GCF_019175285.1. NCBI lineage: Eukaryota > Metazoa > Chordata > Lepidosauria > Squamata > Phrynosomatidae > Sceloporus > Sceloporus undulatus. Next base: position 10,405,493 of record NC_056530.1, read on the forward strand.
GTCAAAATGGTTAAAAAGATGCAGAGACTGGGGAGATTAAAAGGTGAGCCAGGAGTAGTGAAGGAGAGGAGGGGGAAGAGATGGGCGCAGACAAGGAGGATGGAGAGCAAGATGGTAAGAAAGAGGAAAGGACTGGGTCATCTGAAACCATGAGAGACAGCCAGGGTCAGGACCTGGTTGTTTGTTATTTTGAATGATACCACTGGTTAAAAATGAAACCCTCAATATATTTTACCATCTTCCTTCAAAAAACAACTGAATGAGTACACATTCAATAGCATTCTGCTGGTTGGTCCCAACTAGAATGGACCAGTTTGGTCAACTGTTGAATGGTGAGTCAACACATAGGTGAATCCCATTGAGTCAATGGGTCAACTGTAGGCAGGATTGACCGCAGAATTTAGCCCTTTGCCGCAATAGTTGTCATGGTGCTGACCATGTTTTTGGGTTCCAACCATTGGTTCACTCTGTTTCCCACCTCTGTTTCAGATTATCTTCTCAAAGCGTAATCATGGTTTTTCCTGGAGATCTTTGTGGGTACGATACATTGTACAGCGCAAGTCTCCCCTCGACATCGTTCATAATAGAACCACCGGCCATTGTGGCAGAGACAACACTGACCGACCTGGAGATTTTCTTCCCAGAGCCGCCGCCGTATGACATTCCCGACTGTGATTTCTACCCCTATCCGGGGCCTCCGTTGTGTTGCCACCTGCCTCGTGAACCGCCAGTCATCTTTGCCACCTTTGTCACTGAGCTGTATAGGGCATAAGCATCGTACGCTTTCATGCACCTTTCCATCGGCCATGTTCAGGCAAAGAAGTGGTGAAAAGGATGGCCCCAAGTAAGGAGACCAACGTAGGTGGAGGAAAAATGAGATTGGAATAGTGGTTCGTGGGGTGAAAAAACAATAAACGACATAACTTTGAGCTCAAAAAAGCTTATCAGCACCTGTGGTTAAGGACTAGGATGAGTGCCCCTTGTCCTTTATTTTGCATATTAATGTAGTAGGAGTTTTGGGGGGAATGGGAATAATACAATGAGCACCGTGGATTACAGTTTTAGCTTGACTCTTCTATGTATTGCAGTGAGGCAACTTAGTTGACTGTGCATTCTAGAAGACATGGACTAAGGGTTGGAACGAAGGGGAGGAGAAATAATGAATCAACATAAATCCCTGTTCCTCCCTCCGTAAAACAAGTAGGATGGTTAGCGGGATACAGACCTCCCAAAAAGGGTGGTCTATCCACGCCTTGTTTGGCTGCGCGAGGGAGCCATAGCGGACAAACTGCGTGGCTCCCTTCCGCAGCAAAAAGAACGCGCAAAAAGCAGGTTCTTTCTGCGGCACCATTGTGATGCCGCAGTGTGCCAATGGCGCACTCGCAGCATCACAATGATGCTGGGATGTGTGGATGCTAGCCGACCATCACGTCCAAATGGTGGCACCCATGTGTACAGGGCGCCGCCACTTTGATGCCCTCGTCACGTGCTAGGGGTGAGACATCTAGCATGTGAGGAGGGCGCACTTCAGGCCTGTCTAGATCGGGCCACAGTTCTCAATTTGTATCCTAGGGCAGGTCTACAGAGACTGAAAAATCCAGCATACCTTCAGGTTATCATGATCAACAGCAACCATGGACTTGTCTATACAATTTCCACATGCACCAAGGTGCTTAGGAGAGCTGTCCATACAATTCTATCATTTGAATTCAACCCAGTGTGATAAATTCCAGTATGGGGATTATCACAGGGAGCCCTTACCGTGGGCAAACGTTCCCAAAGTCTGTTGTGCTTCTAAAACATCACTGTCTTGCTTCTCTCCCGTCAACAAAGCATTCATGGTGAAGCCATGTTTTGAATAATGGGACCTTCCGCTATTCAAAAAAATGGTTTCTCCATGGACGCTTCGACACCGGGAGAGAAGCAGGACACCTCAATGATGTTTTAGAAGCGCGATGGACCATCACACCTTCGCGCTTCAAGAACATTTTGCCCACGGTAAGAGCACCATGTGATAAAGTCCTATGTTTGGACATATGGCCATAGTCACTTGGTTCCCTTCCCATGTATGTGGATGTATATATTTCTGAGGTTTTTCTCTAGGCCCCACACCAAAATCACCATGGATTGGAGTCCACACACATACACAAATATCTGGATTTTCTGCTTTAAATTGCCGCTTTCCCTTCCTCTGGATTAAAGCCGTGGGGCAATGAAATGCCTGGATTCAACCACAATCATTTCCTATCTGGACAGATTGCTGTGAAAACTAGGTGAGACTGTGTTGGTCTGTATAGATGGCCCTATACTTCTCACAGAGTCAGAGAGTCATATAGCTGAAAGGGACTCCTGGGCCACCTAGTTGAACTATCTAAAGAAATAGGTACAAATAAAGTACCTCTGAAAAATGGACATTCAACTTTGGTTGAAGAAAACTCCAATGAAGAAGAGACTGCCACCTTCTGAGGTAGTCCATGCCACTGTTGAACAGCTCTTACCATCAGGAGGTTCTTCATAATGTTTACTTTGATATATCAAAACCGAAGAGACACAAACTGAAGCACATTCAAATGAATCCACAGGGAGATTCTCAATGGACGACTGTTTTTAGTTTGGAGATGTCCAATGCATTTCAGTCCATATGTATACACATGGAGAAAGACATTTCAATGGGTTTCTTCAGGGATGAAATGAAATCAAACTGCAGGAATTTCTGGAGCCGAGAATCTCATTTTTGGACAAAACAAGAACTTGGGCTTTTTCCAAACTAAAAACAGCCCTCCACTGAGCATTTGGAGATGTCTTTCCCTCTCCTCCTGTGGATTGTATAAAACTGGAATAAACTGGTTTGGGTCCAACCTTCTGCAGTAGCGGCAGCAAACCAAAATTGCTCCATCTTCAACTTGTTGACAATACTTCTGCCATTTGAAGATGAGTAGCATATCGTCTCTCATGCTTCTCTTATTTTTATGCCTTATTTGATTCATTTCTATTGGTACCCAAATGCCCTCTGATGCCTTATGGGGACATGGGGGGAGGTAAAACACAAGAATTGACTTTTGTAACCCCTTGT
>NC_056530.1:10408575-10411576 GCF_019175285.1 Sceloporus undulatus
GGAAGGAAGGAAGGAAGGAAGGAAGGAAGGAAGGAAGGAAGGAAGGAAGGAAGGAAGGAAGGAAGACCTCCTCTGGGTCTAAAATGGTTGAGGCATGGAAAATATGTACCCATAACTACCTATTGGGCATAGAAGGCATGTGGCAGTTAATATTATTTTGGTTTTCTTTTCTGGGGAGTTGGGTTGCTGCCCTCCAGGATCATATAGAGCTTTGGTTCTCAACCTTCCTAATGTCATGACCTTTTAATACTGTTCCTCATGTTGTGGTGACCCCCACCCATAACATTATGGCTGGAGATGGATAGAGGAGCGGTTTTCTGATGGTCTTAGGCGACTTCTGTGAAAGGGTAGTTCAGCCCCCAAAGTGGTCGCGACCCGTAGGTTGGGAATCGCTGACATAGAGACTCGCGAAGCTCCTTAGCTTCTGACATTGCACACCCCTGTTTTTAAAGGAACACACACACACACACACACAAGTTTGGACTGAAGCATATCCTGGTTATGGTGGGCAATTCTGAATATTACTTGTAAATTCTGAAAAAGAAGGCGGCGAGGCCACCGCTAGTCTGGAGAAAAGTGTATTCCTAGTAGAAGCTAGGAGTATCTGAAGGTCAACTATTCAAGGAGGTGAGGTGGAAGTAACTGGAGAAATGAAGAGTATTCCCTGTTTAAAGCAAACCCCTATCTCAAATGAGAGTTCCTACTGGCACTGAATTAATCTAAGGCCCGGTACAGATAGGACTATTGGGCGGCCTCATCATGTGCTAGGGTTGGCCGAGGGCACTCCGCCCACATGTGCCTCAACCCTAGCATGTGATGAGGGCATAACAATGACAGCGCCCTGTACAGATGGGCACCTTCATTGTTATGTGCAGGACGCCTAGCATCCACATGTCGCAGCACCATTATGATGTCATGAGTGTGTCATTGGTGCACTGCGGCATCATAATCATGCCACAAGAAGAACCCACTTTTTGCAGGGTCTTTTTGCTTCGCAGGGAAGTCCCGCCATCTGGAGGCTGCAGATTCCCCATGGAGCAAAACTAGGCGCCAACAAACCACCCTTTTGGGGCGGTCTGTACCGGGCCTAAAACATGGGCAAATTTTAACATCTCTCTCCTCTGTCAGACCGCTTTCCTATTTCCCCAACTGACAGACTCCAAAGAAAAGCCCTCTAAGGGACCATACAGACAGGCCAAAATAAAGCTGCTTCGGGTCACTTTGGAAGTATGCTGTTTTAATGACGTCTGCATCTTAAGCGGCTGGAAGCTGCGCCAAAGCTATGCCGCACTCCTTAGGACTTGAGTGTGGCTTTGGCATGGCTCCTGGCCTCTTAGGACGCATGCATCATTAAAACAGCATATCTCAAAAGTGACCCGCAGCAGCTTTATTTTGGCCTGTCTGTACTGGGTTGAAAAATTAAAATGACTTTGCTGCAGTTTCAGACACTTTAGTTATGGCTATACTTCCTTGAAATATGTGCAAACAAAGATGCTACGATACCATCCAATTGAGAAGAACAAGTCAATTTCCCAAAACGAGGAATCTTAGTCTATGGACCTGATCACACTAGTGAAATCCCATTCAAGAAATGGGATTTAAACTAGATTTTTTTAAAAAATGGGAAAGGGGGGGGGGGATTTTTCACACGACGTTCCTGCAAAGGTGAAATAACGCAAAAACACACTGAAGGTAAAACAGAGGACAATGACAACTTTTTACTTTTGGGACGTTCCGAAAGTACAAAGTTTCCATTTTCTTCCATTTTACCTTCGGTTTGTTTTCGCGTTATTTCACTTCGGCAGTAACATCGTGTAAAAAATTTCCCATGTTAGCGGGGTTTTTCCCCTAATTTAATTCGAATTTAAATCCCATTTCTGTTTGGGACTCCTCTAGTGTGATAAGGGCCTACGTTTTTCATGATCCAAAAGTAAAGAGGATAGCACAGACTCTCTCAGTCAGGGTTCAAGATGCACCTCATGAAGCGCATGAAGACACAATGGCTTCTTCCTTGATGACTCAAGATCTGAGGGCAGAAGAATACGAAACCCTCCATAATGCAAGGTTTTTGTGTAGGCAAAGTGGCAGAGGTCAGTCATGATGAAGAAAACGCACGTTGTTCTACTACTCCTTACTTACTCTGAGACTGAAGTTAGCCCTACAGAACATAATATTTAATAGTTTTTGGTGGGTTTTTCGGGCTCTGTGGCCATGTCCAAGAAGAGTTTATTCCTGACGTCTTGCCAGCATCTGTGGCTTTGGCATCTTCAGAGAATGCTGGCATGGAAGAAAGTGGGGTATATATATACTGTGTGACCCTAAATATCCCACTCTCTTCCATGCCAGCATTCTCTGAAGATGCCAGCCACAGATGCTGGCGAAACGTCAGGAATAAACTCTTCTAGAACATGGCCACAGAGCCCGAAAACCCACAAAAAAACAATGGATGCCGACTATGAAAGCCTTTGATTCCACATAATTTTTAATGTTGTCTCCAGTTCAAATCACTAGATGTTCTTGCTGGAAGTTACATCCCTTCAACCTCTCGGAAATGAGGGAATTGACCCAAAATATGAATTACCAGACACACACAATATGAATTTTTCTTTCTGTTCTCAAATTTCTAACACCCCGTTTATCTCAAAATCGGGAGATGCTGAAATGTCGCTTTATGTGAATGTCAAACCTTGCTCCTATGGAAAGTGAGGAAGAAGGCATGAAAATTTCACACTCCTTTCTGAGTTCTCTGAAATGCCAAATGTTTTATTAGTTTCAGGGGGTTTGCATTTGACCCTATGTTTCTAAAGAGATAAAACATAAAAGCCCAGAAACTTCACGGCACATTTTTGAATACAGACAGATAAAGGTCAAGAGAGCAAACATTGGGAGGGGTTTTCTGTCCAATAGGTCCAGAAAATGGAACTGAAAGAGCAAAACAAGAACTTTGCAGACTTCCTGAATCCACTTTATGAAGACAAAAGGGAGCTATTCACCCCTGTAT
>NC_056530.1:10414576-10423936 GCF_019175285.1 Sceloporus undulatus
TATTCTAACTGGCCACTGAGTTTCTAACAGACTTTAATGTAGTTTGTGCAACAAGTAAAGCATGGAGATTACATGCATTTCTACTTTATCCAAATGCATACATTTCTTTTCATAAAGTATGAAGGATGCATCAACATGCTTATAAAACACATAGTTTAAAACAACTGGTCGCAATTACTTAAATGAAAGCAGTATAGAATACATTGTCAAAGTCTTGCAAACTTTAAAGCATATAATCTTTCCCGATATATAGTTTAAAACAAGTGATTACAATTACTTAAATGAAAGTATTATAAAATACATTGTCAAAGTCTTGCAAACTTTAACGCTTGTAATCTTTCTCAACAACTTAGACTATGGGTGCACTTACACTGTAGAAACAATGCAGCTGGACACGATTTTAAGCACTTTAGCTCCATCCTATAGCATCTTGGGATTTGTCGTTTTATAAGGTCTTCAGTCTTTTCTGCCACTAGGTTTGCCGGTGCCTCACAAAACTACAAATCCCAGGATTGTGTCGGATGGAGCCATGACGGTTCAAGTCTTGTCAAGTGGCATTATTTCTACAGTGCAGATGCACCCTTTGTTCTAGTCTCATTGGATAGATAATAAAATTTAGGCTCCTTTTCCATCAGCGTGTTAAAATGAAAGCCACTTGAGTAGCATCCCAAAGTCTAGCAGCATGACATTTGGCAATATCATGCTCTGAGCATTTCTCTTCCCCGTATCAAACCAAGCCATAGACTACGGCAAAGTTTCTAGACCAAACGCCCAAATCCCCCCCGAATTCCCTCCTTCTGGCACAAAAAAAGACAACATACCAAGAGCAGAACTGGCTGAGCGGCAAAGAAAGAAAGGTGCAAGCTGTTGGAAAATACACCAACCGTGACGGCTTTTATAGTCTTCACAACTACTGAGTCACAACTGCATTATTCATTCCAAGTATCTATTACGTGATTTGGCAAGGTAATGAATAGCCATGCTTTTGAAGACTACTTCTGTGTCGACCTCGGTTCCTAATTCTCCCAAATGAAAATAAAGCCTTGAGTTGGGTGTCTCCTTCCTGCTGGAACTTCATTGTTTTGGAACATATTATCTTTGACATCATTATTATTTTTAATCAAGGAGTGTTATTCTGGCTCATTTAAGCAACTTTAATTATCTGTTTGCTGTTGATGTTGCTGTGTGCCTTTGAGTCGTTTATGACTTATGGCGACCCTAAGGTCAACCTATCATGGGGTTTTCTCAACAAGACTTGTTCAGAAGGGGTTTGGCGTTGCCATCCTCTGGGGCTGAGAGAGCGTAGCCCCATACAGACAGGCCAAAATAAAGCTGCTTCGGGTCACATTGGAGGTATGCTGTTGAAATGATGCATGCATCCTAAGAAGCCAGAAGGTGCGCCAAAGCTGCGCTCCGGTCCTTAGGAGTGGAGCATTGCTTTGGTGCAGCTTCTGGCCTCTTAGGATGCATGCATCATTTAAAAAGCATACCTCCAAAGTGACCCGAAGCAGCTTTATTTTGGCCTGTCTGTATGGGCCCTGTGATTTGCCCAAGGTCACCCAGTGGGTTTCTATGGCTGAGCCGGGATTCGAACCCTGGCCTCCAGAGCTCCGATTTCCCCCCTGTGACAAAGCTCTAGGATTATGATGGATCAACAAAGCAATTCTAGCTAAATATGTCCATTCAAATATATTGTTATTATTATTTTAGCACGAACTTCCAAGGGCATAAGTCCAGTTCTTCCACTCTCGAACAGCTCTTATCTCCTAATGTTGAACTGGAATCTCTTTTCCTGGAACTTGCATCCATTGTTCCAGGTCCTGTTCTCCAGAGCAGCAGAAAACAAGCTTGCTCCCTCCTCAATGTGACATCCCTTAAATATTTAAACAGGGCTGTCATATGACCTCTTAACCTTCTTCTTCTCAAGGCTAAACATGTCCAGCTCCCTAAGCCATGGTTTCCAGACTCTTCATCATTTTGGTGGTGCTCCTTTGGACACATGGCTCCCGTTTCTCAAACTGTGGTGGATACAAGATTCTAGGTGAAGCCTAGATGTCCACATCATAATAGGTATGCTCCCTTTGTGGAGATCATCTTTTGACCCAAATCATTGATTTTTTAAAAAAGATCATATTGGTCTTATTTTCTTCATAGACATAGACTGCAACAAATCACTCACAGGATTTCCCTGTGTTTAAGAGGCATATCTGATGGTGTAGGTTTGGCCAAGAAGAGTAAAAACCACAAGAGGAACTTATTTGCTGAAGCAAAGCTTTATTGAAGAAAAGACACAGAGCAAGTGTTTTCTGGGACTAGCAGTTTTAAATCAAAGGAGAAAAGCAAAAACGTATGCCTACAAGTGGTCACCCATTTGTTCTTACTCAGAGCTTTAACTGCGGATTAACTTCACGTTATTTCACATTAACCGCGACATCGTGTGATAAACTTTGGGCATTTTGAGGTTACCTTCGCTTTATATTGTGTTTAACTCCCTGTTTCCCACAGGATCTCGCTAGTGTGATAAACTCCTATGAAAACACGGACTAGAGGCAGTCCAGACACTCTGAGCTCCCCATGTTCCATACAATCTGAAACGGATTTCTTAATGCATGCTAACTCTAATAACACTTTATTGTCTTTCGCCTCAAGGGCCTACTTTACAGGTTCTTACAAGCACAAATGATACATCATTTACAGAGGGAGAGAAGGCATGTTCATGTTCAGACAGTTTCAGGTGGGAATGTGTTGGCGCAACAGCCTTTGAAATCTATGGAAGGATTTTCAAACCCAGACTCTTTCAGAAGTCCCCCTTATATTCTTCCGAACTCCTTTGAGACCTTGGTAAGTAAGGAAATGCCACCGGTGTCACTTTGATTTGATGGACACGATCTCCTTCTTTCCTGCCCTCCCTCCCTCCCTCCCTCCATTAGAAATGCTTCTAAAATGCATTTCATTTTCCTCAAACGCTTTCGAAACCTCTCAGCTTTTCCCATCCATGATCTTGCTGGAACAATGAGTTCAGGATGATCCTTTTTTGTAGAGCAAGTGGGGTGACAAGGAAAAAGCATTTGGCCGAAGCATGGACTGGGGAACCTGTGGGTCTCGAGAGGTTTTTGCACTCTATTCTCTATAACCTCCATGCAGCCTAGCCAATAGAGAGACATAATGGGAGCACTAGTCCTTCAATATCTGGGGGGACATAGATTTCCCCACCCAGGTTAAAGAATAACCAATGCTTCCACTGGAGGGATGAGATTTCCACTATGTGACTCTTTGCTCCAGAGCCACCCATTTGGGCGAGAAAGAAGGGCTAACCTAAGCCCTGTTAAGGCTGAAGGCAGGAATCCTCCAGCATTTGGAAGCAAAGGCGGTTTTGTGCCTGAATCCGGATTTCACCTTTTGTAGGGTGCACTGAAACGGGATTTCCACACTGGAAGGACTCTCAACTTCTTTCATCCCCAGAGATGGAAACTGTTCCTCTTCTCTGGTATATTACATATTTGTTTTATTGTGAACTACCCTGGGATCAAATGAGAGATGGCAGTATCGAAGTAATCCAAAGACACTAGGCAACGGTCAGTCTGTTAACCACTTGTACTCAAGCTTTCTCAGAAGGAACACGGAAAACTTCCCTTGCAAATGTTTAGTGTTTTCTATGTTTCAAGTGTGAGGTGGGGGTTGAAACAGTGGCAATAACGATTCCTCTTGCCTTCCTCTTGGTGTCTTGTCACAATGGGCAACAATGCCCTGAACTATGGTTTGTCTGTTCTGATGAAGTGCTGTTGAAAGGCCAGGCAAGGCACTGGGTTATGAAAGGTATTTAATGCCATGTACAGTGGACTCCCAATATCCACAGGCTTGCTATTCACAGACTGAAGCATCTGTGAATGGCAGCCACCATTGGTTTCAATATGTGTGTGTGCATGTGTGGCTATGCACATGTCACACTGCTATTGAGAACAACTGCTCTCAAGCTCCCATGTTTTTCCTTGTTCAAGGGATGCAATGGGGTCTGGAACAGATCTTCCGCAGATATGAAGGGCAGACTGTAATTCCAAGATAGTGGGGAACAAACGGGAGGTTTCAAGTGAGGAAATCCAGCTGAGCTTGGCATGTAAGGAATGCTATGCTGTCTAAAGTCCCACCTGCTCTGAAGAGCCAAGAGGGAGGGAAGAGGGTGCCATAATGTTCCAACACAGAGGAGGCAAATAAATGGCTCAAGGAAGCATCTAATGTCTAATTAACAATTTGTAAGCCACTCTGATAGCCTTCACATAATTTCAATATTAAATATTATTATCATATTATATTATCTGCCTCTGATGGAAGAATGGAGGGAGGTGATGGATCAATGGTACTTCCCACTAGTGGCATCATATGCGGGGTGTGATGGTGTGGACTGCACCGGGTGACACCCCAGAAAGGGAAGTGTCACTCGGTGGGATAGTATACCCCAGGAGTAGCAAGTGGCTGTCTTTTGGGTCCTGCGTAGCCATTGCCACACAGGGCTTCGAAGGCCAGAGGGGAGGTGGCTGCCTTCTGGGTACCATGCAGCAATGGCCACATGGGACTCACAAGGCAGGAGGGCTGCTGAGAGAGCCATGTGCCCTGCCCAACTCAGTGCTGCAGCACCATTCTACACTTTGTGGCTATGAGGTGGAGGGGAGTGTCATTTTGGTCCTGCCCCATAAGCCCCACCCTAGAAGCCCAGCCTCCATGCACCGAGTGACACCCCGGGCAGAGATGTCACTGCCTCCCACAACCTCCCTGCCCTCCTCCAGCTCCAGGTGCTTCCCTCCTGTGGTGAGAGAGGGAAACGTCTTTGATTCGTTCCCAGTCGATTCATTCCTCTGCGGCTCAGAGGATGCCAATGTTTGTATTGCTCTACTGCGAAAAACACCCAGCGCTGTGCAGATTTGCCATCCCCTCGTTCTCCTGCAAATAACGCCCGCCAGTACCCCCTTCAGAACTAATTTGGATCTTACAGTTAAACTTGTGTACGTTGCCGCAGAGATTCAGCATCACTGAATTCAATGGGATTTGGAATTGACTCCCTTTAATCTAGAAGCACACAAGGTGTGGCATTTGAGCTGCATGCAACCTAAAAGATATTCTTGTGGCCCCCCAGGGATCGTGAAGTTCATATTCATACTCACTAAATTGAACCCTCTCTTGGGCTAAAATACGTGAACACTCCCCCACACTAAAGGATGCGTTGGACATTTGGAAAAAATATATATCCATTTTATTCTTTGTGGGCAAAGGGCAAAGTGTGGGATGGGATGTGATTCACAAGATCCCTTAGGAGGTCATAATGCAGCCCACTAGCTTCTTACAGTTGCCCATCCCTGTTTAGCCCCAGCTTTTCACCTTCTCTTTTCAGACTCTTCTTCATCATTTCAAGATGGTCTGTGGTATTTCGGACTGCTTCAGTGACCAAGGATGGCATCGCCCCTCTGAATGACTGTCTGAAGTCAGTAATGAATTGCATGAGGGAAAATAGACTTAAATTGAATCCCAACAAAACAGAGGTACTTGCTATAGGCAATCCTAATCCGGGTATAACGATAAGCTCTCCAGTTCTGGACAGGGTCACACTTCCCCTAAAGGACTGTATTCACAGCTTGGGGTGCTCCTGAACTCATCGCTTCACCTTTCATCTCAGGTGGATGTGACAGCCAGGAGTGCCCCTTATTAGTTTCGGCAGATTCGCCAGCTGCGACCCTTTCTAGAACGGAAAAACCTAGAAATGGTTGTGCATTCCCTGGTAACATCTCGTCTAGGTTTCTGCAATGCACTTTACTTGGGGCTACCCTCATGCCACATTTGGAAGCTGCAACTGGTTCAAAACATGGCAGCCAGATTGGTGACAGGGAGCTCTAAATTTGATTCTAAGGCCCTGGACAGACAGGCCCTTTGTGGCATAATGGTGACATGATAGGATTGCCTCGGGGTGGCGTGTGCACATTCCCCACAACCTTAGGATGTCTCCATGATGCCATAGCTGTGCGGCACTGTCCAGACGGCATGCACAGCTATGACATCACTGCTATGCACCGTGCAGAAGGACCCGCGCAGCAGTGACGTGCTTGCGCAACCAGCAGCAGTTTGGGGCAACGCTAAAAGGAACCACTTTTCAGCACGCCTTTGTTTTCTGCATAGCCGTGCCTCACAATTTGTTTTCCTCCGTGCCGCACACATCTTTGTACTGCTCACCTCACTAAAATAAAGAGGCAACTTCAACACTGATCAGATCCCCAGCCATTGACCAACATGATGTATGGATTTAAGACTAACAATTTCATGGACACGGATGTTGGTCCATCATCCAAGCCCCCGCAATGGGCTAGTGTTCAGATTTTGTAACAACTAGGTCTGGCTGCATTTTACCACTGAGAGCTTTTTGTCTTCTACAGTATATGGCTTTGCTTCTCCTCTCCCCTTGCCTTCACTCATATCAAGTCTATCTGGACTGGCTTTGCTGCAAATCAATGGTCCTTAAACCATGGACCCTTTTCATTCAATTCAAGTCTAATTTTATTTGCACTGAACCATTGGCCATTGCAGTTCTGGGCTGGAATCCCACATGACCTGTTACGTTATATTACTTTGTGTATATCCAGCTACCTAGCAGGAAGGCTGTTTACTTTTGTATGTTTTTAATGGTTTTATATTTGCAGATGAGTATGTTTTTAATTATTTTAATGTATGTGTTTCTGTGAAGAGATTTCGCAGAAGGCCTATTGTGCTTTCATGATCATTTGACATTCAGCAGTTGATCTTTCTGTTATGATGGATAGATGAACTAGGAATCCACGAATCTCAACACTGTTCACCAAGGGTTCTGTTCAGGAGTATGGCCCCAAAAAGGGTAGTCTGCTGGCGCCTTGTTTTGCTCGTAGAGTTGGAAGAAACCCCAAGGGCCATCCAGTCCAACCCCATTCTGCCATGCAGGAACTCTCAATCATAGCATCCCCATTGAGAGATGCCCATCGAGCCTCTGTTTAAAGACTTCCAAGGAAGGATACTCCACTATTCTCTGAGGAAGTAGTGTGTTCCACTGTCAAACAGCCCTTACTCTCAGGAAGTTCCTCCTAATGTTGAGCTGGAATCTCTTCTCCTGTAGATTTATTCAAGAACTATAGGTTTATATCAGAGTGAATTATTGTCAGACCTAAACATCAAGCACTAGCTATAATTTTAAACATTGGTAGGCTATTTTCTCATTCTGTTAGAAAAGAAAAACAACCATGTTCCTCTCAATCCCCACACCATCCTTCCTTTTCTCCTCTTCTTCTTCCGCCTGCTATGCCAGGGAATTGATATTGTGTCATCTTGATCCAAACATAACCCTCTTGTTTGCTCAGCAGAAAGGAATGTGATCAACATTTCTTCAATAGGTCGCATTTCTTCAATATGTCAACACCAATGAACCCTGGCTTCATCTCACAAGTCTATATTGGCACTAAACCCATGATAGGCAGAATACGTGATGCAGATCCTGACGCTGTCTAAAAGCGTAGTTACAGGTTGGGAAAAATAAGGGCACTGCTCTTCCCTGACAAATAATAATTCTGCCTCTCAAAATCATTATTCTTTTCCATCCTCCCCGAATGCCTTGCACTGAGGTGGCTTAAAACTTCAACCAACCGAGTCTTTAGTGACAGAATTAGGAAATGATAGGAGAAAAGGGAGGGAGAGACGTAAATTTAGCAAGGGAACGAGAACGCAGCAAGTAGAAGAGCTTTATGTGCGGGTGATTTTCAGTGTCTCACTTTGCAGTGAGGAAGGAAGGAACACTCTCTGTCAGAGTTGCTTTGACTGAGAGTTGCTGCATGGCAGAATGGGGTTGGACTGGATCAGGGCCCTTGTGGTCTCTTCCAACTCTGTGATTCTAGGAGTCTATGCTTTGGGTAGATTAGTATGTAGCTTATTGATTTTCTCGAGCTCCATCCTCAAGTTTATTTGTTTGTATTTGTTTGAATTAATCTTTTTAGTATGATGTGTGTGTGTGTGTGTGTGTGTGTGTGTGTGATTTAATTGTTATTTTTAAGGGGGAGGATAGAACTTGAGACTATTGTATATTGTTATTTTACTATGTTCTAACTGTTTTACTGTAAGTTGTCTTGGTCCTCATCGGAGTAGGCGGGATATAAATACAAGATTATTATGATGATGATTATTATTAGAAGAAATGTTTATTGATTAGCCCTTAGGCCATTTTAAAATGACACTAATGACAATATGAAAACAAGTAAAACACACTATAAAATCCTATAGCAATTCTATAGCAATTAGAAAAGAGCCAAAATGTAATAACACACAATCTGAACTGTATTTAGATTACCATATGCATGTCATGTAAATGTAAAACAATACAGGACCTAAAAATGAGACGTAGTTATAAAACTGATCATAAAAATCTATACCACAGATTCAAGATACAACCATTGGGGAATATTTGGACATTGCCCACAAGGAGGGAGTGAATATCTCCTTTGGCAACATCCAGAAAAAGACATAATAATAGTATTGATATAATAATAAATGATTTATTTATAGCCCGCCCAATCACAGGGAATCCGGGAGGATTGCAACAGCAGTAAAAATACATTCGAAATACAGTAAAATTCCAGATTAATGCCTTCCCAACCCTCAAACCAAATTTCATGAGAAAGGCACCAAGAATTTGCTTTGGGAGAACGAGGGATTAAAACAGGAAAGGCACATCGAAACAAAACTATAGAACAAAACTGACAATTATTCTGGTCTATAATATAGCCAAGTAACAGAGTGTGTCCGGATGCCATGTGCACCTTCCTTACGCAGGTGCCATCTGGTTGGAAATACCCGGGGCTCAGTAGGCATTGTACTTTTTATCCTCAAAGGAAACAAAGTCAAAGTCATCTCTATCACTTGCTCAGCAGCTTCTTCCTTGATCTCCTTTTCTCTTCTAGACTTCAGTTTCTGGTCTTGCTTACACCATTGCACTTCCGGCAAACTGAGCCAAACTTTGAGTTTTATCGCACGGGCCCTGGAACGGATCTATTGCATTCTAAAAAGGGGGCATTCTGGGAATGGGATGGGGCTAAGAATGGAGTTTACCGCACCCTGGAACGCCACCGCTGCCGCTGGACATTTCAGTCGCATCCTACATCCCTTCCATTGTCCCCTGCAGCTTCCTTGCACAGCCAAACAAGGCACGGGCAGAGAGCCCTTTTTGGGCGCTCTGTACTGGGCCAAAGTTACTCCTAAATTGTCATTCCCACATTCCACTGACTGTAATGCTAATAGTTCTTTCATCAACAAGTAGCAAAATTAAGGATACCTTCAAGTTACAATATCAGGTGCACAACCTCG
>NC_056530.1:10424036-10429441 GCF_019175285.1 Sceloporus undulatus
TAGAGCCATTGTACTGTCTATTCTCCTCTATGGGTCTGAAACATGGGTCACCTATCGCCAACACCTACAACTCCTTCAATGCTTTCATCAGCGCTGTTTATGCACAATTCTAAATATACACTGGACTGTCTACGTGACAAATGTTGCTGTCCTTGAGCAAGCAGGGATCACCAGCATTGAGGCCATGCTATTGAGGATGTAGCTGCGCTGGGCAGGGTATGTTTCTAGAATGAAGGACCATCACTTCCCCAAAGTAGTATTCTAAAGTGAACTCACCACGGGTCAGCATAAGAGGGGCATGTCAAAGGGAGGAAGAGGGGAAGGAATTGGGTTGGGGTCCCACAGTGGAGGACAACACCCTGGTGGATCCAGATGGAATACCGAAGGGTGAGAGAAGGCCATCTTGTGGGGCAACAGAGGGTCCTGGGGTGGGATGGGACCAGAGGGCGGGGTCCAGGGATAAAAAAGGGGAAACGGCAGAAGCCATGGGGGGAAGCGAGGAGGAGCGCAGAAGGGTCTGGACCCCGGAAGAAGAGCGGGAAACAGGACACGAGGCCAAGACAGAGGCTCGGGTCCGGGACACCCTCGCTTCCGAGATTAACCGGCAATACTTTCGAGGCTGAGGCGGCTCGGTCGGTCAGGGCGGAGACCAGCGTGGCCCAGAGGAGAGTCTGTGGGCCTCTTTAGTACACCCGACAAGGGAAGACCCAGAGCGGTACCAGGCCCGGGCAGTAATTAACCCCGGTCCTCGGTTGCTGTGGGATATTTGACGCCGGTGCTGCCACCAGAGAGAGGCCTTCGAAGCCGCACCGGGCAGGTAGTTAACCCTGGGGAAGAGCAGCCTGGGGTC
This sequence comes from Sceloporus undulatus, assembly GCF_019175285.1. Lineage (NCBI taxonomy): Eukaryota > Metazoa > Chordata > Lepidosauria > Squamata > Phrynosomatidae > Sceloporus > Sceloporus undulatus. Next base: position 10,424,887 of record NC_056530.1, read on the forward strand.
TGGGAGTTCCTGGGAGAGGACTGAGCAAGGAGCGGCGACTATCCCTGCAGGTTGAACCCTATGCTACAAGCTATTTGTTGGCGGTGAGGTAACCAGCCTTGTTATTGTTGCCTTCGGGCCTGTTTGAGTTACATTAAAGTTTACTGAAGCATCCCTCTGGAGTCAGTGACTGTATAACATGGAACCCATGGGACCACCCTCCCCAGCTGGCGTGGCACGTGGCCCAGCGACAGGGCACTCCAAAGAAGAGATACAAGGACTCCCTGAAACATCATCTCAGGCTTGGCCAAATTAATCACCAACAATGGTCCGCCCTGGCCTCACACCGGGAGGCATGGAGACGCACTATCCACAATGCTGCAGCCTTTTTTGAAAGCTCACGCCGAACGAGTCTCAAAGAGAAACGACAACGCACAAAGAACCACATCCCGGAAACATCACCCAAGGAGACTTTCTGCTGTGCTTTCTGCAACCGGACCTGTTTATGTCAGATTGGCTTTTTAGTCATCAACGTGCTTGTAGAAAGCGTGGGATGAGTCCTTCCTGAATCTTTGTTCGCAAAGTAAAGCCAGATACTGTATCTATATCTATATGTCTGTCTGTGTGTGTGTGTGATTAAATTGTTAATTTTAAAGAGGGAGGATAGAACTTGAAACTATTGTATATTGTTATTTTACTATGTTTTGACTGTTTTACTGTAAATTGCCCCGGTCCTCATTGGAGTAGGCAGGATATAAATAAAAGATTATTATCATTATTATTATCATCATCATCATCATTATTATTACAAGAAGAAATGTTTATTGATTAACCCTTAGGCCATTTCAAAGTAACACAAATTAATTAATACTAAAATAAGTAAAACACCCTATAAAATCCTATAGAAATTGTATAGCAATTAGAAAAGAGCTAAAATGTAATAACACAGCATCTGAACTGTATTTAGAGTACCATATGGATGTCATATAAATGTAAAACAATATAAGTACATTAGAAGTACAGGACCTAAAAATGAGACGTAGTTATAAAACTGATCATAAAAATCTATACCACAGATTCAAGATACAACCATTGGGGAATATTTGGACATTGCCCACAAGGAGGGAGTGAATATCTCCTTTGGCAACATCCAGAAAAAGACAGGATAATAATAATAATAATAATAATAATAATAATAATAATAATAAATGATTTATTTATAGCCCTCCCAATCACAGGGAATCCGGGAGGGTTGCAACAACAGTAAAAATACATTCGAAATACAGTGAAATTCCAAATGAATGCCTTCCCAACCCTCAAACCAAATGTCATGAGAAAGGCACCAAGAATTTGCTTTGGGAGGACGAGGGATGAAAACAGGAAAGGCACACCAAAAGAAAAATATAGACCGAAACTGCTAATTATTCTGGTCTATAATATAGTCAAGTCACAGAGTGTGTACGGATGCCTTGTGCACCTTCCTTACGCAGGTGCCTTCTGGTTGGAAATACCTGGGGCTGAGTAGGCATTGTACTTCTTATCCTCAAAGGAAACAAAGCCAAAGACATCTCTATCACTTGCTCAGCAGCTTCTTCCTTGACTTCCTTTTCTCTTTTTGTCTTCAGTTTCTGGTCTTGTTTACACCACTGCACTAGCGGCAAAGCTGAGCCAAACTTCGAACTTTATTCTTCCTAGTGTATTATCCCTGTCAATGGGAGTTTCTGACTCACAGGAAACCCATTTTCTGATTGGGAGATGAGGAATAAGGAATATTTTTTTCCATCTCTAATCTGGACCCATTCCTCTTGTCTACTCCTGTAGTCCTAGACCCTAGGCCTTATTGCACACATTTTTTCCTCCATTATGGGTACGGGAAGGGGATGCTCGGGGTCACTTAGTGACATGTGAGGCCATGAAAAAATGCATTTTACTGCACACCAAAGTGTCCTCAAAATTGCCCCATTTTGTCGCCCCGTGCCAAGCCGTTCCCATTCACGGGTGAGGCACGTACTTTGGTTTGAATGCCCTTTTTGGGCGCTCTGTACCAGGCCAAAGTTACTCCTAAATCATAATTCCCACATTCCACTGAATGTAATGCTAATAGTTCTGACATCAACAGGTACCAAAATTAAGGATTACACCTTCAAGTTACAATATCAGGTGCACAACCTCGATGTATTTGCATGCGCACAGTGAAGATCTGGTTAAAATGCTAGGGGTTGATGATGTAGAATGCAGTGCTCATCTGGATGCTCCAGCCTTCGCCATGAGGGTCCCATTGCCCTCTTTAGAATTATTATTATTATTGTTGTTATTATTATTATTTATATCCCCCTCCTCCGAAAGATCAAATAGCCCAGAGGAGCCGCACGCAACCCACAGGCAATGCTTTGATCACCCTGGCTCTGTGTCAACAGAGTCTGCCAAGAAGAATATTAGGAGTGCATTGGCACAGCTCAAGATTGTGTGCCAGCTGCACCCAAGCCTTGAAACATCCAGTCTGGTGCAATAATATCACTGGCTGCCAGTTCATTTCTGGGCAGAATTCAAAGTGCTGGCTTTGAACTATAAATCTCTATACAGCTCATGTTCAGATTATTCATGTATTACTCCACAGAAGTCCAAGATGAGTAGATGTTAATGCTTTTCTGCAAACAAATGGGTAAAAACAAGATTAAAAACAGTTCTTATATTCTAGCAGTGGGGAAGATAATTTCGGCAGTACTCAATGTTTTAATACCAAAAGGCTAAGAGTACTACAAAGTTTAATCTTTGGCAACGCTGGCTCCTTCGGCTTAATAATGGAGATGATCATCGCACCGTATGGTTGGACATAACTAGACAATAATATCCCCAGGAAAGTTTTTACCTTCATCCTGACTCAAACTTTACTAGTTTTCTCATGGGACTTTATCACATGGGGAAAGGAGGGGGATTTGAACATTGATTATCCCATGAAAAATGTGCAAACGCAATTGGCATTTTCACACAACGTCAGGATTAAATTGCCATTATCCCAAGAATAAACAGGAAATACCCAGCAAGAATAAACAGCAAGCAATCTTTCACAGAGAAAACCAGCCAGATACAGAAGTGACTCATCTAGTGGAAGGACCAATTCGGAGAGTCTGGTTGCTTCATTTGTACTTTGTGTGTATGCTGCTCTCTTTCACTCTTTTTACATTCTTCAGTTAAGATGATTTTGTGCATTTAAAATACATGGCAATGTTTTTAGTCCTTAGGGACTTGCGATCTCCTTCCCGGCTTTCCCTTGGCTTCTCTCTGACCTCCTTCCAAAAATACAATCAGACGCAAAGCCTCTTGAGCTTTCAGGAGGGAGGTCAGTACTGCCTAAACCCGGGATTCCCATTCTCACCCCCCAAATAGTCAGCCTTCAAGCAATGGATTAGGAGGGTGATGATCCCACTGCAAAAGGGAGTGTTTCTTTTTCTTCTCGTCCGTTGAGAACTTGATGAGAGTTTTTTAAAACAAATATTCGTTTCAAAAGCCCTGCTTTTAAAAGGTGATTTTTGTCTCTCCCAATTAGTATCTAGAGAAGTGTTTTTGGCAGATTTCCCGAATGACAATAAAAGGCAAGTCAAGCATTTCCGCTAATTACGAGTGTTGATGCTAATTTAATTTGCATTTCAAACTTAATTGCCATGTCAATAGGAAGTTTGGCAGAGTTTTTTGTGTGTAATAATAATAGTGATGATGATGATGATGATGATGATGATGATGATGATTCCTCTGCTTGAAAAACCCTGAGGGCACCCTCCCTCTTTTCTGCATCCCTTTTTCCATCCTATCTGGACCCTGCTATAAATTTCTTACTAATCTTCTATTGATTTTAACTGTTATTTTATACTATTGTTTTAATGTCTTCCTGGTTTAATCTCTTTTTAGTATTACTATGTTTTTATATTGGGGAGGGATAGTGGTTTTTCAAATTTTTAACTGTATCTCGTTTTATTGTTGTAATCCGCTTGGATTCCAAGTGATTAAGTGGAATATAGAAAGAAGAAAGAAATTCTTTATTACGGTCAAAGACCAGCATCAATATAAAATATAACTTAAAAATAAATAAATTAATACACATAAAAAGATTGCTTGGGATAAAAATCAGCCAACTAGAAATGTAAATAATTAATTCCCATTACATTTAAGATAGCTTCATTTAAAATAAAATAATTTAAATAAAATAGAAATAAACCTTTATGGGTTTCCGCCCTTAAGATAGAAATAGTAAAGATAGATTAGCAATATCAGATTTTAACCAGACATGCAGTATTAGACATGACACAATGTTACGTGTTTAACTTGGATCAGTTGTTCTTTTCCTCCAAGTGATTGCTAATGCATAAAATTGTGTCACTTTATAAGTTATATGCGAGTTCCAGTCTGATAATAGGCAATTTAAGTAAAAGGCTTCAGATGTCCCAGGTTCATTCAAGAGTATAGGAGTGATCAAATCTCTGTTAGCATTGCCATAAAAAGGGCAGTGAAGCAATAAGTGTCCAACATTTTCTATATCTCCTGAGTTACAGGGGCATGTTCTAAGCAGAATATAAATAAA
>NC_056530.1:10429451-10431419 GCF_019175285.1 Sceloporus undulatus
ATTATTATTATTATTATTATTATTATTATTATTATTATTATTATTATTATGCACACACACACAAAACCCAGCCTCAACAAATAAACATTGATTGCAGCCGCAACAAGAAATTGTAGAGTTGAGGGAACCTCAAGGACCATGCAGTCCAACCCCCTTCTGCTATGAAGGAATACATGGGATCCTTAGCATCACCTTGAGAGAGCTGGAGAGAGAGGTTTGCCTCTGAGGCTGAGACAGTGTGACTCTCACAGAAGAGAAGGGGGGGTGGGGTGTCAAAGGGCAAATTTTGCTGCCAATATTGCCGGCTGCGTGAATACCAAGTAACTTCCACCTAAAATCTAAGCTCAACCGGCCTCTTTTCAAAACCAAGAAGATCCTGGCTTTGCAAAGTATTCACAGACATACAGGGGTCTCATTTGGGCAGAATATGGATACCTTTTGTCCGTTCTTCTCTGGAAAACTGGACTGTAAATTCACCTTTTGCAAGTTCTTTGGGTACTGATATTTTCATTATATGCAAATCCTTGTTGTTATTTCCTTTGAAAGCAAACCCACTAAAAGGCGAGATGAAAATTATCCCTTATCTCTAAAAAACCAAAATACAGAAAAAATACAGAAAAACACAGAGAGATGTATCTGTACATTTTCCAGATCTCTCTCTACATTTTGTATATCCCTGTTCCGAATCCCTCCCCAACATGAGATTATGGCAGATAGGAATCCAGATGCTGATGGTGTAGATTTGGCCAAGAAGAATAAAAACCACAAGAGAATATTATTTGCTGAAGCAAAGCTTTATTGAAGAAAAGACACAGAGCAAGTGTTTTCTGGGACAAGCAGTTTCAAATCAAAAGAGAAAAGTAAAAACATATGGCTACAACTGGTCACCAATTTGTTCTTACTCAGAGTCAAGAGACTGTTGGATGTGAAGGCAGATGGGGAGTAAGGCAGAGAGGAAAAGGCCGCATCCCAAGGAAGAGACCAATGTTTGAACTGTCCCTCGATTCTCAATACAGACGGTCCAGATAGCCTTGTAAAAAGCGAAGCCAGAAAGGAAAGTGTCGCAAAGCAGCCTAGAGAAGAGGTCTAAGAAATAAAGAGTAGGTAGAACTGGGTATCAGGAAAGTGGAGCATCTCTTTATCCTGGGAACTTGGGAGGGTTGGAAGAGGGATGCTTAGCTTTCCTGACATTCAGGTCCAGAGGATCATCAGTCGTAAATCCATGCGCCGTCTTGGTCTGTGGCCGGGGGTCCAATAAATGTTGAAGTTTCCTTCATTTTACATTGCAAGGTCTGCGGTTGGATGGATATCATAAAGGACCAGAGGGTCTAAATAAAGGACAGAATGCTATTTTGGTTCAACCAGTATAAGATAATTTAGGAGCAATAATCTTGAGCTCAAAAGCATCTGCTATAATTTCGGCAGCATCATCAAATAGCCTTCCTCTTTGATAGATCAAACCATTGTAGACATAAGAGGTAGAAGAGAGGACTAATGGGTTATAGCTAACTGGCATATAGTAAGACATCTTAGAGAGATGAGGAGCACCTGAAATGAGAGAGTGAGACGGTGAATGGAGAAGGAGTGATTCAAAGGAATCTTTGGAGATCCTTTGAAAATGAATCTTGATTCAAGGATCCCACTGGGTCTGAAGGAAGGACTTCATGCCTGGACAAAAAGACCTCAAAAGTTAACTGGGAATGACTGGTTTGAGCTGGACTCACGTCCAATGTTCTGTGGAGAAATATAACATTTGTTAGAGAAAGGGGTTGGTTGGGATGAATGGTCTCCAACCTTTTCCCCACCAATACTGTAAATTAACATTTTGCACACAGCATAACCCCTTTTCCTTGCAATGTCATCTGTTCCCTGAAAAGCCTGAAGAGTGGTATAGCCTTATTTCAAAGGGAAGAACACCAGGCAGTAGCTGCAAAAAGGAGCATTGTTTCCTACACAAGTTATTTTACC
>NC_056530.1:10431429-10442149 GCF_019175285.1 Sceloporus undulatus
TGTCTCTGTATTGTTTAGAACATTTGAATGGAAATGGTGGCTGTAGCCTCTAAAAGGAGGCTGCATTCTTTAGGGGCTTGTTATGAACACCTTTATATTCTACAGAAGTGGAGGATGCCAGAGGTTACAGAAGGGCTGTTTGCTCAATAATAAAGATGATGATAATAAAGATTATTGTATTCTTTGCAAGGTTTGTTTTACACATTTCTATGTTACGTTGAACCTCTGAATGGAAATGGTGGCTCAGAATAATCCCAAATATGAAATGCAAGCGATAGCCTTGTAACAAATGAAACCCGTGGTTTGACATGTGTCTGCATTCGAATCAATGAGAGATTACTTCTATGTCTCTTTCCCATCACTTTCATTTCAAGAGCCTGTTCTAAGCAGATCTAATACTTGCTTTAAGCAACACAAACAAACCAGTTCAAGGAAAAATCATTTTCTAGTCCAAAAAATGATCCTCTGAATGCAAAAGATAGAATGAGGTCTCTGGACAAAGAGGCAAAACCAAGGTATCAATTTGTATCATAGTTAGACACTTAGGTGCGTTACAGACCACCCAAAAGTGGGCGGTCTGCCTCTGCCATCATTAGCTGCGCCGAGAAGCCCCAGCGGCCAGACCACAAGGCTTCCCGGCGCAGTTAAAAATGAGGTCTCTGAAGAAAGAGGCAAAAACAAGGTATCAATTCGTAACATAGTTAGACCCTTAAGGAATGTGATCTTTGAAACTTCTCATTCAAAATACTCCAATATGCATCCCTTGTAATACACAGAGCCTACTCCATTTTGTAGTACTTCGGATATTGGAGTAATACCCTGGCATTGCAAATACACTTGGCTGTAGTTTATCAGACGGAACGGATCCTGTGCAGAAACTGGATTTAAACTGAAATAACCCCCTCTCCCTGCAAAAGTATGATGGGAGGAACTCATAACTTTCCTAAGGACTAAAAACATTGCCATGTATTTTAAATATACAAAATCATCTTAACTGAAGGGTGTAAAAAGAGTGAGAGAGAGAGAAAGCAGAATATACACAAAATTCTAATGAAGCAACCAGTAAGAATAGCCTTCTTTCTGCTCACTTACTGAGTTCTCAGGGGAGTCTTTGGAAGAAGTCGAGAGGAGCTCTTGGAAAAGGCTTGACTCTGGTCTCCTTTTATACCATTCGGGGGGACTGTGCCAGCCTCCTGCCCTCAGAGACTCTCCGAACAGGTCCTTCCACTACCTGACTGGGCAACAGGTGTCACACCCCATGGCCACTCCATGTAATATTTAGCATCGTAGAGCATAATGATATTTGCATGACTTTTTACCTGGAACATTATAGTCCTGCTTTAGAACCATTATTAACTCCCCTTGGTTGCCAAAATTCAAAGATGTGAGTCAGTAGAATCAGTATGCACAGAAATCACCTTTGAGTCAAAGTAAAAAAAGAAGATTCCAGCAGGTGTTTTCATAGACTTAGGCCTCAGATGCATTTAGAGGAATAGACTTAACTTTATGAAAGGTCATGCTGCTGACCTCTTTCATCTCAAAGGTGCTACAAGATCTCTCTACATACTGGATGCTAAAGACATTGTCATGCGTTTTAATTAATTCATGGATTCATGGTAAGTGTTACATTAGTGTTAGAAAGTCTGTAATAAGAGCTAGGAAAGACCTTTGTCTGGAAGGGTGAGGATGAACTGCCAGCTGGTATCTGAAGGAACTTTATGTTTCTATAGGAATGAACAGAAAACCTGAAAATGGTGTACTTGAGCCTCCCATTTTAACTCTGGGGGGACGTAGCAGAAGCCAAACTGTGCAGCGTACCTCCGGAGTAAACCTAACCTGTGAAAAGCATGTTCTTTGTAAGGCACCAAGTGCATGTCATGAATGTGCCATTGGTGCACCAGTGATGTAAGCAAGGTGCTCCCAAGACAAGTTGTTTTACATGTCTCTGTATTGTTTAGAACATTTGAATGGAAATGGTGGCTGTAGCCTCTAAAAGGAGGCTGCATTCTTTAGGGGCTTGTTATGAACACCTTTATATTCTACAGAAGTGGAGGATGCCAGAGGTTACAGAAGGGCTGTTTGCTCAATAATAAAGATGATGATAATAAAGATTATTGTATTCTTTGCAAGGTTTGTTTTACACATTTCTATGTTACGTTGAACCTCTGAATGGAAATGGTGGCTCAGAATAATCCCAAATATGAAATGCAAGCGATAGCCTTGTAACAAATGAAACCCGTGGTTTGACATGTGTCTGCATTCGAATCAATGAGAGATTACTTCTATGTCTCTTTCCCATCACTTTCATTTCAAGAGCCTGTTCTAAGCAGATCTAATACTTGCTTTAAGCAACACAAACAAACCAGTTCAAGGAAAAATCATTTTCTAGTCCAAAAAATGATCCTCTGAATGCAAAAGATAGAATGAGGTCTCTGGACAAAGAGGCAAAACCAAGGTATCAATTTGTATCATAGTTAGACACTTAGGTGCGTTACAGACCACCCAAAAGTGGGCGGTCTGCCTCTGCCATCATTAGCTGCGCCGAGAAGCCCCAGCGGCCAGACCACAAGGCTTCCCGGCGCAGTTAAAAATGAGGTCTCTGAAGAAAGAGGCAAAAACAAGGTATCAATTCGTAACATAGTTAGACCCTTAAGGAATGTGATCTTTGAAACTTCTCATTCAAAATACTCCAATATGCATCCCTTGTAATACACAGAGCCTACTCCATTTTGTAGTACTTCGGATATTGGAGTAATACCCTGGCATTGCAAATACACTTGGCTGTAGTTTATCAGACGGAACGGATCCTGTGCAGAAACTGGATTTAAACTGAAATAACCCCCTCTCCCTGCAAAAGTATGATGGGAGGAACTCATAACTTTCCTAAGGACTAAAAACATTGCCATGTATTTTAAATATACAAAATCATCTTAACTGAAGGGTGTAAAAAGAGTGAGAGAGAGAGAAAGCAGAATATACACAAAATTCTAATGAAGCAACCAGTAAGAATAGCCTTCTTTCTGCTCACTTACTGAGTTCTCAGGGGAGTCTTTGGAAGAAGTCGAGAGGAGCTCTTGGAAAAGGCTTGACTCTGGTCTCCTTTTATACCATTCGGGGGGACTGTGCCAGCCTCCTGCCCTCAGAGACTCTCCGAACAGGTCCTTCCACTACCTGACTGGGCAACAGGTGTCACACCCCATGGCCACTCCATGTAATATTTAGCATCGTAGAGCATAATGATATTTGCATGACTTTTTACCTGGAACATTATAGTCCTGCTTTAGAACCATTATTAACTCCCCTTGGTTGCCAAAATTCAAAGATGTGAGTCAGTAGAATCAGTATGCACAGAAATCACCTTTGAGTCAAAGTAAAAAAAGAAGATTCCAGCAGGTGTTTTCATAGACTTAGGCCTCAGATGCATTTAGAGGAATAGACTTAACTTTATGAAAGGTCATGCTGCTGACCTCTTTCATCTCAAAGGTGCTACAAGATCTCTCTACATACTGGATGCTAAAGACATTGTCATGCGTTTTAATTAATTCATGGATTCATGGTAAGTGTTACATTAGTGTTAGAAAGTCTGTAATAAGAGCTAGGAAAGACCTTTGTCTGGAAGGGTGAGGATGAACTGCCAGCTGGTATCTGAAGGAACTTTATGTTTCTATAGGAATGAACAGAAAACCTGAAAATGGTGTACTTGAGCCTCCCATTTTAACTCTGGGGGGACGTAGCAGAAGCCAAACTGTGCAGCGTACCTCCGGAGTAAACCTAACCTGTGAAAAGCATGTTCTTTGTAAGGCACCAAGTGCATGTCATGAATGTGCCATTGGTGCACCAGTGATGTAAGCAAGGTGCTCCCAAGACAAGTTGTTTTACATGTCTCTGTATTGTTTAGAACATTTGAATGGAAATGGTGGCTGTGGCCTCTAAAAGGAAGCTGCATTCTTTGCGGGCTTGTTCTGAATACCTTTATATTCTACAGAAATGGAGGCTGCCAGAGGTTATAGAATGGCTGTTTGCTCATTCTAGTTCATTTCTATATACTCTGTCTTCTCTTTATGAACCTCATGCTGGTTTAGAGTCAGGAAAACCATGAAAACCAAGAGGGAGCCTGGTTGAATTGCCAGAGTTCAATTGAAGGGATAGAGGAAATGACAGCTAAGTTGAGCAGTACAGCTCTTGCACCGAAAGGTGATCACTTTCGAAGGCAGATGCACTCCCTCATATTTTGGGATTCGTTGGCAGACTGCTTTAGCATTGCTATGCCACAAGCAGCATTTATGCAGGAAATTGTTCACATCGTGTGCCTTTAAGAGAAAGATTGCAAACCTGGTCTCCTCCCTTGTCTGAGTTGTAAGGAAGAACCAGCATTTCATCTCCAAATCTAGACTAAGAGGCAAAACCAAGGTATCTATTTGTAACATATCTGGACACTTAAGGAATTTGATCTTTGATCATTCCCATACAAAATACTACACTATACATCCCTTGGAATGGACTGTGCAGGATTGGAGTGATACCTTGGCATATTAAGTACATTTGACTGTGCATTTTTAAAATGTCTATGTGATGGAAACTGAGGGGGAAAAGAGTAGGTATCTGGGGAAATGACTGGGACTAGCTCACCCTAAATCCTAAAGTGCACCAATGACCTAAGCAACGCGGCACAATTTCTGTACACTATGCATCGCTTCCATCAAGATGGCAGGCCCCGTATGGACAGGGGTCTGCCATTAGGCTGCTGCCATGGCCTGCTAGGGTTCTGGAGCGTGTGGTTGGTGCATGATCCAGAACCCTAGTATTGGTGGTGGCTATCTGTCTCGGGCCTATGATTCTATAATGAAACTTAGAGAACCATCAGATTAATCCTCTTCTGTTGAGTGTTAGGAAGGCCAGGTTAGGATTTATCTCTCCCTCTACATATTGCAGGCCAAAATATTCTAGAGGCACTAGAGCTTGTCCAATATAAGAATCTAAGACCACCAGCAAATACCAGTGTTGTGAGCTATATTTCATAGGAATGGACCAGTGTATGCCCTACCTAAACCGACGGCGGCCAGCGGTTCGACAGAAATTTAGTGAGCGATAATCCCTGCCTCCATCTTTCTGGGATGCTGGAGCCAGTTTCAAAAGGTGAGCAATAAATAAGGTCCTCAGTTAGGAGGAATCCTCATGTATTTCTTCACATTTTGTAGAGGTATTGGGTTTAGGCTGTTCCTGTATGTAGGTGCCTTCAAATCAACTGTCAGTTTATGGTGACCCTACTTAATATATTGAGTTTTCTTAGCCAAAGAATACTCTGAGTAAATTAGTTGGTTGGCTGGTTGAAGTAGAGCTTCAATCTGTTCCTCTGCATTGCATCCATTACTAACAGCAGACACTGAGTTCTTGACAAGATTTATTCAGAGAAGGTTAGCCATTGCCTTCCAAAGAGGCTGAGATTGTGTGACTTGCCCAAGGGAATTGAATCCTAGGAATTTAAGACACCGCTAAAAAAAGCAAGTTACCTCTGCTGAATTCAATTCTAATTCAGGGTGTATCCTTATATTATCACACACGTTTTGCTGCCAATGCTGCTGGCTGCGTGAATACCAAGTAACCTCTAGCTAGAATCCAAGGTCAGCTGGCCTCTTTTCAAAAGAGAGAAGCTTCTGGCTTTGCAAACTATTCACAGACATACAGGGCTCTCATTTGGGCAGAATATGGATACCTTTTGTCCATTCCTCTCTGGACAAGCAGATTGTAAATTAACCTTTGGCAAGTTCTTTGGGTACTGATATTTCATTACAGGTAAATCCTCCTTGTTATTTCCACTGAAAGCAACCCCACCAAAAGGTCAGATTAAAATTATCCCTGATCTCTTAAAAAAGAAACAAGTGAAAAACACAAAGAAATGTATGTGTACATTTTCTAAATCTCTCTCTACATTTTGCATATCCCTTTTCTGAATCCCTCCCCAACATAAGATTATGGCAGATAGGAATCCAGATGCTGATGGTGTAGATTTGGCCAAGAAGAATAAAAACCACAAGAGGAAATTATTTGCTGAAGCAAAGCTTTATTGAAGAAAAGACACAGAGCAAGTGTTTTCTGGGACTAGCAGTTTCAAATCAAAGGAGAAAAGCAAAAACATATGCCTACAAATGGTCACCAATTTGTTCTTACTCAGAGTCTAGAGACTGTTGGATGTAAAGGCAGATGGGAAGTAAAGCAGAGGAGGAAAAGGCCGCATCCCAAGGAAGAGGCCAGTGTTGAACTGTCCCTTGATTCTCAATACAGATGGTATAGATAGCCTTGTAAAAAGCAAAGCCAGAAAGGAAAGTACAGCAAAGCAGCCTAGAGAAGAGGTCTAAACAATAAAAAGTAACTGGAGCTGGGTGTCAGGAAAGTGGAGCATTTCTTTATCCTGGGAACTTGGGAGGGTTGGATGAAGGATGCTCAGCTTTCCTGACATTCAGGTCCAGGAGATCATCATCGTAAATCCATGTGCCGTCTTGGTCTGTGGCCGGGGGTTTTGCTAAGTGTTGAAGTTTCCTTCTTTCTGCGTTGCAGGGCCTGCTGTTGGATAGATATCATAAGGGACCAGAGGATCTAAATAAAGGACAGAATGCTATTTTGGTTCAACCATTTTAAGGGAATTTAGAAACAAAAGTCCTGAGCTCAAAATCTTCTTCAACATCCGTAACATCAAGCAATGGCTCTCCTCCTTGACTGACATCTCCATTGTAGATGGAAGAGCCAGAGGAGAGGCCTGATCGGTTATAGAATTCTGAAGGTTCTGCAGCATCAACAAAATGCTCTCCTCTTCGACTGATCGAACCATAGTAGAGAGAAGAGCCAGAAGAGCAGAATGGGAAGCATAATGCTATTATGCATGATGGGGGATAGCCGACTGGCATATAGTAGGACATCTTGGAGAGATGAGGAGCACCTGAAATGAGAGAGTGGGACTGTTAATGAAGAAGGAGGGATTCAAAGGAAGCCTTGGAGATCCTGCGGAAGTGAATCTTGATTCAAGGATCCCACTTTATGCCTGGAAAAACAGACCTCATAAGTTAACTGGGAATCAATGGTTGGGGCTGGACTCCAATGTTCTGTGGAGAAATATAACATTTGTTAGAGAAAAGCAGTAGTTGGGATTAATGTTCTCCAACCTTTTTTCCCACCAATACTGTGTATTAACTTTTTTACGCTGCATAACCCCTTGTCTTTGCAACGTCATCTGTTCCCTGAAAAGCCTGAAGAGTGGTATAGCCTTATTTCAAATGGAAGAACAGCAGGCAGTAGCTGCAAAAAGGAGCATTTCGTCCAAGACAAGTAGTTTTACCTGTCTCTGTATTGTTTAGAACATTTGAATGGAAATGGTGGCTGTAGCCTCTAAAAGGAGGTTGCATTCTTTCGGGGCTTCTTCTGAAGACCTTTATATTCTACAGAAATGGAGGATGCCAGAGGTTACAGAAGGACAGTTTGCTCATTCTAGTTCATCTATTTGCACTCTGTCCTCTCTTTATGGACTTCATGCTGGCTTAGAGTCAGAAAACCATGAAAACCAAGAGGGAGCCTGGTTGGATTTCCAGAGTTCAATTGAAGGGATGGAGGAAATGACAGCTAAGTTGAGAAGTACAGCTCTTGCACCGAAAGGTGATCACTTTCCAAGGCAGATGCACTCCTTCATATTCTGGGATTCATTGGCAGACTCCTTTAGCATTGCTATGCCACAAGCAGCGTTTATGCGGAAAATTGTTCACACTGTGTGCCTTTAAAAGGAAGATTGCAAACCTGGGCCTTTTCAGAGTTGTAAGGACAAACCAGCCTTTCATCTCCAACTCTGGACAAAAAGGCAAAACCAAGATTTCAATTTATAATATATCTGGACATTTAAGAAATTTGATCATTCTCATACACAATACTGCGCTATACATCCCTTGGACTGTACTGTGCAGGATTGCAGTGATACCTTGGCATATTAAGTACATTTGACTGTGGATTTTTACAATGTATATGTGATGGAAACTTAGGGAGAAATGAGAAGATATTTGAGTAAATGATTGGAACTAGAGTCTATTCTGCTCTCCCTAAATCCTATTCTCACATTGTTGTGGGTTTATTGTTGTAGCAGAAAGGTTTTGCTCAATGCAAACACTAACACAAACAGTAAAGGAAATGATTATTAAATCGGGCCGAATAGCTCTTGCATTGAAAGGTTGTCACTTTCCAAGACAGAATGATTGCAAACCTGGGGTCTTCCCTTTCCAGAGTTGTAAGGATAAACCATCTTCTCATCTCCAAATATTGGACTCTCAGCTCAAAACTCTTCCCCAGCAGAGGACCACTAAGTCTTCCTTAAGAAACCCTTCATTCCTCATATCTCTAAAAAACACACATTTGCAAGTGAACACAGGCCTGCCTAAGTATTTTTTTCAGGATTGCAGAATTCTCATTGAATGAGGGGAAGAGCTCAAAACTTTCCTAAGTACTAAAACAAAAATACAATGTATTATAAATGCACAAAATCATCTTAACTGAAGCATGTAAAAAGAGTGAGTGAGAGAGAGAGCAGCATAAACACAAAGTACAAATGAAGCAAACAGTAGGAATAGCCTTCTTTCTGCTCACTTACCGAGTTCTCAGAGGAGTCTTTGGAAGAAGTCGAGAGGAGCTCTTGGAAAAGGCTTGACTCTGATCTCCTTTTATCCAATGCAGGGGCACTGTGCCAGCCTCCTGCCCTCAGAGACTCTCCAAACAGGTCCTTCCACTACCTGACTGGGCAACCGGTGTCACACCCCATGGCCACCCCATGTAATATTCAGCTTCATAGATCATCATGATATTTGCATGACTTTTCCCCTGGAACATTATACTGTAGTCCTGCTTTAGAACCATTATTAATTCCCCTTGGTTGCCAAAATTCAAATATGTGAGTCAGTAGAATCAGTACGTAGAGTGATCACCTTTGAGTCAAACTAAAGAAAGGGGTTTCCAGCAGGTGTTTTCGTAGGCTTAGGCCTCAGATGCATTTAGAGGAATAGACTTAAGTGTACGCACCTTCATGCAGCTGACATCCTTCATCTCAAAGCTGCTACAAGGACTCTCTAAATACTGGATGCTAAAGGCATTGTCATATCTTTTAATTTATTCATGGGTTCATGGTAAGTGTTACATTTGTGTGTTAGAAAGTCTGTCGTAAGAGCTGGAAAGACCTCTGTCTGGAAGGGCGAGGATGAGCTGCAAGCTGGTATTGGAAGGAACTTTATGTTTCTATGGGAATAGACAGACCACCCGAAAATGGCGGACTGAAGGCTCCCATTTTAACTCCGGAGGGACGTCGCAGAAGCCAAACCGTGCAGCGTACCTCCCGAGTAAAACTAACTTGTGAAAAGCAGGTTCTTTGTAAGGCACCAAGCGCATGTCACAAGTGTGCCATTGGTGCACCAGTGATGTAAGCAAGGTGCTCCCAAGACAAGTTGTTTTACATGTCTCTGTATTGTTTAGAACATTTGAATGGAATGGAAATGGTGGCTGCAGCCTCTAAAAGGAAGCTGCATTCTTTGGTGTTCTGAACACCTTTATATTCTACAGAAGTGGAGGATGCCAGAGATTGCAGAAGGGCTGTTTGCTCATTCTAGTTCATTTCTTTATACACCGTCCTCTCTTTATGAACCTCATGATGGCTTAGAGTCAGGAAAACCAAACCAAGAGGGAGCCTGGTTGAATTGCCAGAGTTCATTTGAAGGGATGGAGGAAAGGATAGCTAAGTTGAGCAGTACAGCTCTTGCACCGAAAGGTGATCACTTTCCAAGGCAGATGCACTCCCTCATATTTTGGGATTCGTTGGCAGACTGCTTTAGCATTGCTATGCCACAAGCAGCGTTTATACAGAAAATTGTTCACATCGTGTGCCTTTAAGAGAAAGATTGCAAACCTGGTCTCCTCCCTTTTCAGAGTTGTAAGGAAGAACCAGCATTTCATCTCCAAATCTAGACTAAGAGGCAAAACCAAGGTATCTATTTGTAACATATCTGGACACTTAAGGAATTTGATCTTTGATAATTCTCATACAGAATACTATGCTATACATCCCTTGGAATGCACTGTGCAGGATTGGAGTGATACCTTGGCATATTAAGTACATTTGGTAGTGTATTTTTACAATGTGTATGTGATGGAAACTGAGGGGGAAATGGGTAGGCATCTGGGGAAATGACTGGCACTGGAGTCTATTCTGCTCTCCCTAAATCCTATCCTCACTTTGTTGTGGGTAGTGATTTGACAAATCAATTTTTTTCTTCTCGTCCATTGAGAACGTGATGAGAATTTCTTTAAAGGTCCCACTTTCAAAAGGTGATTTTGTCTCTCCCTTTCAGCAGCTAGAGAAATATTTTTCATAGATTTCCCGAATGACAATAAAAGACAAGTCGAACATTTACACTCATTACTTTGCATTTCAAACTCAATTTCCATGTCAAAAGAAAGTTTAGCAGATGTTTAAAGGACATTCCTCTGATTGAAAAAACCTGAAGGCAGACACACAAAAGAAAAAAGCCCAATCTCAACAAATAAACTTTGCTTGAAGCCCCAGCAAGAAATGGTAGAGTTTGGGGGACCCTCAAGGACCATCCAGTCCAACCCCCTTCTGCTATGAAGTAATACATAGGAATACATGGGATCCTAGAGGACATGTAGTCTGACCCCTGTTCAACATCAGGATGGCACTGGA
>NC_056530.1:10442249-10450177 GCF_019175285.1 Sceloporus undulatus
AGTTTGACTCAGAGGTGATCACTCTACGTACTGATTCTACTGACTCATATCTTTGAATTTTGGCAACCAAGGGGAGTTAATAATGGTTCTAAAGCAAGACTATAATGTTCCCAATAAAAAGCGAATAACACATCACTATGATCTATGAAGCTGAATATTACATGGGGTGGCCATGGGGTGCGACACCGGTTGCCCAGTCAGGGAGTGGAAGGACCTGTTCGGAGCGTCTCTGAGGGCAGGAGGCTGGCACAGTCTCTCCGAATGGTATAAAAGGAGACCAGAGTCAAGCCTTTTCCAAGAGCTCCTCTCGACTTCTTCCAAAGACTCCTCTGAGAACTCGGTAAGTGAGAAGAAAGAAGGCTATTCCTTCTCTTTGCTTCATGTGAACTTTATGACTATTATTATTATTATTATTATTATTATTATACTTTATTTATATAGAGCTGTAGACACTTTGTGTGTATGCTGCTCTCTCTCTTTCTCTCACTCTTTTTGCATCCTTCAGTTAAGATGATTTTGTGCATTGAAAACACATGGCAATGTGTTTTTAGTCCTTAGGGAAGATTTGAGCTTTACCCATCATACAATGGGAATTCTGAAATCCTTAAAAAATACTTTAGGAAGACCTGTCTTCAACTGCAATTGTGTGTTTGTAGAGATATGAGGAAAGACGGGTTTGTTAAGGGCCTCGTTTTAATCTGGATCGGTATCTGCGTTAAAGAGGCATGGTTTCCATTGAATCCAATTTCAGAAATCGATTCAGAAAGGGAGAGCATGCTTTTTGCCCATTTTTGCTTCATTTGAACTGTGTGTGTATGCTGCTCTCTCTCTCTCTCTCTCTCTATCTATCTATCTATCTATCTATCTCTCACTCTTTCACTCCCTTCATCCCTACCTCTCCCTTTTTTCAAACATCCTTCAGGTAAGATGATTTTGTTCATTTGTAACACATGGCATTTTGTGTAAACCTTGGGAAAGTTTTGAGTTCCTTCCACCATACTTTTGCATGGAGAGGAGGTTATTTCAGTTTAAATCCAGTTTCTGCATGGGATCCGTCCCGTCTGATAAACTAGAGCCAAGTGTATTTGCAATGCCAGGGTATTCCTCCAATATCCAAAGGAGTACAAAATGTAGTAGGCTCTGTGTATTACAAAGAATGTAGATTGTAGTATTTTGAATGAGAATTTTCAAAGACCACATTCCTTAAATGTATAGCGATGTTACAAAAAGATACCTTGGTTTTGCCTCTTTGCCCAGAGACCTCATTCTATCTTTTTCATTCAGAGGATCATTTTTTGGACTAGAAAATGAGTTTTCCTTGACCAGGTTTGTTTGTGTTGCTTAAAGCAAGTATTAGATCTGCTTTGAACAGGCTCTTGAAATGAAAGTAATGTGAAAGACACATAGAAGTAATCTCTCCTTGATTCGAATGCGGACACAGGTCAAACCATGGATTTAATCTGTTACAAGGCTATCACTTGCGGTTCATAATTGGGATTATTCTGAGCCACCATTTCTATTCAGAGGTTCAACATAACATAGAAATGTGTAAAACAACACTTGCAAGGAAGACAATTATTATTATTATTATTATTATTATTATTATTATTATTATTATTATGCTTTCCTTATATAGTGATGTAGATGTCCACTATGTAGAATAAAACTAAGTTCCCTGTATTCCAATGTACCTATAGTTAGTGAAACGTGGGATCTCCAAAACCGGAGAAGGGGCGACAGGGTTCAATTT
The DNA here is from genome assembly GCF_019175285.1 of Sceloporus undulatus. NCBI lineage: Eukaryota > Metazoa > Chordata > Lepidosauria > Squamata > Phrynosomatidae > Sceloporus > Sceloporus undulatus. The sequence goes on from NC_056530.1 coordinate 10,444,000, forward strand.
GATGTAATTTTAATGTCACTTCATCACTTCTAGAAATGCTCTCTCCATCCCTTCCATTGAACTCTGGAAATCCATCCAGGCTCCCTCTTGGTTTTCATGGTTTTCCTGACTCTAAGCCAGCATGAAGTCCATAAAGAGAGGACTGAGTGCAAAGAAATGAACTAGAATGAGCAAACAGCCATTCTGTAACCTCTGGCATCCTCCATTTCTGCAAAATATAAAGGTGTTCAGATGAATCCCCCAAAGAATACAGCCTCCTTTTAGAGGCTACAGCCACCATTTCCCTTCAAATATTATAAACAATAGAGAGACATGTAAAACAACTTGTCTTGGAAGCAAGGCTCCCTTTTTGCAGCTACTGCCTGGTGTTCTTCCCTTTGAAATAAGGCTGCACCACTCTTCAGACTTTTCAATGAACAGATGACATTGCAAGGACAAGGGATTACGCTGGGCCACTAATTCACAGTAATGGTAGAAAAGCGGTATGAGAACATTAATCCCAACAGCCCCTTTCTCTAACAAATGTTATATTTCTCCACAGAACATTGAGTCCAGCCCCAACCAGTCTTTCCCAGTTAAGTTTTGAGGTCTTTTTCCCCAGGCCGGAAGTCCTTCCTTCGGCCCAAGTGGGATCCTTGAATCAAGATTCATTTCCGCAGGATCTCCAAGGCTTCCTTTGAATCTCACCTTCTCCATTAACAGTCTCACTCTCTCATTTCAGGTGCTCCTCGTCTCTCCAAGATGTCCTACTATATCCCAGTCTGCTATCCCCCATCATGCATAATAGAATTATGCTTCCCATTCTGCTCCTGTGGCTCTTATCTCTACAATGCCGGAAATTTTCATGGAGGAGAGTCATTGGAGAGAGTCCTACAGTCAACCATCAATCCTTTTGATTCCTTTATACTTCCCAGAAACGCATGTCGAGGGCCTTTTTTCTGATCCACAATTTCTTGTTATGGGTAGACGCAGAATAGCAGTCAATCCTTTTCGTAGACCCTCTGGTTCCTTTTGATATCCATCCAACTGCAGACCCTTCAAAGGAGAAAGAAGGAAACTTCAACACTTATCGAAACCCCCGGCCACAGACCAAGACGGCGCATGGATTTACGACCGATGATCTCCTGGAACTGAATGTCAGGAAAGCTGAGCATCCCTCATCCAACCCTCCCAAGTTCCCAGGATCAAGAAATGCTCCACTTTCCTGACACCCAGCTCTACCTACTCTTTACTGTTTAGACCTCTTCTCTAGGCTGCTTTGCTACACTTTCCTTTCTGGCTTCGCTTTTCACAAGGATATCTGGACCGGCTGAATTGAGAATTAAGGGACAGTTCAAACATAGGCCTCTTCCTTGGGATGCGGCCTTTCCTCCTCTGCCTTACTCCCATCTGCCTTCACATCCAACAGTCTCTCGACTCTGAGTAAGAACAAATTGGTAACCATTTGTAGGCATATGTTTTTGCTCTTCTCCTTTGATTTCAAACTGCTAGTCCCAGAAAACACTTGCTCTGTGTCTTTTCTTCAATAAAGCTTTGCTTCAGCAAATAATTTCCTCTTGTGGTTTTTACTCTTCTTGGCCAAATCTACACCATCAGCATCTAGATTCCTATCTGTCATAATCTCATGTTGGGGAGGGATTCCTATCTGCCATAATCTTATGTTGGGGAGGGATTCAGAAGAGGGTTATGCAAAATGTAAGGAGAGATCTGTAAAATGTACAGATATATCTCCCTGTGTTTTTCACTTGTTTGTTTTTTAGAGATCAGGAATAATTTTTCTCTCTCCTTTCAGTGAGGTTGCTTTCAGTGGAAATAACAAGGATTTACATTTAATGAAATATCAGTACACAAGGATCTTCCAAAAAGTGAATTTACAGTCTAGTTTTCCAGAGAGGAAGAAGGGACAATAGATATCCATATTCTGTCCAAATGAGAGCCCTGCATGTCTTTGAATAGTTTGCAAAACAGGGAGCATCCTGGTTTTGAAAAGATGGCAGCTGAGTTACTTGGTATTCACACAGCCAGCTGCATCAGCGGCAATACATGTGTTTTAACATCAGGATACATCCTGAGTTACAATTGAATTTGGCATCTGTAATTCGCTTTTTTTAGCTGTGTCTTAAATTCCTAGCATGCAATTCCCAGTTTGGCCCTGAAACCCACTGGGTGACTTTGGGCAATTCACACAATCTCAGCCTCAGGGCAACGGCAAACCTTCCCTGAATATATCTTGCTGCTAGCAATAGATGGGATGCAGAGGAACAGATTGAAGCTCTACTTCAACCAGTCAACCAACCAATTTACTCAGAGTTTTCCTTGCCTAAGAAAACTCAATATATTAAATAGGGTCACCATAAACTGACAGTTGGCTTGAAGGCACCTACAAACAGGAACAGCCTAAACCCAGTACCTCTACAATATATGAAGAAATACATGAGGATTCCTCCTAACTGAGGAACTTATTGCTCACCTTTTTAAACTGGCTCCAGCATCCCAGAAGGATAGAGGCAGGGATTATTGCTTACTAAATAGCCTCTGAATCATTGGCTGCCATCAGCTTAGGCAGGGCATCCACCAGTCCCTTCCTATGAAACATAGCTCACAACAGTGGTATTTGCTGGTGGTCTTAGCTTCCTACATTGGACAGGCTCTAGTGCCTTTAGAATATTGCAGCCTCCCATATGTATAGGGAGAGAGAAATCCTAACCTGGCCTTACTAACACTCAACAGAAGAGGACATGTTTTCTCAAACAATGTCTGGCTGATGGTTCTCTAAGTTTCATTATAGAATTATAGCCCCGAGACAGACGGGATAAAAGGGGTGTGCCATCGCCAATACTAGGGTTCTGGAGCGTGGAGCAACCACATTCTCCGGAGCCCTAATACACCATGGCAGCAGCCTAATAGCAGCCTCCTGTCCATACAGGGCCGCCATCTTGACATTAGCAATGTACCGATACATCTCATTCTTTTTCACTTGTTCGTTTTTTAGAGATAAGGGATAATTTTAATCGCACCATTCAGTGGGTTTGCTTTCAATGGAAATAACAACAAGGATTTACATGTAATGAAATATCAGTACCCAAAGAACTTGCAATAGGCGAATTTACAATCCAGTTGTCCAGAGAGGAATGGACAAAAGGTATCCATATTCTGCCCAAATGAGAGCCCTGTATGTCTGTGAATAGTTTGCCAAACCGGAAGCTTCCTGGTTTTGAAAACATGGCAGCTGAGCTTGGTTTCTAGCTGGAAGTTACCCAGTATTCATACAGCCAGCATCATCAGTGGCAAAACGTGTGTGCTAATATCGGATACATCCTGAGTTAGATTTGAATTCAGCAACCGTAAGTTGCTTTTTTTAGACGTGTGTTCAATTCCTAGGATGCAGTTCCCAGTTTGGCCATGAAACCCATTGGGTGACTTTGGGCAATTCACACAATCTCAGCCTCAGGGCAATGGCAAACCTTCCCTGAATATATCTTGCTGCTAGTAATGGATGGGGTGCAGATGAACAAATTGAAGCTCTACTTCAAACAGCCAAATGACCAACCAACTCAGAGTATTCCTTGCCTTAGAAACCTCAATACATTAAATAGGGTCACCATAAATTGACAGTTGGTTTGAAGGCACCTACATACAGGAACAGACCAAACCCATTAGCAATACAAAATAATAAGAAATACATGAGGATTCCTCCTAACTGAGGATCTTATTGCTCACCTTTTGAAACTGGCTCCAGCATCCCAGAAGGATGGAGGCAGGGATTATCGCTCACTAAATCACTATTGAACTGCAGGCTGCCATCAGTTTAGGCAGGGCATACACCAGTCCCTTCCTATGAAACATAGCTCACAACAGCGGTATTTGATGGTGGCCTTAGCTTCCTAGATTGTAGAGGCTCTAGTGCCTCTAGACTATTTCAGCCTCCAATATGTATAGGGAGAGAGAAATCCTAACCTGGCCTTCCTAACACTCAACAGAAGAGGATCTGGCTGATGATTCTCTAAGTGTCATTATAGAAGACAGAAGCCTTGCAACTTCCTTCCCAGCTTTCTCCTGGCTTCTCTGTGACCTCCTTTCGGTCTCTTTGGCCATGGGAAATGTTAGAAAAAGCCCAGGGAACCCTGTCAGTGGTGAGGAGGCTGGGCCAGGGATTTTGGGGTCAGGAGAGACAAGATACGGGTCGGAACAACATGCTGACCCTTGCGACCATGTTTTTTCAGAACCGGTTTCAGAAATCGGTTCAGGAAAAAGATTTTTTGTTAAGTGGGAATGGGCCCAAGGAGGACCTATTGGTCTTCTGCTGGGGAAGATCTTTGAGTTAAGAGACCAATATTTGGAGATGAGAAGATGGTTTATCCTTACAACTCTGGAAAGGGAGGGCCCCAGGTTTGCAATTTTTCTTCCTTGGAAAGGGATCACCTTTCGGTGCAAAAACTGTATACGGCTCCAATTAGCTATCATTTCCTTGACTGTTTGATTTAGTGTTTGCACTGAGCAAAACCTTTCTGCTAAAAGAATAAAGCCACAACAATGTGAGGATAGGATTTAGGGAGAGCAGAATAGACTCTAGTCCCAGTCATTTCCCCAGATGTCAACCCATTTTCCTCTTAGTTTCCATCACATACAAATTGTAAAAATACTCTGCCAATTGTACTTAATATGCCAAGGTATCACTCCAGTTCTGCACAGAGCATTACACGGGATGTATAGTGTAATATTTTGTATGAGAATTATCCAAGATCAAATTTCTTACGTGTTCAGATATGTTAGAAATTGATACCTTGGTTTTGCCTCTTTGTCAGATTTGGTTTTCATGGTTTTCCTGACTCTAAACCAGCATGAGGTTCATAAAAAGAAGACATAGTACAAAGAAATAAATTAGAATGAGCAAAGAGCCCTTCGGTAACATCTGGCATCCTCTATTTCTGTAGAATATAAAGATGTTCAGAACAAGCCCCCAAAGAATGCAGCTTCCTTTTAGAGGCTGCAGCCACCATTTCCATTCAAATGTTCCAAACAATAGAGAGACAGGTAAAACAACTTGTCTTGGGAGCACCTTGCTTACATCACCAATGGCACACTCGTGACATGAAACTTGGTGCCTTACAAAGAACCTGCTTTTCACAAGTTAGTTTTACTCTGGAGGTTTGGCTTCTGCGATGTCCCTCCGGAGTTAAAATGGAAATATAAAGTTTTTCCCCAATATGAATTGGCAGCTCATCTTCACCCTTCCAGACAGAGGTCTTTCCTAGCTACTGATTTTCTAAGACATAATAATAATAATAATAATAATAATAATAATAATAATAATAATTGCTTTATTTATAGCTCTCCCAATCACAGGGAATCTGGGAGGGTTATAACAACAGTAAAAATACATTAGAAATACAGTGAAATTCCAAATGAATGCATTCCCAAACCTTGAACCAAATGTCATGAGAAAGGCACCAAGAACTTGTTTTGGGAGGACGAGGGATGAAAACAGGAAAGGCGCACCGAAAGAAAAATATAGACCGAAACTGACAATTATTCTGGTCTATAATATAGTCAAGTCACAGAGTGTGTACGGATGCCATGTGCACCTTCCTTACGCAGGTGCCTTCTGGTTGGAAATACCCGGGGCTGAGTAGGCATTGTACTCCTTATCCTCAAAGGAAACAAAGCCAAAGTCATCTCTTGCTCAGCAGCTTCTTCCTTGACCTCCTTTTCTCTTCTTGTCTTCAGTTTCTGGTCTTGCTTACACCCCCGCACTTCCGGCAAAGCTGAGCCAAGCCATTCCCATTCAGGACTGAAGCGCGTTCTTTGCCTCAGTCAGAAGACTTCCATTCAAGTCAGAAACTCCCATTGGCAGGGATTGTTTCTGCCCAAATGTTGATGTTTGAGAAGCCGTGGTGTCACCTTCCCTTTTGGGGTGCCACCTATTATTGTTATTATTATTATTATTATTATTATTACTATTATTATTCATTTACATACATTCTACAAAATAATCACAAAATACATATAAAATAATACACAATAATACATGATAGAATTCGATAAAAAGCAGGCAACAAATTAAAAAGCAACAAATATCACTATCAAATGTCAAATATCACTGTTTGTCACTGTGTTCCTCATACCCATCTGGACAATGCCAGGGGTTGATAACGTAGAATGCAATGCTCATCTGGAC